>NC_135506.1:105916373-106216373 GCF_052857255.1 Amblyomma americanum
AAACTTAAGCCTTCCCCACGGTGTGCACAGCTTGCTTGGGTGGGAACTACGAGGCTTCTTCGTGATTAAGGCAACCAATTTTCGCCATATGTAGTCAGCTATTTGGGTAGCGGACTGAAAGGTTTGACACAAGCGTTTCTCGCCTCCCCCTTAGGTACTTCTTAAAGCAAGCCACCTTTACGCAGTCCTTGAAGTAGGTAACTTGACTCCAGGCTTCGGAGCGCAAAATCCTGCAGAGCCGGACGGCGTGCTTGCTGGAGGGCCGTAAAGGGCCCACCATTCAGCCCAGTTCACGTGGAACAAAGTCGTTCTTGACTCAATACGCAAACGTGCGTGCCCGGCAGGTCGCAGAAACAAGGAGCGTGATGTAAGTGGACGATTGTTGAAGAACACATAGTGGGAAAGAAGTGTCCGCTGCAAGAGAAATTAACTGGAAAATGGAGGATTATTGGGCCAGTAGGCTCATGATTCAAGACTGAAAACCGCGCGGAAAACCGGACAAGATAGAGAGAAGCAACAAACACGGCACCAAAATTACAACTTAGTGTATTTCATGCGAAAGCGCAATAAATACAGGAAGTGCGCAAAAAAACTAAAAGAACACCATGATAAAAGATTAATACTATTGCACGTCAATATCTAAAAAGGCTATCTCTTTTCGTGATAAGCAAAGAGACGGCACGCTCAAGAACTTGTCACCTCTCGTGTGGATGACGAAAGGTTCGTACAGTGCTCGTTTTTGTTGGCTTGCGTACCTGCGTAACACTTTGCTTTTATTGGACTAGGGAGTGCATTTGCATGTTGTCACATGATTGGTGATTGTGATCCCTCTGCCTAATCTGACGGCTGAAGAAAATTCCCGGACGAGGCGATGTGCGTGTAGTGTTTTCGACACCCAACAAATTGAGCACGTTGTGCAGGAAAGTAAACGGGGCAGATAAAAAGTGAGAATCCTGCAGCACTAAGCACGTGACGCAATATGTTTATTGCCAAATGAAGGTGCACTACGAAATCCGTATGTAATGCGGTTCCACTTGTGTTATCCAGACTGGCCGCTGCTTAAATGACAGATTAAAAGAACACGCTAATCATGTCAGAGAAGGCAGAGGATTTGGTTTGGTTTATGAGGGTTTAACGTCCCAAAGCGACTCAGGCTATGAGAGATGCCGTAGTCAAAGGCTCCGGAAATTTCGACCACCTGGGGTTCTTTAACGTGCACTGACATCGCACAGTACACGGCCTCTAGAATTTCGCCTCCATCGAAATTCGACCACCGCGGCCGGCATCGAACCCGCGTCTTTCGGGCCAACAGCCGAGATGCCATAACCACGCAGCCACCAATTAAGCCGAACATAAAATATTTCTATTTAAATAATGTATTAAGTTATATTTTCAGAGTATTTTTAATGTTATGCGATCTGCTTAGTGTGCAAATGCACGACCCAAAACCATGCATGGTGATATTACCTTATATTTTAGTTGCACGGAAATTGTTAGCATAAAAGAACAAAGATTTCTAGGTGTATAGTTTGATGAACATCTATTGTGGAGTAAACATATAAGCAGGTTATGCCATTATCTTGCTAAATTCGAAGGTAATATTAAAGGAGTAGCCCACCTAATTCTCAGGCTCAAACAACAGATATACAACGCCCTTTTTATTCAAAGCTCTGCTACTGGATATTTGCATGGGGAACAACAACAACAAACCGCAACAAGCTAATTCTTTTGCAAAAACGTATTCGTATATACAGCCATTACCATGTCCGTTACGCAGACATTGCAACCGCTCTATTAATCCAGCGTTATTCACTTCGCGCAGACATTTATCACAAGAAGCTTCTGCTTACATGTAAACAAACATATATTATTCTCTGAAACACTCAATCCAGATACATCTCGGCACATTCTACAGTGAATCTTGAGACACAGGCCGAAAATAGAAAACAAATTATGGAAAGCAGACATTTTGATATAAGTCAACTGTAATAATAAACAAGGTTGAGTATCTTAGATTTTATCGCTTCATTTGGTATGAAGGCCGCCCTCGCTGCCCGCCTCAATTGCGCCTCCTGGGTCGACTCCTTGCCCCTTGTGCTGCTTGGTCTAAGGGCCGTCATCCGGGAAGACTTACAGTGCTCAGCTGCAGAGCTCAGAAGTTTGCGTGTTCGAATCACGTCCGGGTCACCAACGTAGGCTTAACGCCTCAGGAGCGAAGGAAACGGGACCACTGCTATGAGCCGACACAAGAACAGAACTGCCAGCCGTGGCTGCACGAGCCAAGACCAGGTGCCGTCTTTATTCTCTTCGCAGGGTGGCGCGCGCTAGCCGGGTTGTCGGCGCCGCCCAAGAGATGGTGCTACAGGTACTTTCATAAATGAGCTTACCTATTGCTAGTAGCAGTTGTTTGCTTTTTTTGATCAGTGTCATTCTGTTCTTTTTTTGTTTGTTTGCATATAAGAATATGCGTTCACAATA
This sequence comes from Amblyomma americanum, assembly GCF_052857255.1. Classification (NCBI taxonomy): domain Eukaryota; kingdom Metazoa; phylum Arthropoda; class Arachnida; order Ixodida; family Ixodidae; genus Amblyomma; species Amblyomma americanum. The sequence goes on from NC_135506.1 coordinate 105,918,852, forward strand.
TGGATATGTGGAGGGCAATTGTGCTATGTGTGCATTGGGCCTTTCTAATGTTTATTAAAAGTGTAATATGTTTGTACTTATGTAAAGTTTGTACTTTTGCCTTTTATATGTATTTCCTTCTGTTATCACTGCTGTCGAAACTGTTGACTGTAGGGGGCGGGGACCTTTCGTCAGGTCATTGGTACCTTATGTCCCAGTCTCCACTCGCTATGACGAGATATAAAGTTCATTCATTCATTCCTTTCACCCTGTGCTGCCACCTAACCGTGCAGTGACCATACACAGTGATGCCATCCCTAAGAACACTATAGACTAGAGCATATGTAACACACTTACGGACAGAAAAAGGCAAGAAATATCTAATAATATACAGCACACACGATACAGCACGAAGTGTTTGGCAAACAAAAGAAAGGTATTAGCTCTAAGAGAGATTACTATCGCGCAACAGGCCAAAATATCTGACCGACAGCGCATATTTTACTGGTACAGATAAACACTGGTACAAATAAACAGGATGACTCAACTCAAATCGTTTCAGTGGGTTGTGAAAACATGTATTTGCGTTTTAGAACTATTAACATTAATAAGGGTAGACCTAAACCACTCCATGGTTTTAAAGACTGTCATCTGTAGTGCTGTAACTGCATCACTGTAATTGCGCGCGAAACAATAACAGCGTCGTGCGGATATTGGAACAATAAAGGAGGCACATTGTTAGCAAGATTATTACCTTGTAGATTGAATAGCAAAGGACTCAGTATAGAACCTTGCGGTAGTCGGGATGTAATTTCCAAGAAATCGCTATGAAATTTTAAAATCGACACACATTGGCGCTTATCTTGTAAAGAGTTAGTAAGCAATTGCAAAAATGATCCTCGATATCTCAGTGCAGACAGCTTACCAAGCAAAAGAACCTGACAGATGCTATCAATAGCCTTGCTTACGTCAAAAAAAAAGAGAGAATACGACTTGATCCTTATCGAAAGGTGATTTTAGCACGTCAGAGAATTGGTCAAAAAGGTGGTAGAACTGACAAGGTGGTAGAACACTGTATTTAAAACTTCGTCATGGTAAGTAGTAGGTGCTTTTCGAAAACTTTACCAATGCATAGAAGAATCGATATAGGTGGGTAATTACTCATAATGTTTCTGCTGCCACCCTTGTACAAAGGTATAACTTTAGCAGTTGTCATCGAAGTCGGTATAATACCTTTGTAAATGATACGGTGAGTATAACTACTAGTACACACTTAATCGATTCAACATTTCTGCACAGTTCAGAAACCGTGAGGCCGTGATGGCCAGGACATTTGGTACATTTAAGACTGAAAAAAATACACCTTAAATCACTTTCGGTAATATCAGGAAGGAAAGCAGATTCCATCACACTGCGAGGTATAGGACAGTTGGTAGGCGCGGTACGAGAAGTACCAGAGCCCAGACAAAATAGGTTGGTATTCATTCGTTATGATCTGTCCATCTTTATGAAAATTCCAGATAAAATATGTATCATTAAAAATATATGCGCTCACTCCTTTCATATTACTTTCTAACGGCCATATTTTCTTGTTGTTAAAACCAGCCTGGGTAAACCAAAACCAAAAGTGGTTATGTGTGGCTGCGGAAGTATTCGTCCTTCCGATTTGCTGAGACTTTTGCACAGGGGCGGGAAGCGTTGATGTTCTAGACGGTATTTTGCGAGCGTTTCTTTAAAAACCATGGGTGTGGGCTCCTTACCGGCGGTTGACCAGCGTGGGGTCTGGGAACGTCCTGGTTTGAAAGTGTGTGGGTTGCTGCGTCTGCAGCTTCGCTCCTTGCGACCCCCTGGTGAGTCGATGCCCGCACAAGTTTATGCGGAGGATCAGTTTTCCCGATTCATCTTTGAGAGATGTCCTTGGCCAGATAGGGTGCATAACCCTCTAATTTTTCCAGTACGCCTCATCGGAGTCCGTGATAATGTATTTAGATTTTGATTTCGCTGAGTCTAATGCTGTAGCTATTTCTGAGGCGTATGTGATATCCGGGGTGCCGAACGCGTGTTTGTCAATTGTGCGGTTATTATGTATTATGGCCGTTTTGTTCCAGTTCCCTTGATGTGGTCCGGTAGCATCTGCAAAGAAGATTCCCGATTTTGATTGGTAATTTCGATTTGTGGCCTCCGCCCGGGCTGTGTTGGGGCCCTGACGATCCGATGAAAATACATTCCATGGGAGGGGGTCTGGTGTGTAGGGCCCGCCGCCGTAATTCTGGAATTCTGTATCGCTCTTGATCTTGGTTGGTGTGCTGGAGTTGGAGGTGGGTCTTTGCGCGCTTTGTGCCAATCGCTGTGTTTGACTAGTGAGATGGCCTAACTTAATCTCTTGATATGTGTTCGTCATACCAAGGACGAGTAGTCGCGTTACACGTAGATGTGGGAAGGTCCATAGCAGGTTTATATATTTTGCGAATAATCGCTTCAAGTTTGCTTTCATCTTGTTTACCTAAGTGTAAGTGTGGTGCCGAGTATAAAATGCGATTAATGACAAAAGCGTGTGCAAGCCGTACGGTATGGCGTGTTCTGAACCTTCCCGGTTTGTTGCAGACTCGCCTGATCATTTGGCCAACATGTTTCCTTATTGTATGGAGTTTCTGAATGCTCCGTCGAAGAAATGAATACACCGGCGCCATCTATTCACCAAATCTAAAAGCACATGGTCCATGATGCGAAATTGCGTTCTATTGCATTCAAGAGCGCACTAGAGAACGCGTGATCTATAATAAACTATGATCCATCGTGAAATACTACTTACACAGTTAAAATTGGTTAACTGTATTTTACAAATGTATGTCCATGTGCAGGGAGACAGAGAATGTTTAATATATTCGAATTAGTGCGAAAGCGCGGATTAGTGTTTCGTATGAGACGGCGATGAGCGCGCAGTGCAGCGGGATGGAGCGCTCGCTATAGTTCGACTACGAACAATGGAAAGGCAATGTCAGATTTGGCCTCCTGTTGGTACGCATCGGATTACCGCGTACGCAATAATGACAGCGTTTCACTGGATGGTGCCCCTTCACTTTGCTACATATGATTTCCAAAGCCAAAATAAAATTGCAATCCTCGTGTTTTCAAATTTTGCAGTGCTCTGCTGAGGTGATAAATTATGAAGTGCAATCTTTTTATTTCTGCCGTAACCTCATGGCATATGTTGGTCAGCAGTCAGTCGCTCTAATAGGTGTCATAACAGCTCCAGCACAAGTGTAAGCATCCATCTCAGTTGCCTGGATGTTAAACTTCGATCAAGACGGTAAGTACGCTCTGCCATTCTCTCAGCCTGTGTGGATATTTTATACAGAGATTTATTTACACATACCCGCCCACCAAAACACATCTATCAAATACGTAAACGGCTTGGTCCAATCACTGAAGCATGATGTTCATCACAACATGCAACACATTGCAAAAGCCGCCAAAAACTCTACCCTGCGCGCCCACCCAGCCTACTTCTGGGAGGATTATCACAGCCTACTGGAATGCTGGAAAGCGAGTTAACGTAACAGAACCGTTAAAAAGTGGCTCGCCGCGCTGCAGACACAAATTCCACAACACAATCATGAGCTCAGTTGGTGCAAGTGGGGAGAGATATGAGACGGCATCGCCGGAAACCTGTGGAGTAAACACGCATGGCAGCTCCTCCGATACCTCATCGACCCCAGACACAGCAAATCAACAAGACAACACCACATGGCACGCCTCACACATGAACATATTGACGATCCCGAGGCCCTCATAGACACTTCAAAACACTTCTCCGGATGCCCCCATACCTCTACCTCCTACACACGACCAGCCAGTCCGACACTCGACACAGACACTATGCACACGGAAGTAGCAGCGGCCCTCCTGATTCTGCGGACCAACTCCGCATCTGTTGCAGACCGAATCACAAACTCCATGCTCCTTAATCTGGACGACCAATTGACCCCCAGATTTCACAATACTTCAACCAGTGCTGGAGGGAGGGTATCCTCCCAGAGTCCTGGCGGCACGTGAAAACAATATTTATACTGTAACCAAACAAACCATTCCAGAACCTTCGCCCCATTTTGTTAACTTTATGCCTCGGGAAACTCCTCGAGCATGAGTTAGCGAGACTCACCAGGCGCATGGCGGACAACAATCTGTACTCGCATAGCATGGTGGGATTCAGCCCCCATTTGTTCGCACAGGACGCCATGCTGCAACTCGCACAAAACATTTTCGACCCGCTTCCGCCTGGTCACACCACGACATTCTTCGTTTATCTCTCCAAAGCTTTTGATCGCATGACCATCAGGCAGTCATGACTGCCAATCCCTGTTGAATGTGGGCGCACGCATATGCACTTGCATTCAAGCATTCTTCACTAACCACACTGCTGAGATACACTTTTGCCCTCTCCCCTTTTCTACATACTTCAGAGTATAGGCACCTCTCAAAGGTCCGTCCTCTCCCGCTTCCTGTTTATCATTACCGTCATTCCCCTCGCCAGAAAATTGGCAACTATTCCCCGCCTAAAGCACAGTTTTCATGTCGATGAAATCACACTGGATCTCCCACGGCAGTGATGGCGGCAAAAAGAACACCTTAAAAGAAGCAGCCAACCTCGGGCTATCGTAGGAGCATGAGGCGCGCGACTTTTGTCACGCCATCCATGCCTTCATCCTCAGCCGTGGTCTCTACGCTGCCCCAAGGCTACGACTGTGCAAAGAAGACATAAATGTTTCGATGCTTTCATTCGCAAAGCATTCCAGCTCGCATTTCATCTTCCCTTCAACACACCTACACATATATTACTAGGCCTGGGCCTCCGCAACACGACCAGTGTACTCGTGGATGCCCATCGACAGACCTAATACATGCGGCTCACACAAACCTTCACAGACCGGTATATCCTGGACTCCATTGCAGTCAGAATACCCGCCCATTCCTCGAACCCTTAACCAAGAGCTGCTCACCAAGCCGCTGCCGAAAAATAGGCACCCGTTCCCCTATGACCAGTGCCGCAGAGCACATGCGATGGCACTCTACCTGGAGCAGGACATCGAGCCGCACGCGCATGGGTCGACGCTGCCAGCACAGGTGAAGCAGCCGTGGCCATGGTGGACTCCTATTCATCTGCCCTCCCCATACTACCTGTCCCCCAGACACCTCCACAGAGGGTCCAAAGAAAGCTGGCATTGCAGTTTCCATCGCCCGCATGGAACCAAGGTACAATTTAACACTCTAAAACAGCAATTCTCATTTTTGGGTGAGGACAGGCCCTGTCCTTGCTCCTGGCATACTGGGCTCGCCCAATACAAACCTGCCAAGTGGAGCTGATATGGGTGCCTGCGCGGTCTGGGAATCCTGCAAAAGCGACCCTTAACGATTTACCCCGATCTTATTACTGGACTTAGCTGGCATCGGATCGGGGATTCACGAACGGGTGCATGTACTCTTTCGGAAAGCTGACACAGGCCTACAGATCGTCGCCCAGCTCAACCCCCGCACGAGCCCTGTATAAATAACAAACACATAAAACTCTGGCGCAGAAGACACACTCTCTTATATAACCCCTTGCACTAGCCCACTATCATCCCTCTTTCTAGGCTCCTACGTGCAACCTATGTGCCCAGAACACTTCGCCTCTTTCCTACATATCCTCTCCTTCTTCCCGGTGGAGCTTCCCTCTCGGGACTTAGAGAACCTCAAGATCATGGAGAACTGGGAGACCATGCAGCAGTCGAAGGCCCTGGCCATGCAGACCACAGCCACCTGCTGGGATGTCAGTGTTATGGACCTTAGAAACATAAACAATTGAGTGCGGTGGGTCGTGCGGGAAGCCAGGGGCGTACCTGAATTCTGCATCTATAATAACGTTTGTCTCTCTCTCTCGCACCGGGGCCCACTGACAATAACAAACATAATCAGATGGGTAAACAAATTTATGAAACACCAGTCAATTAACTCCAGGAGAAAAGCGCATCTCCTCCGTTGCTCCTAGTCGTCAGCAGGACGCCCTTAGGGCACAGCATATGCAAGGGGTTGAGCGATGATATCCTTCTAGGCAATACTGCCCAGGCTGCCGAGCAAAGCCTCCCAGTATTCCGCTGTGCGCGAGCTATCGTACTTAGTCGCATATGTCCACACCACGTGTACCAAAGTTGTTGCCTCGTCTCAGAGTTTACTTTGACCTGAAGACATCAAGATGCCACTTCCTGTAGAGCACTGGGTTGGGAATAACCCCCGTTTCAAATTTTCACCGCATAACCTCCTCTTTCTTATTGAACGTTCGGTCCTGTGGAGGGTGAACTTGTTCGATTTAGTCTGTAGTATAGTGTGAGTTTCTAGTTTCGTTGATTTGGCACTTTACAGAGGTCAACCAGTAAGTGAGACCTCGGGCAACCAAATGAGCCACCTCGCTTCCGCTAAGTTCCTTTTGAGCTGGTGTCGTAGCAAGCAGAGTCAGTTCTACGGGTCTTTCGTGCCTGTTTAACATATAGATGGCAGTTTCCGGCACGCTTCTCTATTCGTAATTTCTTGCAGCGTATTTCAGTTGCTGATGACCGGCTTGACCAGCCTGACACCCCCCCCCCCCCTTGATGACGGCCAAGGCTATGGCCATTTCCCCAGTTTTTACAGTCTCGACGACACAGACAGTGCAGCATACCACCATAGTTCCATCTTCCCTATCCGCGACGGCCGGGTGTGTCGCTTCGCTCTCGTATACTGCAGCGTCCGTACAATGGACGCCCTGCCTACTTGTACATCTGGATTTTAATCCATCTGCCCTATCTGCGTCTCTCTTCATGAATATTAATAATAATAATTGATTTTTGGGGAAAGCACGCATTCTGCAGCGTGGTGCGCCCCTAACAGTTACAATGCACGATTACCTCAATCAGCTACAAGCGCGTTATGAGCTCCTGACCCCACTCAGCTTCCGAACTGCAGCACAAATTTGTATTAGTGGTAGACCAGTCGCGGACTCCGCTGTACTTCGCAGCGTTCGCTACGGTTGCGTAGAGTGTCGAGCAACCATCCCGTTTGCCGAACTTACGGATAGCGCTGAAGACATCAAGGCTGCCTTTAGTGAACATTTTACACGCCTCTTTACAACATAGAGCACAGGTGTAAGCGATCTAAATGCAGCTGTTCGTGAATTTTGCTCAGGCATAGACTGCATACCTGAAGAGCGCCGCGTCAGCCTTTGTAATCCAGGCATGCTGGAAGAGCTTCGCCTGGTTTTCCAGGGGATGTATGCCGCTGCTGCAGCCGGTCCAGACGGGCTACCACGTGTTTTTTACCAACCTTTCTTCATAGAGATACATGTCCATCTCTTGTTCATGCTCAATGGCCTTCTTGTCGACGGGTTTTGGCCGGAATCTTTTCGCGAGAGTCGTATAGTGCTCCCTCAAAAGAGTGGTGGTGTGCTGTCCGTCCCAAGAGCATGGAGTCTTATCTCCCTCCTGAACTCCGAATATAAAATACTAGCTTCAATATTAGCACACCACATAACGTCAACTCTTCATGACATAATGAGCACTGGTCAGACATGTTGTGTGCCCGGACGCACAATTTTTTCTTCACTAGCTTTAAACCGCGAATTGATCAGTTTTGCTGCGCGCATGCAGGTTTCCGGAGCTTTTGTTTCCCTAGATAAAGAAAAATCCTTTGACCGCGTTGAGCGTGACTACCTTTTCTCAGTTGTAGACTGCGTTGGCTTCCCAAGGCGTCTGATAGACGTCTTGAGATCGTTGTACACCGACTTAGCAGCAAGGCTCACAGTCAACGATCAGAGAAACGACCTCATTCCAGTGAGCCGTTGAATACGCCAGGGCTGCCCACTGCCATCAATTCTTTTGCCCTTTGCACAGAACCGCTGTTGCCGCAAATTCAAAGCTACAAGTAAATGCGGGGCTTTTCTTTCCCAGGCTTGGGCGAGGTTAAATTAGCAGCCTATGCTGATGATATTTCTCTGTTTTTTAGAAAGATTGACAGCTATAGAGAATTTCTGAGGCTCCGTCACATTTACAGTTGCCTGTCAGGTGCACGTCTAAATCCAGCTAAAAGCCAGGCGTTACGCTTTGGATCTTTTCATGACCAATTTCTCGATGGTGTCCAATGGGTAGGAGGCGCAAAAGTTCTTGGTGTCATGTTCATCGCCTTCGGTGAAGTAGCCCGAGCCGCCTGGACTGAAATAAAACGGAAGGCTGATCAGCGTATCGAAGTCGCAAAATCATTCAACCTACCTCTGTCTGAACGAGCTTATTTTATCAGATAAAGCATAATAGCTTCCTTATTCTTCGTCGACAAAAAAGCGCGCCCTTCTCGCCGCGTCCTGCAGAAGCTGGCCACAGCGTGTGGATCTTCCTTCTGGGGTGGACACGCAGAGAGCGTTCCGAGAGTTTTTGTCTGCCTGCCCACCGACATGGGTGGCTTCAGTGTCCCGGATCTTGAAGTTATCTGCCGTGTATTGGGCTTATGTGCCATATGGGATATTATCTCAGACACAGCGTACCGAGAAAGAGCACTCACCGCACATTTGATGGGAACATCGCCTCGCTTCTTTGTGTTATCAAATTGCAAAAACCCTGCGGCTGAAACGTCGGCAGCGTTCTATACATATGTCTTGAGATCCTTACATTTTCTTGAAGGTAAACGTCCTGATTGGGACTTGAAAGAATTTTCCGCGAATGAAACTTGCGAATATGTTGCATTTCGCACCCTGAATATAGGCCAGCGCAGGAAACTGCGCAAAAGGCGGAAAACAAAGAATCTTTGCCTCTCTCCCCGCTTATGTATTCAATTTTACCTAGCTTCGCGATTGGGAAGCGTTTACCACAGCTGACCGTCTTACGGCGTGGCGCCTTCCGCCTCATGTCCGCAGTGCGTTCGAACTGAAACTCTGAACCATGCCGTTTTTGAATGCCCAGTCGCGCGCAATTTCTGGCGCTTTCTAGCGCGCATGTTTCAGGTGCGCATGCAGTGGGAGAGTCGCAGTCGCGATTTCTTTGTTTAATTAATAACGTGTGTAGGTGCTTATGTACTCTGGATAAGGAGGGGACTTGCTATCTTGCGGGGCGCCCGCAGAAAGCAATGTTTTCTTTACCGTACCGCTTAGAACTTTGATGCAGGAACACTTGAATGAAGAACTCATCGTGTTGGGTGAGGAGGCCTTCCTCCTCTGCTTGTCAACAAGGTTCATTGTTGTTAGCGTTAGAGTTGTGTCCGCGCCCGACCTTCCTATTAGGTAGTTTTGCGAGTGTTCCTCATTTTTTCTGTCCTTGTATTACACTTAAGCACATAATGAAGCTGCTTTAAGCCAGCTCGTATAGAAACCACGAATTTTGCACTGAAATGTCATTTGGGTACATGTACTATCTGTGAAATGATGGATCATTGTGATGTTCCTGGAAACCAGACCACTTGTGTAAAGAATCAGCACGGTAGATATTTTCGGAAAAATAAAAATCTCTTAAAAGAGCTCAGATTCTCCAAAAACGGGATATTCCGCACTTTGTCAAATGTATATGCCACGTCCAAGACCTTGAATACGTTCCTGCCTGGGGTTTGCTTCTCTATAATTTGGCCCTTGAGTTGGAGCGCCACGTTACATGCCGGCAGCTGTGGCCTTAAAACGATCGTTGTCTCCGGGAACAGCTCCTTGACCTCTACATACTTATTGAGCCGCGACTGAATGAGGCGCGCCTTAAGCTTACCCACGCAGGAGGTGAGCGAGATCGGCTGAAGTTCTCAAAGTCCAGTTTCTTCTCTCACTTGGCATGAAAATGAAGTTTACGAGTTTCCACTCCTGCGTTATCACTCCCTTCTCCCAGCGCTGCTGCATGTACGTTGCGAGGTTGGCGTTGGACCTGTCGTTTAAATTACGCCGCATTCTGATGCTCACTCTATCCGAGCCTTCTGCTGACTTATAATAGACTGCACATCTCCAACCAAAAATTTTAACTTTCACCCAACGCTGCGAAGCCGACTCGGCTCCTTCATTAGGGATGACTGAGGGCAGTAGGTAGCGTATTATAAATATAGAGGAAAGAGGGGGGGTTGAAAAGAACGACAGCTGTGTCGCGAAAGGTGCGGGGGAGGGGGAGGGGGTTTAGGTTGTTAGTCACGCTGGCGCACTGCAGGGAGGTGCTGAATGGCGACTTTCTTTTTTTTCGTTGAGTAGACGAGCGAAGTCTCTGGGCATATACTGGGGGCGGGTTTACATTTGCGCGGTTGATATTGCTTGGGGTGGTTTGGATACGCCAGGATTCCAGAAGAAGCCTTTTGTGGTAATTTGTTTCGGTTCCGAGGATGCGGGTTTCATCGAAGTTGATTCTATGGTCGAAGTTCTCGGAATGTTCGGCTACTGGATTGCGCTCTCCTGCGAATTCGCGGACGTCGATTTTATGTTCCCGAATTCTTTGAAATTTTTGGTTTCGCCGATGTAGCTTGCGTCGCAGTCGGCGCATGCAATTTGGTACACAATGCCTTGGGCTCTTTCTCTCGGCGGCCGGTCTTTGGGAACAGGTAGGCAAAGCGCAACAGGGTTTGTGGGCTTGTGCGCAATCTGTAGATCCGAATTTTTCAGGATTCAGGCGATGGTTTCGCTGACGCCTCCAACATAATGTAAATTGACGTATTTTGGTGGTGGCGTTGGTCTTTCTGCGTTCATTTCTTGACGAATGTTGTTTTTGACGTCGAATGGATTTTTGAATAAAGTCTTTTGGGTAGCCGTTCATGATGAGTTCTTTGAATATCGTGCGTTGTTCTTTTTTTTCTGTCGAGTTTTGTGCTGCAGTGTGTCTCAACTCTTCTGAACAGCGTCTTCACCACTGATACTTTATGGACTGTCGGGTGGTTCAAAGAGCAGTGGAGATATCGGCCTGAGTGGGTTGGTTTGCGGTATACGGAGATTTGAAGGCTATTGTGGTTTCGGGACACGAGGACGTCCAAAAAGGGCAGGGAGTTTTCTTGTTCCACCTCTAGCGTGAACTGAATGTCAGGTTTTACGGAGTTTAAATGATGAAGCAAATTTTGAGTTTCAGATCTTTTGATGACGGTGAAGCAGTCATCGACATACCTGAAGAAAATCTTTGTTTTCGGGTGGAAAGAGTTTAGGGCTCGTTGTTTGATGTGTTCTATGGTTAAATTGGCCATGACGACAAAGATGGATGCTCCCATTGGTGCTCCTTTCACTTGTTGTTAAAAGTCCCGGTTTGATGAGAAGTATGTGTTTGATAGGCACAACTCCAGGAGGCGGCACACATCATTTACACTCAGCGGGGTTCGTGCGCTGAGTGTGTCGTCGCGTTGTAGGGCGTCACGGGTAGCGGTCACCGCAAGGTTCACGGGGATGTTTGTGAAAAGGGACACCACGTCGAAGGAGACAAGGCATTCGTCGGCCTCAAGGGTGGCTTGGTACACCAGTTGGATGAAGTGACTGGAATGACGGATATGGGTCGCTATTTTTCCTGCGAATGGGGATATGAGTTTGTGAAGGTATGCTGACAACGAGCGAAGACGGGGAACACCGGAAGTCGACAATCAGGCGCAAAGGGATCCCCGGTTTGTGGACTTCGGGCAGGCCGTACAATGCTGGAGCAGATCCGTTGGTGCTCAATAACTGAAGGTAGAGGTTTCAGAAGGTGGAGTGTTTCTAGCATACTTCTTTCAATGTTTTGTATACCCTTGCTTGGGTATTAGTTGTGGGGTCTTTCTTCAATTTTTCATATTCTTGACTGCTGAGTAAGGTGGATATTTCCTCTTCGTAGACCCGTCTGTCCAGAACGACTGTTGTGTTGCCCTTGTCCGCTGGGAGGATCACTATGTTGGTGTCTGCCTTGAGGTCTTGCAGGGCTTGCCTTTCATCTGGATTTAGGTTTTATTCTTTTCGGTGTGCTTGCACTGAATTAAGTACACCTTTTGTTTTGAGCCTGACCTCTTCTCGTACACGAGGTTCCAGTTGCCGGATATCGACTTCGAGCGCAGATACGATTGCGTGAAGGGGGCCTTTTCACCTGGAGGTTGAATTTGTGTTCCTTGGCTAGGATTGACGTTTCGGTGGTTGTGAGCTTCCTGGAGAAGTTGGCGACCAGGTCAGAATGGTCCGGTGCGGGTTGTTCGGGCCGGCGTTGAAGTTTCGACAACTTCTGTCTGCTTGGTGCGGTGTTTGTAGGCTTCTGATAATGCGGTTTCGTTGGCAAATGCCTCGATAGACGTCACTAGGTTCGGCATCTTCTGCTCGAGTTGTCGGCGGGCGAAGAAGGCGTCGATTTTATTATACTCTGTTAAGTGCAGTGAATGTTTCGTTCTGGTGTTGCGTTTTGGAGAAGGAACTAAGTAGAGTAATAATATTAATTGGTTTTGGGGGAAAGGAAATGGCGCAGTATCTGTGTCATATATCGTTGGACACCTGAACCGCGCCGTAAGGGAAGGGATAAAGGAGGGAGTGAAAGAAGGAAGGAAGAGAGGTGTCGTAGTGGAGGGCTCCGGAATAATTTCGACCACCTGGGGATCTTTAACGTGCACTGACATGGCACAGCACACGGGCGCCTTAGCGTTTTTTCTCCATAAAAGCGCAGCCGCCGTGGTCGGGTTCAAACCCGGTAACTCCGTATAAGTAGTCGAGCGCCCTAACCACTGAGCCACTGCAGCGGGTAACTAAGTAGAGGTCAGAATCTACTTTTAGGGCACCGTTTAAGAGGAGAAAGATGAATTTATGGCGTGAGATTCGGGCACAGTTACAAATAGCGGAGAGATTTGCCTTGTTTAAGAGTTCAGTTGGGGAGTCGTTACGTTGATATTTGTTAAAAATAAATCTTACTGTTTTCCGCTGCACGCTTTCTACCTTATTTATGTATTTCTGTGTGTGCGGAGACCAACACAGGATGCTGTACTCAAACACAGGAAGGACGAGAGAACAGTATGCCAGTAGCTTGGGGTCGGGAGATGCAGATGGTATAGATCGCTTAAGAGAAAAGAGTGTGGAAAGTGCTTTTGACATTATATACTCTACATGATTATTCTATTTCAGGTCAGAGGCGATGACAACACCTAGGTATTTGTATTTTTGGACTGATTTTAAAGGTTTATTTTCGACTTCATACGAGAAAACCAGCGGTTTTTTTTCTTGATACATTCATGCACACTGATTTCTCGAGATTTAGGTTCATCTGCCACCTTCGACACCATTTTGTAATTCGACCAATTGCATTGTTTAATGTAACTTGATCATCGTGTGACCTAATTTCTTTATAAATAATGCAATCGTCTGCGAACATTTACTGTTGCGTTAAGATTGACCGCTAGATCGTTTAAGTAAAGTAGAAACAATATGGGTGCTAATACCATTCCTTGAGGTACGCCAGACATTACTTTGACATGGTGCGATGCGTGGCCGTCATATTGCACATACTGGTAGCGGTCTGAAAGGTAATTCTGTGTCCAGTTTGTTATTTTATAACAGCCACGAAAGTGTTGAAGTTTAAACTTCAATTTTGGGTGTGATACACGATCGAACGCTTTCGAGAAATCTAAAACTAAGACATCAACTTGGCTGCGTTTGTCCAGTGTGGATGGGAGATCGTGGATCGTTTCCAGCAGTTGAATTGTAGTTGATAGCTCTTTCCTAAAGCCGTGCTGGTTAGGACTCAGTAGATTATTTTCTTCAAGAAATTTTACGATGTGCTTAAGAATATGTCAAATATCTTGGGAAACACACGTGAGTGAAACAGGGCGATAGTTAGACACATTTGTAGTGTCTCCAGATTTATGAACAGAAAAAACCTTAGTGATTTTCTAATCTTTCGGGACTTTTGAATTTTCTAGGGATTTCTTATAAACAAGAAGCAAATATTTCGATGCCCACTCTGCGTATCTTTTGAGGAACTTATTCGGAATACTATCTGGGCCAGTAGATTTCTTCTCGTCAAGAATAAGAAAAAGAACAAAAATGCCTGATTCGTTTAGTGTTAGTTCTGGGAGCCCTAGGCTACAGTCACTTATTTGAGAGTCTACGTGAGGAACAGAATTGTCATCAAGCGTGAAAACCGATTTAAAATACAGATTGAAGTCATTAGCTATCTTTAATGCCTCATGCGGAGGTACATGACTTTTTTCCTAATCACGCAACGGCACTGATGTATCCGTGCCGTCACTAGGTGCTGTACTGCATTGTTGATGATGATTCTTCCTTCCGGTGTAGGGACCAGTCGTAGTCGATGTCGTAGTCGTAGGCTCTGGGGTACAACCTTGGTTTCCTTCCATTTCTTGGCGAATTACAGGTGTGTCTTGAACACCGAGATGTCTTGCATGGTCTTGATGTATTTCTTGGCAAGCTGCATAGCTCCTAGCCCGAAGTCTACATGGATAGATTGAAATCTAAACATTTTGACAGATTTCCTTGTCTGGTTGGGTTTGAAGACCTAATAAACTGCACATCTCCAACGAAAAAGTTTAAATTTAATCCAACGTTTCGAAGCCGACTCGGCTCCTTCATCAGGGATGACTGAGGGCAGTAGCTAGCGTCTTTTAAGTATGGAGGGGAGGGGGGTACAAAGAACGACAGCTGTGTCGCGAAAGGCGCGGGGGAGAGAAGGAGGTTTAGGGGTTTTGCTGCTGACTTAGTCCGCAGCCACTTAATTTCCGCTCTGACTTCAGCCAGGGAGATCGCTGCATCTTATTCTGAATCCTCTCCCACTACGTAGACCGGGAGGGGTTCCAATTCAGCAAGAATGATGTACCTGCTGAGAACTTGCTCTAAGAGTTCCCTGTTAGCGCCGGCAAAAAGGCGCGCCAGTCTTTCCAGCTGTTTAGTGGGCGCTGATTTCGTACTATCCGGATCTAAGATGTGGCGAAGAAGTCGCCACGTCCTCGCGATACCCACATTCATCTCCATCTCATCCCAGACTTTCCGCCATTTTTGCTCCGTAAACGCAATTGCGTACTCTTTAATTTCTTTTTTGAAGCGACTATCTGTTTCTTGATATTCTGGTCCCATTTGCTTTCTGGAAGTCAGCCCTCAAATCAATTATTTTTACTCCAGGGATTTTTTAGTCTGCTATCTAGCAATTTGTAGTCTCCTTCAGTTTCCACCGATTCGCGGGCCTCTTTAACAGTCCGCAGCACTCCGTCGCTCCACACAGCAATGTCAGAAATGGGAGGCGGCTCGTCCCTAACTGCTCTGAAAGCGTCCCAATTTACAGCCTCTAACCTGTGTTTTCGGAGGGTTGTCGGGCTCCTTAAACAACCAATTCTATGATCTTGTGATCACTGCCAGGTACTCATCTGTATTGCACCACGCGGCTCTAGTGCTGCTCCTCGACAAGGTGAGGTCGAGAGAAATGTTACCTGTGACTCCAGTTATCTTTCGCGTGGAATGCATCGGGTCAGTTATCAGATACACATTATGAATTAGTATCTCGTCCCACAATTTTCTGCCCTTGATAGAACTTTTTCATAGCTCCATGCCATGTGGATAGCATTAAAGTCCCCCACATTCAGAAGCAAGTTGTTCAGCAAGGAAGAATTTGCGAAGAAGGACCGCGGAGTCCAACAGAGGGATCGGGAATATTCACAGCTCACCCGGTAGGTGAGGAGGAGAAAGAATATCCACACACCTGGAGAATTTACAGTAATGCTGACTGGAACGGTAAACATACCAACAGGCTCACAAAGATGTCACTAAGGAGAAAGTAATTTTACGGAAACTACAAAACTAATATATACCCATCCCTCAGCCGCCTGCATAGGATACGTTCCACGTTATATTCAGAAAAATGTACATTTTGTGAGGATTACTCGAATATATTTGAAATGATATCGTCATGTTAACAAAAACAGGAGACTTCAATGAAAAGAAACCCCACAATTGAGCAGTGGAAAGCGATGCTGAACAGCTTACACCTCGAGGATAATAAGTGGGCGTGAGAGCAGGTACGTGATGCTCTTCAAATTCGTCCGTTTTGTTCGCCTGGTTACTTCATGTCTCCAGCTTGACCCCTTGTATACTTCGGAAGCACGGGAATGCAACGACTCGCCAACAGCTTTCACGGTGAAGACTGAACACCACTTGCAACCCTGCTTGATCGCTTCTGCGTGCCTCAAGGCATACAAAGCGACTATGTCATCAACATTCGTCGTCGATAACTGCTGGCATGCTCCGGAACTGTTCAGTGGGTGTAGAAGCAGCTAAGTGATGCGGCTGTTCAATTTCGTCTGTATCTTTACCCAGGTCTTGTCTTTACGCAAGTAAATCGGGCAATGCCTGTTGCTGTTCCCACGCCCTGGAATACCTTTGTCTTTTGCTGTGATGCGTTGTTATTAAAAAGTTGCTAATGCTGTCCGGTGATGTGGAAGAAAACCCAGGACTGCGATGCAATACCCGTTTCCACGATACAGATGACGATGCACAGCCGAAGCTGCTAAGTGACATGTTTGGGTTGCTACTAGATATGAATATTCGAACCGTGAAAATGGAGAAAGACCAAGTCGACTAAATCAGTACTGTCAATGAAATCAAGAGAAGTCAAGAGGCACTTCAGAATCATTTATCTGATATTGATACTAGGCTAACTGTGGTTGAAGGCAAAACTGCAACCATTGAATCTTTGTAGGAGGAGTGCCAACGACTAGGAAATTTTGCTGATAGCCTAGCTAGTGAAAATTCGAAATTGAGGGCTAATCAGGCGGAACTGGAGTATAGGATGCGCCATGATAATCTTCCGTTTTACGACCTTTCTGACGCCAACTCTGTGTCCTGGGATGAGACTCAAGAAAACCTTGTGACTGTTTTTCATCTGCCTTGAATTTGCCGCCTTCAAAACTATCGATTGAACAGGCTCATAGACTTGGAGCTTTTTCTGAAGATAAAAGCAGGCCAGTTATTGCGTAGTTCTCAACATTTAAAACAAGAGAAAAATTTTCTTCTCAAGTTATAAACTGAAAGATAATGACATTAGTGTAAGTGAATATTATTCTCTCATGACTCGGCAGGCGCGGAAAAAGCTCACTAAATTTGGTATCACTCAAAAATCAAGATTCAAACTGCGCTATAATAAGGTTTACATGAACAGTAGGTCTAACAGTTACGAACAGCTTAATGGTAGCGTTTCTGAACTTCGCCGTATTGGATGCCTTTCATCCGAATCATCCGCAGATAAACGATGCGTGAGGGGTAGTGGGCAGCCTTCACTGTCCAATCGCTCATTATTGTTTCTGTACTAATGTTCTGATTTATTATTCAGCGTCCTGTATCTTGTTTGCCGATTTTGATGTTTTTGAAGTTGTTGATTTATGTTGTCCACTCCTGCCGAAGGCTGGCAGTACCTGTAAAGTAAATAAAAATAAATAAAGAAGTGTTCTGCCTGAACGTGATGAGCTTTGTGCGACTATCGACGCATGTGATTCCGACATCGTTTGCCTTGCTGAAACGTGGCTTTTGGCTAAATTTGTTAGCTCGGAAATCTTTCATTGCCACAAGCATTTTACCACTTATCTTTGCGACAGGGGCGACAGAAACAGTGGTGTTGTTTTGATAGCTGTTGCCGACACACTTTTTTTATTCTCCTGTTCATGTTGTTGCCAGATTAGAACTTCTTTAAGTTGAACTGCGCACGTGCGTGAAAAAATTGATTTTGAGCGTTTGCTATCGCCTTCCCTCGTACAGTGTCACTTTCGTTGAAGAACTTCATGATGCTGTTTGTGCTATTACCGTTCGCTTTCCATATGTTCGTGTTCTTTTGGTAGGAGACTTCAACGTTCCGACTATTGGTCCAATTTACGTTCTTATGGCGACCATTTTTTCTACGTAGTGCGATGGTGTTTGCGCTTATGTGCCGACTTTAATCTCTCCCAACTTGTTACTAACCCTACCCGCGTTACATCATCGTCCAACTTGCTAGACCTTGTTCTTACCATGTCGCCTGATCTTGTTGCTCCAATATCTTGTTTGCCGGGCTTAAGTGACCATTGTATGCTTCATTTTGCATTGAACGTCGCGTCACCACGCCAAAATAAAGATTCTACACACATAAGTGATTACAAAAATGCTAACTTTGAGGCCATAAATTGTGAACTCGGTGCTTTTGTGAATGCATACTTACCGAGTTTTCACGAGCGTCCAATAGAAATAACTGGAACCTTTTTGCTTCTCTGACAGACTCTTATATGCCCCTGAGAAAAGTATTAACTAACAAATGCTCGCCCCGGTTTAGTTCTTCACTCAAAAGGCCATCAAACAAAAAGCAACGTCTGTTTCGTTCCGTTAAAATGTCCAATTTTGTGCCCCGGTGGGATGCTTATCACTCCGCTTCGTCTGAAAATAAGTCAGCTCTGAAACTAGCTTATGAATCATTTTTTAGTCATACTCTTCCCTCAATGCTATTAAATAATCCCAAACAATTTTCTAACGTGGCTAACAAAACTGATCCATCTACAATTCATCTCAAAACTTTACACGATCAAGTAATTCTCAGTGAAATGTGTGCTGATGTTCTTAATGGTGTGTTTACAGCTTCTTTCGTTAACGATTTATTACCACAATTCCTCATTGCCCAACGAACGAATTCCTGACTACGAATCCCATTATAATGGATTCTGTTGGCATCGAAAAAATAATTGATCAGCTGAAGACGTAATTATCATTTGGAGTGGATAGCATTATCTCGATAACTTTGAAAAATACCAAAGTGTATAGTGCTGTTATTCTTGCAGAATTGTTCAACAATATCTTGTTCCGGCTGTGTTCCTAGCGACTGGAAGGTAAGCAAGGTGATTCCTCCAAGCAAGGCTGGTGTCAAACATTCTGTCACATATATTAAGAAACCTAAATTAAATTTTAAAGGAAAAAGGTGTAAAGAAGACGACGCGAATTAACCGAAGAATAAAGAAGAGGAAGAAGCATTCGTTGAGGTGGAGAGAGATGATTGATGGAGAAGCGTTCGGTGAGGTGGAGAGAGATGATTGGTGAATAAGAGAAGAAGACGACGACAAGGCTTACGTGGACTAACACCGAGGCTATAAAAGGGCGAGTGAGAGCGAGACACGGGGGGAACAGCAGAGAAGTGGAGGCTCCGGCAGGTCAGGGACACATCGGCTGGAAGAGAGCGGCGCCGGCTACTGCTCCGGTGAGCTCGCGTTCTACGACTCCGCCTCGTGGACTTCCTGCCGTGCCTGAGCCCGTTCCGGGGAGTCAACAGGGGACGCTACCACCTGCTACAACCAGGGGTGTCTCGAGCGCTGTTGCCACTCATCCGGGTGGTTCCCCAACGCCAACACCGGCATCACCTCCACGGGCGCTTGGACCGGGAGCTTGTACGACACAGCCAGCAACGCCAGCCCAAGCGCATCGAACGCCGCCAGCGACGCCAGCCCAAGCACGGTGAACACAACCTCGACGCCGCCTACTGGATCCATACAATGCCGCAGCCACACCGAACCA
Organism: Amblyomma americanum; assembly: GCF_052857255.1. Lineage (NCBI taxonomy): Eukaryota > Metazoa > Arthropoda > Arachnida > Ixodida > Ixodidae > Amblyomma > Amblyomma americanum. The sequence goes on from NC_135506.1 coordinate 105,938,299, forward strand.
ACCGTGAGCACGAACGCCGACCGCTAATAGTAGAAAACTAGTAGTAGACGCTGGTAGCAGTGTGCCCGGGTCGGGTGTATTTATAGTCTTTGTGCTTTGTGTTAGTTTTGTTAGTTCTGTCTTCTATTGTGTGTGCCACGTAGGGTGTATTAAGTGTGCGTTTTTTGTGGGTACACCCGTCGCCTAGTCTTCTTTTGGTCCGAGTGTTCTCCGGAGAGATCCGTGACACATTCTCGTAATAATTATCGGCCCACATCACTTAGAATCCCTTGTAAGATCGTGGAACCTGTCATCTGCTTTCACCTTGCCAATTTTCTTGAGTCAAATTCTTTTTTCAGTCATTGTCAATAGGGGTTTCGTAAATTATTCTCTTCCGAGACGCAACTTCTATGCTTTACACAGGATCTTCATTTCCTCTTGACCGGAGTTTCATAGCTGACTATATTCCTCGAATTCTCTAAAGCTTTTCACAAAGTTTCTCACCAATTAATACTTTTCAAATTAAATAATCTCAATCTCGACCCTAACCTCATCTCGTGGCTTCAGCCTTTTCTCTCTAATCGTCCTCAATACGTGACTACTAATAAATCGAACTCTCGTTCCTCTCCAGTGGGCTCAGGCGTTCCTCAGGGTTCTGTCCTAGGGCCCCTATTTTTGTCATTTATATTAATGACAGCAACATTGCTTTTTCGGTATGTCTTTTTGCCGACGATTGCGTTATTTATCGTGAAATAAAGAGTGTCTCTGACGCTTCTCTACTTTAATCTGATATTAACGAACTTTCAGATTGGTGTAAATTGTGGCACATGAAACTTAAGATTAATAAGTGTAAATATATGCGTGTTTGTCGATGTAACACTGGAATAGCCACTTACGATCTTAATAATACTCTTCTTGAAACTGTCTCTCCGTTTACGTACCTTGATGTGCACAGAACGTCTAATTTTTCTTGGAATCTACACGTGGAGTTTATTACTAACAATGTTAACCGCATGTTGGAGTACCTGCGTAGAAACTTCTTCCTTTCTTCTACTTCAATAAAATTGGTACTTTATAAAACACGTTTTGGGCCTAAATTGGAATATGCAGCATTTGTCTGCGACCCTGACCTGTCATCATTAGCTACTAGAATCGAATTTGTTCAAAACCTTGCATCACGTTTTATACTTTCCAATTATCACCCTGTCTCCAGTGTTACTGTTATGAAAACTACATTATCATTGCCACTTTTTTCACTCAGCAGCAAAATTTCGGGCTCATGCCTATTTCATAAGATCTAATACTACATACCGGTCCTTAAGAGCCGGCTACTAACAACCTCTACATATGTTTCAGGCCGCATTGATCATCTTCGCGAAGTAGGTGTTCCGTCATGCTATACTAAACACGCTTATTTTTCTTTCGTCCCCGACACTTCTGACAGTTAAAACCACCTTCCCAGACACATTGTCGATATTTCTAACCCAAGTTTTTGAAGTCTGCCCTATGTGATCTGCATTTGTAGATTTTAGTTTTATTTTGCGCTAGTTTTCGTTTTCTTATGGCTGTCTTCCGGAAATGTTCTCTTTTTTGGGAATTGTTTTTTCCCTTTGCCTTCTCTTGCCTAATTTTGTGATATGTGTTGTTCATTTTTCTCCGCGTTTTTAGTTCTATTTTTTTTCTGCTGCACTGTATCTGACCCAATGTATGTCCTTCCCACTCCCCTCTTTAAAGCCTCGGGCCCTGAGGGGATTTGAATAAATAATAATATTAATAATAATAATAATAATAATAATAATAATAATAATAATAATAATAATAATAATAATAATAATAATAATAATAATTGGTTTGGGGAAAGGAAATGGCGCAGTATCTGTCCCGTATGTCGTTGGTCAGGTGAACCGCGCCGTAATAATAATAATGATTGGTTTTGGGGGAAGGAAATGGCGCAGTATCTGACTCATATATCGTTGGACACCTGAACCGCGCCGTAAGGGAAGGGATAAAGGAGGGAGTGAAAAAAGAAAGGAAGAAGAGGTGCCGTAGTGGAGGGCTCCGGAATAACTTCGACCACCTGGGGATCTTTAACGTGCGCTGGCATCGATACTGGTCCGGAGTATCTGGATTCGTACCCGACCGTGGCGGCCGCGTTTGGATGGAGGTGAAGAAGTGCTAAGACGCCGGTTTGCTATGCGAAGGTAGTGCACGTTAAAGGTCTGCACTTGTTCGAAATTATTTCGAGGCCCTCTACTACGGCATCCCTCTCTTCCTTTCTTCTCTTAGTCCTTCCTTTATCTCTTCTCTTATGGCACGTGCAGGTGTACGCCGGTATGTGAGACAGATACTGCGGCATTTCCTTTCCCGCAAAACCAAATTTCAATAGAAGGCCGGATGGAGGGTGGTTATTAGACCGAAACACTTCAATACCGGCAGCGGCCGTAGCGTTTAATGGAAGCAAAACGCAAAAAAAAATCGGCAGTGGCTTAGCTCCGCTATGCCAGGATATACGTAGCCAGAAGTACGTTTCCCTTGCTGAGAGTTTTGCGGTGCCTGTACGTTTAGCAATGAGGGATATTCGGCTTCATCTCGGCGACTATGCGCCGTCTATGATCGCCAGTCGGGCACCTATGTTTGGCAAGCCATCCCTCTATCTGTTCGGGCAGATCCGCTGCTCTCATCACCTTCTTACGCCCATTCTCTCCTTGTTGAGTAGCCACGTGCCAGGCGACAACCTTAAGATCGGGAGAGGTAATCTTCTTATGTCAATACCGCCATTTAGCGGCGGCTGCTCTCCTTCTGTGCATTTATATCAAATGTTGTGATACAGCCATTCATTACATTTCCGCCTTTTATACTCAATGCTGCGCATGCGACGGCGGTTCGGGTAAAAGAGCGGCGTGCGACGAGGCGGCGGAGCGCGCGGAATGATTATTGTCCACTGTGAAGGAGCCCCCTTTATCGCCGGTCCCGGCACGCATGCCTGGGACGCGGGTAGAGAATGCTGATGCATTGTTTATTCACTGCCTCAGCCGGAAGGCGGGTGGCTGGCGAGTTGCGCACCTGTGAGACAGATACTCTGAGACACTGTTGGAAGCGCGCGGGGCTCCTGTGGGGTCTCTCTGGTTACCATGGTATCGGCGCATGCGCAAAACTGATAATCCGCGTGACGTCATGCACGGCTCCCGATGTATAATCGGCTTCCTACCGAGCTTGAGCACCCAAGATGTAATGCTGAGACTTCAGCACGACATCATAGATTCGCGGTCGAGAGACGCAAAGGTAATCTTAGGATTAGACTTAAAAAAAGCCTTTGATAATGTCAAGCACGAGGCAGTGCTATAAGAACTGCTAGAAGTAGGTGTAGGCTGTACAACCCACAACTACATAAAAGACTTCCTGTCTGATAGGACAGCGCGTATAAAATATCAGGACATAGAATCAGAGGAAATCACGTTGGGAAGCAGAGGTATCCCCCAAGGCTCTGTACTATCCCCGCTCCTCTTTAACCTCGCAATGAGAGGCCTCCCCACGAGACTCAAAGAGATAGAAAACCTAAACTTCAACATGTTTGCGGACGATATAAATGTTTGGATTAACCAGGGCAGCGACGTTGACATCGAGAGCAAGCTGCAGGAAGCGACGAATATAGTGGTGGACTACGCAGCAACTAGGGGGCTCTCGTGCTCACCAGAGAAGTCAGAGCTCCTGGTGTACAACCCTAAATCTCTGAGACTTAAACAAAGCAATGACTTTAACATCAGAGTCGAGGGTAAACCGGTCCCCAAGGTAGACAGGATCAGGATTCTTGATCTCCATATCCAAAGCAATGGATATAATGATGCGACCATAAAGAAGCTGGAAGGCTATGCGGCACAGGTCATAGGAATCTTTAAGAGAAAAGCCCTCAAGGAAAGAGGGCTTAAAGAGAGGAGCCTAATTAAGCTGGTGCAGGCCTACGTTATTAGCCGTCTCAGCCATGCCACACCATACCTTAATATACGGGCCTCGGAGCGAGACAAAGTAGATTAGATAATCAGGAGATGCTACAAGCGAGCACTCGGTATACCCATAAGCACTTCAACCGAAAGACTCTTAGGAATGGGAGTTCACAACACATGGAGGGAAATCGCCTAGGCTGTTAAAACAGCGCTGCTGGAAAGACAGCCAATCCAGCACAGGTAGGGCTATAATAAACATGGTAGGACTACAAATAGACAGGGGTATGCAAAAGAAGGACATCCCAAGAATAATTAGAGAACAACTTAGGGTGGATCCTCTCCCTAGGAATATGCACCCCACCTTTCACAAGGAAAGGAGGGAAAAGAGAGCTGAGGCGCTAGTCAGGTGCTTCAGCGAGGCAAAGGAGAAAACAGTAGCATACACGGACGCAGCGAGTGGCAAGCTGGGAGCGGCGGTAGCCTCGGTGGTGGATGGCCGGGGTGAGGCAGTCTCATCAGTAACCATACGCAGCCGCAATCCGGAGTCAGCAGAAGAAGCTGCAAATAGCGCTTGCTTGCGTAGGGACAGAAGCAAAATTCATAGTTAGCGACAGCAAAACGGCCATATATAACTATGGCAGAGGTAGGATTGCACCAGAAGCGGTGCTGATACTAACAGGTGGAAAGATAGAAAAATTAGCCTCGTATGGGCAGCAGCTCACACGTCACTTCCAGGCAATGAGGCGGCACACGCTTTGGCTCGAGATCTCTTCTTCCTAGCCGGAGCAGAACCGCCCGACTGCAAAGAACTAGACGAGAGACTGCAGAATTACACGGAAATAACTGAAAACTACAGATTACAAAGGAGACTAGTCCCTCCACTAGACAGAGAGCTCGGAAACATAGAGGCGACGATCTGGCGGTGATTACAGGCAGGAAATTACATTATTCCGGTCTGGGCATCGCACGTCCTCAAAGACGAAGACATAGATGATAAGTACAAAAAACGTGAAGAGAGTGGGACCCTCGATCACGTAATTTGGGAATGTGTAGACTCCCCAGGGGCTAACGAAGGAATTGATAGTAGAGAAGCCTGGGAGACCCTTCTGCGGAGCATGGACCCCGTCAAGCAGAAGCAAGCCATTCATCTGGCGGTGGAGGCCGCGAAGAGCCAGCAACTCTTTGCCTGCCTTTAATCGCGGGGGTCCTGGCCCCTACCCCCTAGGCCTGCGTGCCGGGGGTAGGGAGTAGAGGTCCTCCCTTCTGATGGAAATAAAGGTGTTTGGAATGGAATGGGCGGTGGCGTGGGTGCGTGGCCTCGGGGACAGCGAAGCGCACGCCGCACCTTGCGCTCCTCTCCGGTTTCCTTGGTAAAAGCGCATGTGCAAAACTGGCCTCTCCGGACGACAGCAAAATACTCGTGTGGTAGCCAGGGGCAGCTATCATTACAAAACGCGCTGGTAAGCTGTTAAGGCGCCCGTCTACTGAGCCGGAGTGCCCGGTTTCGAAGCTGACAGCGGCGGCAGTGTATCGATGGAGGCACAGCAGACGGTTTTTAGTGTATTTAGTTTTAAGGAAAGTAAATGGCGCAGGAACTTTCTTATATATCTCTGTGGACACTCGAACCACGCCTCAAAGGAAGGAATAAAGGAGAAAAAAGGAAGAAAGAGGTGCCGTAGTGGAGTGCTCCAGGATAAATTCGACCACCTCGGGATGTTTAATTTGCATGGACAAGGCATAGCACATGGGTGCCTTTGCGTTTCACCTCCACCGAAGCGCGAGAGAGAAAGAGCAACTTGATGGTTGGGAGTTAGGGCAGGCTGTCCAAGTGCGGCCCCCAGGTTGGGACGATGTCTTCAGCACAGGAGACGAGTGCCAGCTATGTCTTCTTGTCTGGTCTTGCAAGAAGTTGGATGGCAGTAATGTTATGGGGGCTGCTTACCCTCGCATCCCCAGAGGATATGTGCCTGAGTGGCAAACACTCCGTGGTCGCAGTTAGGACAGACGGGGTTGTATTCCCCATCAATCATGAGGTATAGTCAAGAATGACTGAGAATGGAGTTGGTCTGCAGTCTGCGAAGCACGGCGGATTGCGCTCGGTCGAGGTCGGGGTGTGAAGGGGGTGCATGCATATTGTCTCCTTGTAGAAGTTGGTGATTTCTGCATAAGATAGGGGGCCTGGGCGTGGGCACCCGTTTCGAGAGGCCGGCTGCCCCGTTGGTTTGGCCTCGAGTAAAACGGTCGAACCCTTCATTCCCAGGGCCGGCTGCTCCGTTGTTTAGGCCTCGGGTAAAACGGTCGAACCCTTCATTCTAAGATTTCCTCGCATGCGCAGGTACACGTACTAAGCTCATAGTGCAGTGAAGAGTGCAGCCGCGGAACATGTGCGCGGCAAGGAGACTAATTGAGTTCGTCTGGAAATCATGAATGGCCCGTTTAGAGTCACTGACAATCACGCGTGGGCGGGGATCTGCGACGCGGCTGGGCTTTAACCCGGGTGCTCTGGATCGGTAGATCAGTGGTCAGTGGATCAATGCCATTACCACTGAACCACCCTGGCGGACTGCTTTTATTTAGTGCATCCTTAAATTGATTAATGCAGACTAATTGTGATTTTGCTAATCCACACTGCATCGATAAATATCGACCATTGTGCTTTCGATTTAAAGTAAAAAATTTTTTCGCTGGAGTCGCCTTTCATATACTTTTGACGGCGGGTGTCCTTCATAGATACCTGTGGTTAATATTTATCCGACAGCGTTAAGGCTTCCCTTTAGCGACATATTAGCTCCAGTTTAACAACTGATGAACCTCGCTAGAGCAAACCGGTGGCGTATCGGACAAGTATACGCGACTTGGAGTGTGTAACGTTGAGTACGCTAGGCAAACTGGATAGGCAGCGCGTTCCCACTGCCACCCTGGAAGTTAAGTTAATGGTTAATCACGAGAAGTCGGTCACCCAATGGACACTGCGGCCTACTGCTGCAGTGGCATCTGTCTCCCACAACGTTGTCAGCGCTAATGCATGCAGCCCACATCTCTCTCTCACCATGGCCTCGTACCTGAAAGCACGATTGAGACGACCACGGAACCTGTCGCTAATTTCCCTTTCCCTCACAATTTCCCCATTTGGTTAGCTTTCTCGCGGTGAACCCTCCAACGGTTTCGCTTCGATAGGGGGCACGCGAGGTAACTTTCCTTGTTTAACTCAATTATCAAGAGAGGGCGCTGGCGTCGAAGTGCCGCAGACGGCTTGCTGCGCGCGCGCGCGCCTGGATATCACTCTCTTCTATTGGAGAAGGTCATTGTTAGCGGACATATCGCCCACAGGGCGAGACCCAGTGTGGAGGACCGTTCTCCCGCGTTGCCCGCATCTCGTCCCGTCTGGCTTCGGAGTCTTCCCTGCCCCATGCATGGGCGAAACTTCTATCGTAACCTTGCTGGTGAGTCGGACGACCTCGGTTCCTCGGCGTATTTTGTTGCCAGCTGGCGGTATTCTTGCTGTAGCAATAAGTGCCTTCTTTGTGTCAGCCAGTGCGTCGTTGCTTTGTTCCCGCAGTGCAAAGCCCACCATGATCGCGTGCGCTCGGTAGCGTACGCGATTACGGGGTGAGGTCAGGAGGGCTTTGAACTTTGTCAGCCTCCTTTAAATGGAGTAACCCGTATTTGTCTCCCCATTAAAACCCAACATCTGGCGCCTAACGTGGGGGCCTGCTCTTGGAACATTGGATGTCTGTCTGTGCGGTTGGAAGAATGCTCCTTGTCTGCACTTGGCGGCCGCTAGGCCTAGTGTTAGTTTTGATCGCAATGACCTGCGGCTCGCTTCCTTGAGAGCGAGGTGTATAGCACTTCACCATGTTTGAACTTTTTCTACGTGCTCAGCACGTTTTTTGTTAGGTTTTTCCTAGAGTTCTTCAGCTCGAGAACCACTTGATCCGCTCCGACGGAGCGCGAGGCTTAGCGGCCGCGGAGTCACCGAGCCCGCAGCGAACTGAGTACGGAAGCCGCGTGGGTGGTGGTAGTTTTCTGTACGTATTTTTCTCTACTGTCTCTGTTTCGGTACTGGTAGTCGTTGCTCCGGAAGCCGGGTGGCCTGGGGTCACGGATGCCGCTACGAGCTCGCTGGCATTGCAGATCGGCACTGGGCGCTCCGACACCGTCTGATGCGATGGGAGCCGACCGCTCAGAAGCTGCTTCGTGCAGTAGGCGGGGTAGGACCACCGCACAGAACTGATGTCTGCTCGAAGCTGCGCGCACGTAACCCTTCTCGGGTGTTTCCTTTGTTCATAATTGTTGGCAGAGTGGTGGTTAGGCCTAAGTCTTTTCGGAGCTGCCTGCACTATGTCGGAGGAGATACGACCACCGGACCGTGGTGTTGAGAGAATGCGCACTTTGCTGCCCACCCGTTTTTTCAATCCCGTACGAACTGAGCAACCTCATTTAGCTCAAGCAAGGGCTTTGTTCCCTTAATAATTGGTTTTTGGTGGAAAGGAAATGGCGCCGTATCTGTCTTATATATCGTTGGACACCTGAACCGCGCCGTAAGGGAAGGAATAAAGGAGGGAGTGAAAGAAGAGAGGAACAAATAGGTCCGTAGTGGAGGGCTCCGGAATAATTTCGACCACCTGGGGATCTTTAACGTGCACTGACATCGCATAGCACACGGGCGCCTTAGCGTTTTTCCTCCATAAAAACGCAGCCTTGAAATTTGTGTTTGCACAGCCGCCCGACACGTTTAGCTAGCTAGTTAAGCATTGCGCCACGAGGCCATTGCTGACGCCGTTTCCCTTCCGTGACCTGCGTCAAAGACACACTGAGATCGTTTCGGCAATCCTGCGGATCCGTTGGACACACCCAGGTTGTTGTCCGGTGCACACCGTCCAGCTGCCGCCTCCTGTGACGGAGCGGCCGGTATCCTATTCGCCGCATCCACCCTTGGCAGCTGTGGCGAGACCAGTCAGCAGTCACCTCGGCTGCTGTTACCCTGGTGACTGCTGCAGACTCCTGTCCTGCAGTTTTCAACCAGCCCTCTCTTCGTGGCCATGCGGACACGTAGTCCACGGACCATGCCAGTCTTTCCAGCCGAGACCTGCTCACTGCCTTCGGAACACCGCGAAAGTCTGCGTGGACGCTGTCAGCTTGACCTCCGCTGCAAGACCTGCCTCAAGCGCATGAAAACCATAAGAATCCTCTATAGCACTTACTTTCATGCGCGAGGGTGTATTTAAGGTGCGGGCATGTGGGGACGTTCCCTTTCCATCACGGTTTCCCCTTTTGAATACCTTTCTAACGTCTCGATGCGGGGGGCACCACGTGACTCTCCGTGGTTAACTTGACTGAAAAGAGAGGGCGCAGGCATCACAGCGCCAAAGACAGCTTGCTGAGCGCGCGTAAGACGGTCTCACTGTCTTGGGCTGGCGAACTTCGTCGGGAGCGGATGTACCGGCCGCGTCGCTCCGCACTCCGCCCGCGAGGCGAGGCCTGGTGGAGAGGACCGTTCTCACATATGGCCCGCATCTTGTCCCGTACGGCTTCGGAGTCTCCCCTACCCCTAGCGTGGGCGAATATTTACTCTTAAGTTTCATTGAGAGTCGGACGACCTCAGTTCCTCTGCGTATTTTGTTGCTAGCTGGCGTTACTATTGCTGGAGCAAAAAAATGCCTAGTTTTTCTCATCCAGTCTGGCGTTCTTTCTTCCCATAGAGCAAAGCGAACTTTGGTCGGCATGCGCTCGGTAGCGTACGCGATCGCGGGCTGGAGTGAGGGAAAACGTACTTTCGTCCTCTTTTAAAACCTAATAACCTAGGTAGCCATTTATGCACTCTTCTGTTCCTCAGAATCATTGTAGATAGGTGACAACACCGATAACGCAATGAATGCCGACGCGTATAGCTTAAGTGCCGCGTTTCGGCCACAACGTCGCCAACGCCAGCGCATGCAGCCCACAAGTTTCACTACCGCCACGTAGCTTAAAGCGTGACTGAGGTGCCCACTTTCCCAGGAGGCCCGTTATGCGCCTTTCATTTGCTTGAGAAACTCCCATATACATCGGATTCGGCACATATTCACGCGCTGAACGGGAATGCGACGCGATTGACGAAACTCGCGGAACATCCCGTAGTAAATTTTTCGCTTTAAAATGGGGCGTAACCCGTCGGCGCTGTATCGACAAGGTGTGGATTGAGCGAAAAGGTGACTGAGGTTTTTTATTACCGGCGGAATCTAAAAATCATTAAAACATTACGAACTGGTGGTTAGAAGCCAGCAACTTAAAAATTTCGAAAGCGCTGCTACGGGGGACACCAAGAGAAAGAAAACGAAGGGCAAGCGCTTCTTTCTCTTGGTGTCCCCCGTAGCAGCGCTTTCGAAAGTTTTAAAATGATGTACCAACTCGTTCAACTGTCCGTGAAGCCAGCAACCCCACTCAACAGTCATTATTAGATACAGTTTGCCGTAGTGAAGGGCTCCGGAAATTTCGACCACCTGGGATTCTTTAAGGTAAATGGAAAACGCACAGAACACGGGCCTCTAAAATTGCCTCCATTCAATTTCGACCGCCACGGCCGGAATCGCGCTTCGTCTTTCCGGTCAGCAGCCGAGCGTCATAAATAATGAGCCACCGCGGCGGCTCATATTAGATCTTATTATTACAGCAAAGTTTTTTACTCTACCGTGCGACGAAATTTTCGGGTCGTACTCAGCAAAATTCCCCAGGAGTAAAAACATAGGGATATGTGACAGGCGCCGAATCTTTTCTTTAAACCACGATTGTGTTATAATTGGTTTTGGGGGGAAAGGAAATGGCGCAGTATCTGTCTCATATATCGTTGGACACCTGAACCGCGCCGTAAGGGAAGGGATAAGAGAGGGAGTGGAAGAGGGAAGGGAGAGAGAGGTGCCGTAGTGGAAGGCTCCGGAATAATTGTGTTCATATTCCTTCCCTTACGGCGCAGTATGGACATCCACCAAGATAGGTGCAACAGGGGTCAATTCCTTTTCTTGAAAAATGGTTTTTGGCGAAATGAAACGGCGCAGTATCTGTTGCACGTCCCGGCGAACACCCGAATCGGGCCGCAAGGGAAGGGATAAAGGAGCGACTAAGGGAACAAAGGTGCCATAGTGGACGTCTCCGGAATTATTTCGGCCACCTGGGGATCTTTAACGAGCCACCAACGCAGGTGTTTGTTTTCCTTATATTGTCCAACGGGCCCGGCATTGCCCGAACTGACAGTTGCGCTCCATTCTATGAACTCCTTGGCAATCCTGAAACGTGCTGTCGCGTCCCTTTTTAAAAACGAATCATAAAGGAGTTGTATTGTAGAAAAATAACGAAAAGCGTAAAAAATAAAAACTATATAAACAAAAATCAAAACAGAAACAAACTAAAACTTCAAAACAAAACAGCTCCATCTTTACGCAGGACACGACAGTGCGTTGCAGCGTTGTCAAGGAGCCTACGGAACGCCATATTCCGTTCGTTCGGCGCGACGCCAGGCCCGTAAGACAATCCAAGGAAAGGAAATGCCGCCTGCCGCACATATCTAGGTGAACAATCGAAGCGCGCCGTAAGCCAATGAAAATGAAATGAAAATTGGCGCCCGGGTGCTGTGCGATGTCAGTGCACGTTAAAGATCCCCTGGTGGTCAAAATTATTCCAGAGCTCTCCACTACAGAACCTCTTCCTTCCTTTATACTTTCAATCCCTCCTTTATTCTTTCCCTTAGGGCTCAAATAAGGCGTATGCCGACATTTGAGACAAATTCTACGCACTTTTGTTTCCCTAAAATTTAATTTTTCATATAATAATAATAATAATAATAATTGGTTTTTGGGGAAAGGAAATGGCGCAGTATCTGTATCATATATCGCTGGACACCTGAACCGCGCCGTAAGGGAAGGGATAAGAATTTTTCATATCAAAATTTGTTTTAAGGTAAGGATATGATGACCCGTGGCTCACGTATCTTAGTGTACACCCAAACCGCGCCTTAAGAGAACAGATATTTCTGACGCGCGGTGCCGACAATTACAACTACGTGTTCCGTTAGACATAACGTTGGCAGCTACTTCGAAAGGAGTTGACGTAATTCGAAGCCCTCGTGTGAAGTGAAAACCGAAATATGTATGATAACAGCACCTGCAAACAATGCGAAGCACATTCCTTCTCCCCGCATGGCTTTCCGTGTAAAGAAATCAGATGCGTTTTCGTGTGGTTGTCGTAAGTAAAAAAACACCAGGCTAAAAATTGAATGGAGACAGCATAGCTTCGCTGTCGAACGACCTTCACTTAACCGCCGCGGTGCCTCAGTGGTTAGGGCGCTCGACTACTGATCCGGAGTTTGCGGGTTCGAACCCGACCGCGGCGGCTGCATTTTTACGGAAGCAAAACGGAAAGGCGGCTGTTTGCTGTGCGATATCAGTCCATGTTAAAGATCCCCAAGTGGTTGAAATTATTGCGGAGCCCTCCACTATGGCACCTATTTCTTCCTTTCTTCTTTCAATCCTTCTCTTATCCCTTCCCATACAGCGCAGTTCAGGTGTCCAACGATATATGAGATATATACTGCGCCATTTCTTTTCAAAAAACAATTAATATTACTATTATTAACCACCTTCACAGCACGAATTGGGGCCACAAATTTTATATATAATATATTTGCGCTTATGAGAAACTGGCAGCAATTAATCGGGAGTCGAACACTTGGCAGCATGAACTGGTGAGCGAAGTGTTCAGACAGCCAATTCCACTGCTTCACTAAGAAACTAAATCTTGTGTTGCCGGTGAGACAAGCCACCCCTAGAGGTGCCACCCCTAGCAGGTACGTTCATATGGTTTGGTTAAAGCACGGCGTTATACGTATCAAGAGTATCTTTTGTAAAATCATTGTCTATTCGAAAAAGGAAATAGTGTTACTGTCCGTTGGATCAAAGAAATCGGTGATTTTTGAGTAAAAGAAATAACACATTAACTGCCTGGAGAAAGCCCCGCCGCGGTGGCTCAGTGGTTAGGGCGCTCGACTACTGATCCCGAGTTGCCGGGTTCGAACCCGACCGCGGCGGCTGCGTTTTTATGGAGGAAAAACGCTAAGGCGCCCGTGTGCTGTGCGATGCCAGTGCACGTTAAAGATCCCCAGGTGGTCGAAATTATTCCGGAGCCCTCCACTACGGCACCTCTTCTTCCTTTCTTCTTTCACTCCCTCCTTTATCCCTTCCCTTACGGCGCGGTTCAGGTGTCCAACGAATATATGGGACTGATATTGCGCCATCTCTTTTCCCCCCAAAACCAATTTTTATTATTACCTGCCTAGAGAAAGTTACTGCAAAGCACCTCATGATGATGTGCTTTAATAATAATAATAATAATTGGTTTTGGGGGAAAGGAAATGGCGCAGTATCTGTCTCATATATCGTTGGGCACCTGCACCGCGCCGTAAGGGAAGGGACTAGGGAGGGAGTGAAAGAAGAAAGGAAGATAAGGTGCCGTAGTGGAGGGCTCCGGAATAATTTCGACCACCTGGGGATCTTTAACGTGCACTGACATCGCACAGCACACGGGCGCCTTAGCGTTTTTCCTCCATAAAAACGCAGCCGCCGCGGTCGGGTTCAAACCCGGGAACTCCGGACCAGTAGTCGAGCGCCCTAACCACTGAGTGACCGCGCCGGGGTTGATGTGCTTTGCAGTTTCCACATTTGGGCACTTCAACTGTGCACGTAGGCCTCCTGTGGTCTCCTCCGCAACATTGGCAGGTTTTCTTCCTCATGCATGCAGCGCTATTGTGTCTCAACTTCTCACATTTTCGGCACTGAAGAGGGCGGGGTACATACGGGCGGACTGGATGCCTCACAAAATACCACCTCAAGGTGCAGTGGCAAACTGCTGCCTTCAATTACTAGTTTCACACACTTGGATTGCCGAAACCAGTGAATATAAGTAATTCTAGCTGAGCATGAAAATGAGTTCGCCAATTCTATATCTCTAATTTTGATATCTACATCACAAATCATTCCCGCAGTAGTGTTAAGGCTGAGTGAAAGTACGAGGTAAAACGCATGCTGCCAAGCTCTGACACACATGTTCAACTTGTAAGTGGTACCCCGGACGGAGACAAATAGGATATTCCTTCTCGCATTAATACCAACTTCCTTGACTTGGCGAGTAACCAGCCGCTCAAGGGCAAGAGTGTGCGCCTTTTGATGGAATTGATATTATCTTTATCTACGGCAGGCATGTATGAAATAGTGTAAGTGAGCGGTTGCGCCCTCACACTGGCTTCATTAACCCTAATCGTTTTCGAACTGCGCGTCTTAAGCCGTTTCGTACTCACACTCTGCGCGCACGCTTTCGAAGCCTTGTGGACCCTGCTTTTCTAGCCACAACGCACCATCGCGGTGTAGCCAGCATTGTACTCCATGTCATCCATGTGGGAGAAACTAGATGACCCAGTTAGCTCCAAGGGGAGATCTACACGTTGACTTCAAGGGTAAACACTGCTAGCCACGGTAGGTAGCAGAGACTGCGGGCCATCCATCATTGCCTTGGACGGTGATATCGCATTAAAGACGACAGAAACACAATATGACTACAAACGAACAGGAGCGCAAGAGAAGCTGCCGTTCGCAGCAGCTGCCATGCTGGCCCGACGATTGCGCGCGAGCAGTGACGTGGTGGAGTGCCACTTTGTGATGTCAAATTTTCACCCGCTATCTTGAAATGTAGGACGAACGACAAACGTACGAATGCGAGTGGTAGCAGCTCACGCTTCTAAAATCCTCAGGTATTGGAATTAATCCGGAACACTCCCCTAAGGCACGTCTTCCTGTTTCTTTGAGTCCCTTCATTCCTTCCAGCAGGGCTCACGCAGCTCAGATGTCCACCAAGGTTTTCCTTCAACCTCACTCTTCTTTTTTAGATCCTAAGTTGGGGGGCAGCATTTGCTGCAAGCTACTTCGTGCCTTCAGAGCGCTGTCATACTTTGGCCATAGGGGAGCCGGTGACTAGCGTCCTGTGCCAGAGGCACCAACGCTGTCGCTCGGCCACGACCGCGCTTCGTCCACCGACGCGCCTGCTCGGTTACGTTTGGCGAAGACGGTACATGCCCGCACTTCCGGCTCACGGACTCTAGTCATCATGCAACCGTCACCTGCATGGTGGCACGAGTCTCCTGGCGCGCTTTTCAAGCGAGATTCCTTGGGCAGGGCATTTGTACATACGTTTCACGTGGTTACTTTCCTGGTGTGGCTACGTTTCACGTGGCAACTTCGCACGCCTGTTCATTGTAGATGGCGTGTTTAGTTTATGGCGACGCTGTGCAGTGGGCGCTTTGGGTGGTGGCACCGCGCCGTGTGGCCAGTACTTAATCGTCTATGCCTGAAAATTAATTGTTGGAATATATAGCCGTTTTAGTTCGAAACTAGTCATACAATCCTCATTGCCGAGCGAAAATCTCACTCTCCACCAATTTGTGAGACAACTAGAGCGCCATTTCCATTCCCCCAAAACCAATTTTCAATTTTATTCTCGCCTGTGCATCTTGCACCTTGCTTGTGTATCTTCCTTGCGCACGTCTCTTTGCCATAGAAACTGTGAAGCCAAGCAGCAAGATTTTCGTCCGGCCCTCCCCTGAAATTCGACCTCGGCCGATTTAGTGCAAAATCGATGTTCAATCAGAACTGGGCATGCCTGGCCGGATGGCAGCCTGCAAATTTGACCCGGGGCATTTCCAAAATTTTGACATTGGATTATTAGGACCAAAATCGACGTCCAGGCATACTTCCTGTGCCCGGCAGATGGCGACCTCACAATTTGGCACGGGTTATTTCCAAATTTGGCCCTGGCCACCACCGAACTTTTCCATTCGCCGATTTCAAACATCGATGTCGAACATTGGTAACTGTGCACGACGCATTGACGATATCTAAAACTGACACCAATCAGTTGTCGACAGCTTTAAAGTTTGCGCCATCTCGTTGCTATGGCGTCGCTCGTTGCATCAGTATTTATGTCATCGCGCTTTCGCACGCCACACATTGGCTTAAGCAGTGTCAATCCCCGGCAGATTTTTTCTCTGGATAGGGGAACTTTCGCCGACAATGGTACCCGCCACGATGGCTCAGTGGTTAGAGCACTCGGGTACTGATCCGGAGTTCCTGGGTTCAAACCCGACCACGACAGCTGCGTTTCTATGTACGCGAGTTACTAAGGCGCCCATGTGCTGTCCCATGTGCATGGGAGTCGAACACTTAACAGCATGAACTGGTGAGCAAAGTGTTCAGACATAGCCAATTCCACTGCTTCACTAAGAAACTAAATCTTGTGTTGCCGGTGAGACAAGCCACCCCTAGAGGTGCCAGCCCTAGCAGGTACGTTCATATGGTTTGGTTAAAGCACGGCGTTATACGTATCAAGAGTATCTTTTGTAAAATGATTGTGTATTCGAAAAAGGAAACAGTGTTACTGTCCGTGGGCTCAAAGAAATCGATGGTTTTGAGTAGAAGAAATAACACATTAACTGCCTAGAGAAAGCCCCGCCGCGGTGGCTCAGTGGTTAGGGCGCTCGACTACTGATCCGGAGTTGCCGGGTTCGAACCCGACCGCGGAGGCTGCGTTTTTATGGAGAAAAAACGCTAAGGCGCCCGTGTGCTGTGCGATGTCAGTGCACGTTAAAGATCCCCAGGTGGTCGAAATTATGCCTGAGCCCTCCACTACGGCACCTATTCTTCCTTTCTTCTTTCACTCCCTCCTTTATCCCTTCCCTTACGGCGCGGTTCAGGTGTCCAACGATATATGAGACAGATACTGCGCCATTTCCTTTCCCCAAAAAAACCAATTATTATTATGCTACTGCTGAAAATTCCCCAAATGGTTAATGTTCTCTCTTTTCTTTGTAAATTGGAAGAAAATTGCTCGTGATGTATCTGATATCAGGAAAGTTTTTGGCAGGTTTTGAAGCTTTGGAATCTCGCATATAAGCACTTGAATTATCGTCCTATGGTCTCGGGCGTGAAGAGCCGCGTTCTGTATTTTCTGTAACGAATGGCACATTTACAAAGTTAATGAGATGGAGGAGTTTTAAAATCGCTTGCGACGTAACATTATAGTTCATGGCCACTCTGAGAAAGAAGAGGAATCCAATGACAACTAGCTTGGCAATGCTTCTCATTACATACAGAAAAACTTAGAATTTAATGCCCTCCGGTAGAACGTTGCAACAGGATAGAAAAAAGGCGCAACTGTCCAGGTCGCACAGTTGTTATAAAACTCTGTGAATTTCACGAAAAAAAATCAAAGGAATAAAGAAAGTGGCCAACTTAAAGGGCTTGCAAGCTTACATTACCTAGGATTTTTCGCTTAGGGTGTGCTCTGTTCGACAGAAAGAGTTGGTTGCTTCGACTTCTCCCAGTAACGGGTCGCGTGTACGGCTGCATTTTGACCATTTGTTTATTGTTAACGATCGGTACGATTGAGATCACGCATCAAATGCATTAGTTAAGCTTTCATGTACTCCAAATAACCAAGGAAATCCCTTAGTGCAAAATGTGTCTCCATCATCTCCGTCAACAGCTGGTCAGTCAACTTCATCGAGTATTTGCCACCTACCAGACATTCTGATTGACTCGCTCGTATTTCTGCAGATAATCTGACCCTCTCGAATGTAAATTCGCGAAGCATCGTAAATAAATTTGCCAGTCTACTCTCGCTCAATTATGCCTATTCACCTTATATTGTTCGCAACACTGAAATTTGGCTGCATGATGACATCTACGACCGGGAATTCACTCCTCGTCGTTATAATTCATTCCGGTCAGATATTCAATCAGACAGAGGAGGGAGCGTTGCTCTGCTTAACCGATCAGACCTAAAGGTTAGTCTTTTGCCTAGTCTCCCAGATACGAGATCCGTTTTGTGCACAATCATAGAAGGCAGAAAGATTCTGCCTTCTATCGCCCGCTACATCAACTACCGACAACTTGCTTAATCTGTATCAGTTCATGTTTGAAAGCAACTTCGCTGCCTCTATTCTCACGTGCATGAGTGGCTTTGAAGAGATATGCTTCACTACGCCAGTTTTTCGAATAATGTCGACCACGTGGCAATCTTTATCGTGCACTGACATCGCACAGCAGACGGGAGCTTTTGCGTTTCGAGTCCATCAGAGCGCGGCTACCGCATTCGGCTTCGAACCCCAGTACTCCGGATCATTAGCCGAACTCTTTCCCCTTTTGAGGAAAACTGCTTTGTGCCGTCTGTTCTTTCCGTGTTGATGAAGTAATTTGCTCTGTGGAAAAGCCGTATAATGGACCGACAAGACTAGTCACCACTTTCATCGAAGTCTGCGTCTTGAGAGCACTGCGCCTTGGTGCGGAATGTCTATTATGCGCTTGAAAGGCCTCCTGGCTGGCCAAGTTATCTAGATGCATGATTTTGTGTGTG
This sequence comes from Amblyomma americanum, assembly GCF_052857255.1. NCBI lineage: Eukaryota > Metazoa > Arthropoda > Arachnida > Ixodida > Ixodidae > Amblyomma > Amblyomma americanum. The sequence continues at coordinate 105,956,649 of NC_135506.1, forward strand.
TTGGTGCTAAGTTAAAAAGTATAGCCTGCTCGTATTTTGTAGCCCGCTGCATTAAGGCTCGAAAATGATCGGCTTTTTTTGGGGCAGTTTTCCCGCAAGCTAAAGAAATAAATGCCCCGATAGCCGTATTGTCTAAAGCAGCGCCCTGTGATGCCTATTTTTTCGCGCAGTCACAGTTTCGCACTGCGCTAGAGGCCATAAATGATGAAGCGTTTTAGTCGGCTAACACTAATGCTTCCAGTCTAAAAAAAACCGTTTTCTCTTTGTGTGAAGGCACCCAGACCTGCCAAAATAAAATAAATAAATGTGCGTCAGCGCCGCGCTTAATTTTCAAACCCGCGGCGGCGCGAAGAGGTCAGCTGCACTGGCCGCTACACTAGAGCGTGATGCTATCGCCACAGCCCATCAATGCGGTGTTTAACGTTCACTCTCCGGCATTGTGCATTGCATGTCCTCGTCTTCATCAAACTCCATCCGTGCGCAATGGACGCACAGCACTTCATTCTTGCAATGCATTTTTAAGGTTCGTTTAGACCTTTGAAAATTTACAGTGCACAAAAAATAACGCCCCAATTTTTCATTCTGCTCATATTTGCCTGAAGCCTTACGTTGAAGCCCTACCGTCGCACAGAAAGTGAAATGAAACGGGACGTGTTAGCACGCATGTTTCGAATTAGGCGAATAAGTTGAATCGGCTGTAAGTTTCATTTTATAGAAGGCTAGTAAGTGACAGACAGATTTTGCCGGGTTTTCTTTCGCATAAACGTTCCAATGCTATCGTATTAACAGGTTTTGATGTGTAACTCTATTTGCGCTTTTGAGCGATGTTTGGTGGATTAGCAGTCCAATCAGTGCTACGCGTGGTCTATCTCACTGGTGGTATCCACGGAAGAAAAAGATAGATTCTGTATGCTAAAGGCCCAAAAAGAGTCAGACTTCTCGATGAGCCCCTCACTCCTACCGCGAAGAAAGAGATGAAGGCGTGAGTAAAGGAAGAAAAAGAGATAAGGACATTGTATTCGCGAGCTCCGGAATGATTTCCGGCACGTAACGATTGAAACGAGCGCAACCATCGCACAACAAAGGGGGCCTGTTGCGTTTCGCTTCTATCAAAACACCGCGCAGTGGTGGAATTTCCACCCGCGTCCTTGTGCTCAGCAGAGGAACCCTCGAATCGCGCACCCACTCCAGAGGGTCAACCCTGGCGTGCAGCGCCAAGGTTTGTTGTCATACATCGAGTCCACATCGTGCGATGTCATTAAACAAACCTTTGTGTCATTTTTTCCTAGTTGTGAATTTTCCTGCTTTCGCACAGGATAATGAACAAATGATGAACAAGAGTTTGAGTTGAAACAGTGCTCACCGTTCAATTTTATTCCTTGTAAGAATGTCCAAGAACATCGTGAGGGATGGCTGGTCTCCATGCTGGAGTCGCCGCTGCATCTGATGTGCATGCTTCTCTGCTCTTTACATGTTGCGAATAATATTGTCACGTGCTGCGCATGGGCTCTGAGGAATAAAGAAGACGTGCGGCGGCTGGAAGTAGAAGAGGAAGAGAAAGTCAAGTATCCTGCCGCCGGCGCACCAGGCTCCTCTCGACCTGCCTTGTAAATATTTTTTGTAAATAGAACCTGTAACAGTGCGGTGGAGGTGCTGGGTCGATCACCACGGACCCCTCTCGCAACCGCTGCAGCCGAAGAATCGCCGGATTGCCACCGCTGCCCGTGCAAATGCCCAAGGAAGCCAACGCACGTCCGACCGGCGCCGCAACGCCCGCTTGGCAGCACTACCGTGAGCCGCGGACGTTTTCCGGGAAGGCTGGCGAAGACGTGGATGATTGGCTCACCCATTACAAGCGGGTGAGCAAATACAACGGCTGGGATGCCACTCTTCAGCTGGCCAATGTCTTCTTTCTCGATGGCACCGCGCTAACTTGGTTCGAAAACCATGAGGCATCAATAACAAGTTGGGACCGCTTCATGGAAGAGCTCCGCAGCTGCTTCGGGGATACTGTTGCCAAACGAAAATGCGCTGAGCAGTCTTTGCTTCAGAGAGCGCAAGTGCCTGGAGAGACCTGCACGACTTACATAGAAGAGGTCTTGAAGCTGTGCAACGTCGTTAATCCCAGTATGTCCGACGAAGATCGCGTTGGTCATCTCCTCAAGGGCATCGCAGAGGACGTCTACAGCTTTCTTATTAGTAAAGAAAATTTAGACTCGCCCACGGATATCATCAAGCACTGCCGCACCTTTGAAGCTCTAAAACTGCGTCGAATTACTCCCAAGTTCGGTCGCCTGCCTAACGTCACCACCGTCGTCAGCGTGGATTTCCACGAGGTTGTGAATGCGGCGACTCTCCCTGACGTGATTCGTCAAATCGTGCGTGACGAACTCTCCCGGCATCAAGATCTTGCGCGCCGCAGTGAGGTCCCGTATGGGAGCTGTTCTCTGCAGGCGGCTCCCGCCTCCCGCTCCTCCCCTTGGAGTTTTTCTGCCCAGGCCCCTACCAGTGCTACTCGCATTGATTACAGCGACGCTCCCCGGATCACCCGCCCCGGCCCCAGGGCGCCAGCTCATCCGCAACGCCACCTGCGGCAGCCGGAGTACGATGGTCGTTTCGACACTGGCTACGAGGAGTGTTATCCCGAGTGCCCCCCCGACCCACCACTTTGTTACCGCGGTGGTATGATCGGTCACATCTCTAGATTCTGCCGTCGCCGGGGCCAGTTTTCCCGCTCCCAGCGCCAATGGTCGAACCCTCGCCTGAGTTTCAATGCGCCTGTTCATGACCGTGTCTTCACATCGTCTCAGCGCCCATCCAGTTACGCGCCACCACGGAACGACTCCCCTGCCTCTGACCGAAGTCTGACTCCACCTCCGCACCGCTCTCGCCGCTCGCCTTCCCCCCAACGTCGTTCCCCACCGTCCCCGGGAAACTAGCGTGTGCGGCCGATGGAGGTGCGGTCGCCGGATCATCGATAGTGCCAATTCCTCTGCCCATTGTTATGTTAAGGAACCGCCTTGAAGTTTTAGTGGACGGTATTTGCGTCATGGCCTTAGTGGACACTGGTGCCACGGTGTCAGTGATGAGTTCAACTTTCAAGAACCGTCTGGGTCGTAAAATAATGTTCGCTTGGGATCATGCTGTTATATTCCGGGGTGTAGGGGGAGAATCATTGGTTCCGATTGGTATTTGTTCTGTGAATGTAGTGATCGCTGGCCACATGTTCCGAACTGAATCCACGGTGCTCCCTCGTTCTACACATGACATCATCCTCGGTATTGGCTTTTTGCACCAGTGCGGCGCTACTCTCGACTTCCGCAGTGGTGGCATATCGTTAAGTCCTGGCCTTCGGTCAGCTCTCATAGAAGACTCGCCAGTGGTTGCCCAAGTGTTTTCTGTCTCTGAAGATACCGTCGTTCCAGCAATGTCTGCCATATTCGTTCCCGTTGTGTCCTCGAGCACGATTTCTGATGCCTTCGATGCTGTGGTGGAACCTTGTTCCCTTAACTGTGCAAAGAAAAGTGTGCTAGTACCCGCAGCGTCGTCCATGTGACCAAGGGCCATGCCACTCTTTGGACTGTCAATCATTCCAACGAACCTGCAGTATTGCCATGTGGTTTAAAACTTGCTGGCTTTGAAGAACGTTTTTCTGTAGCAGTTGCCGCGATCACTGACAACGTGTCTCGTCCAACTAGACGCCGCGATCTGAGCGACTCTCAATTCCTAGCCATGGTCAACAAATCCCTACCCACTAGCGACCGCCAGGTACTAGTGGCCGTTCTTATGAAGCATGCGGACGTGTTTGACTTTGGTCGCGACCAACCACCGCCGATTCCAGCTTCCCGTACCCATCACATGATCAATACTGGATCTGCACAGCCGATTCGCCAGAAGCCATACCGCGTCTCGCCTTCCGAACGTCAGTTAATCGATGAACAAGTCCGTGACATGTTGCACCGCGGCATCATTCAGGAATCTTCAAGCCCGTGGGCTGCTCCAGTGATCCTTGTCAAAAAGAAAGATGGCACTTGGCGATTTTGTGTCGACTACCGCCGGTTTAACACTGTCACAAAGAAGGATGTTTACCCGCTCCCGCGCGTTGATGATGCCATTGACTGCCTCCACTCAGCCTCCTACTTTTCCTCGGTGGATCTACGGTCCGGGTACTGGCAGATCCCGATGCACCCGCAAGACAAAGAGAAGACAGCATTCGTGACACCTGACGGGTTGTATGAATTTAATGTTATGCCTTTCGGCCTTTGCAACGCTCCTGCCACTTTTGAACGATTTATGGATACGCTTTTACGTGGCCTGAAGTGGCAAGTTTGCATGTGTTATCTGGACGATGTTATTTTTGGTAGGACCTTCGCCGAACATAACAGCCGCTTAGCCATTGTCCTAGACTGCATAGAGAGAGCGGGCCTCGTGCTGAACTCGAAGAACTGTCGCTTCGGTGAACGCCAAATTACTGTGCTTGGTCATCTCGTTGACAAGGATGGCCTCAGACCCGACCCGCAGAAGGTTGAAGCTGTAAGCAGTGTCAAAGAACCCAAATCAGTGAAAGAGCTCAGGAGTTTCCTAGGACTTTGCTCATATTTTCGGCGTTTCGTTCCCAAGTTTTCTGATTTAGCCTACCCGCTTACAAGTCTCCTGCAGAAAGACACCCCTTTCCACTGGACTCCCGAATGCGACTCCGCGTTTCGGCAGCTCAAGTTTCTCCTCACCTCGCGGCCAATATTGCGTCATTTCTGCCCGACAGCACCGACTGAACTCCACACTGACGCCAGCGGCATCGGCGTGGGTGCTGTGCTTATCCAACGCCATGAGGGCAATCAACACGTTGTCGCTTATGCAAGTCGCACCCTCAGCAAGTCGGAACGCAATTACACTGTAACAGAGCAAGAGTGTCTCGCCGTTGTTTTCGGCGTACAACGGTTTCGTTCGTACCTTTATGGACGTGCTTTTACAGTCGTCACAGACCATCACTCTCTGTGCTGGCTGGTCAATCTACGCGACCCCTGCGGTCGGTTGGCCCGCTGGGCGTTACGCCAAGAGTTTAACTTCAAAGTGTCTTACAAAAGTGGCCGCCAACACGCCGACGCAGATTGCCTCTCGCGGCTGCCGCTCACGGTTACTACTTCCGATGATGAAAACTTCGATGACTATCTCGCTGCCGTTTCCCAAGAGTTTACAGATCTTGGCACTTTCCAGATGGAACAACGCAAGGATCAGCACTTGGCGCCGCTTTTTGCCGAAGCCCGTGACCCGACATCCGCAAGCCCTTTCTGCGTTCGCGACGGTTTACTCTACAGAACGAATTACTCGCCTGGAGGTGCGCGCTTTCTCCTCGTCGTTCCGGCTACTCTGTACTCCTCTGTTCTGCAGGCAATGCACGATGACGTCACGGCTGGGCACTTGGGGTTTGCCAGGACCCTTAACCGCATCAAAGAACTTTTTTACTGGCCAGAAATGCGTCACATGGTTCAGCGCTACGTGGCCACCTGCGTGCAGTGTCAGCGGTTCAAGCTTCCCACGACTTCTCCGCCTGGACGCCTGCATCCTTTGCCACCTCCAAGCATGCCATATGAACAAGTTGGACTCGATCTGCTCGGCCCGTTTCCCCGCTCGTCCAACGGTAACCGCTGGATTATAGTGTGCGTTGATCACCACACCCGTTACTGTGAGACCGCCGCCCTACCTTGCGCCACCGCTGCTGAGGTCTCGCTCTTCCTTCTTCGTGCTGTCATCCTCCGGCATGGACCTCCTCGAGTTGTTATCAGTGACCGCGGTCGCCAGTTTACGGCAGACGTTGTGGAAGAGCTTCTGCGTCTTAGTTCATGCCATTTTCGCCACTCGACGCCGTACCACCCCCAGACTAATGGACTGGTTGAACGTACCAATCGGACACTCACGACCATGCTGGCCATGTATGTCGATTCCCGCCATAAGATTTGGGACGACGTGCTTCCCTTCATTACATACGCCTATAACACGTCGAGGCATGAAATAACTGGTTACAGCCCATTCTTCCTTCTTTATGCCCGTCCGCCTCGAAGCTCCCTCGACAGCATCTTGCCTTTCTCTCTCGATACCGAGCCTTCTATTGCCAACACTCTATGTCGCGCTGAAGAAGCCCGTCGGATTGCCCGGATACGCACCTTGGCATCACATCATCGCTCTAAGCAGCGTTATGACCGCCGGCGCAAGGATGTCTCCTACCTGCCCGGTGACGTTGTATGGTTTTGGACGCCCCTACGCAAGCGTGGCTTATAAGAAAAGCTGCTATCCCACTACACAGGCCCGTTCATCGTTGTTGCTCGCCTCAATGACCTCAACTATGTCATCTCTCCCCAATCAACACAAGGACGCCGCTCAAGGACAACCCAGGTCGTGCATGTCGCACGGCTGAAGCCATTCCACTCTCGGGACCCCGATTGATTGACTGGCCCAGAGGGCTTCGTCTGCGAACGGGGAAATGTCACGTGCTGCGCATGGGCTCTGAGGAATAAAGAAGACGTGCGGCGGCTGGAAGTAGAAGAGGAAGAGAAAGTCAAGTATCCTGCCGCCGGCGCACCAGGCTCCTCTCGACCTGCCTTGTAAATATTTTTTGTAAATAGAACCTGTAACAATATGCTGCTCCCTCTTGGGCAATCAGAAGGTCTGGTCCACTGTTGCTTGCCTTGTGTTCGTCGCACCAAGCGAAAGTAAATAATTTTTTGTGACTTTCGCCGCTACCTCTTTCACGGTTGTGCTTATCATACAGAGTTACAGGTTAAAGTGACTGGACAGCGAGCTGTAGGCATCCAAGATTTTTCTGAACATCAAAATCTTGGTGTCTAATCTGCAGTGGTTTTGTTAGAAATGCTGTGAAAGATTTTTATAGAGAACTTTTGGATCAGTGCTTCCCCCCATGCTCTTTTATGTATCCCTATGCTGGACACCATGGTCAGCGGGCGCAATGGCGATTGCACGCAGGAAAAACTCACTTATGACTTATCTAAACCTCAATACCAGCCGTGGTGGCTCAGTGCTTAAGGCGTTCGCCTACTGAGCCGGTGTACCCGGGTACGAACCTCACCGCGGTGACCCCTTTTCGATAGAGACGAAACGCAAAAGGAGCCTCCGTGTTGTGCGACGTCAATGTACGTTAAATATTTCCAGAGGGTCGAAATTATTCCCGAGGCCTCGACAACGGCAGCTCTTCCTTCCTTTGTTCTTTCACTCCCGCCTTTATCTCTTCCCTGACGACGCGGGGTGCCCCCAGACTTATGTGAGACAGTTACTGCGTGATTTTATTTTCTCAAAAACCAAGTTTTTCTCTCTAAACCTAATATAAACCTCATCCGGGAGAATCCATTCAGATATTGTAAGTACTGAGTAGCAATCACATTGCTTTCCACAACCAAAGCAGATACGACACAGTCAGGTACACTGCGTCGACTAAGAGGTTTAGTCAACCGCGGTTGCTGCTCCATCCAAGAAATGCATACACTTTCTCTCTATAGTGAAAAAAACCTAAAACAACACATGGTCGATTTTGCAACTTTGAGTTGCTTTGCATTGAAGGGTGCACTAGGAAGAGCGTTAACTGTAATACACTATGAGAAATCGTGAAAAACTAATAACACACCCGTAAATTTCGTTACCGGTATTATGAGAAGATTTCGTCATGTAGTGGGAGGCGCTAAAAAACTACTGAAAATGTTTATTACATTCGAATCAGCGCAAGAGCACAGGTAAGGGTCCCGTCTGAGACTGCGACGAGCGCGCAGTGTGCGGGACGGAGAGCTCGCTCTAGGTTACCTAGGTGAATCACAGAAAGACAATGTCAGGTTTTGCTTCGGTTTGGTACACATTGGATTTGTGCTTACGCACTAATAATGATCGTTTCAGCGCAAGATGCCCTTCACTTTGTTATATTGGATTGCAAATCCCAAAATAAAATTGCAATCTTTCTTCGATATTCATAGCTTTGCTCAAGTCTTGCATTATGAAGTGCGGTCATTTCATTTCTGCCGAAATCTCATGAAGCCTTTTGGACAGCGGTCGGTCGCTCTAAGGGGTGTCATAACATCTCCAGCACACATCTAAACAGAGATCCCAGTTGCCTGGATCGAATTTTGATGGAAGCGGAAGTGTACAGGGTTTTGAACTGTGCAATGTCAGTGCACGTGAAATAAGCCCAGGTGGCCGAAATGTCCGGAGACCTTCACTACAGCGCCCATCATAGGCAGAGTCGCTTTGGGATGTTAATCCTCCCAAACGAGACCAAATATTAATGTTCTGCCAAGGCGGTAAGTGCGCTCTGCCTGTACTTCAGCCCGTGTGCAAGCTCTGTAAGCATATATATTGATATTGCATTTATTACCCAAAATATGCAAATCCCAGTAAATGTTGGCATAGAACATGCGCACGTCGTGAGGCGAAACGAAGAAGACAGCACATTTTTCATAACTAGGCTTGAGCCGGGGTGCAATATCTCTGGCAGCTTGTGGAAAAAAGCAGAAGGAAATTGTTTACAAATCGCCCTGTTGGCAATGCAAGCGCAGGCGTCGCAAGACTAGAGCGGTAGACGGTGATATTAGCAAGTAAAGTATATGTTGTACCTTTGTACTATCTCATTGATTCACTCGATATTATATGGTTTAAATTCGTGATCCTGAAGCGCCTACGAGTTGATCCTATTGAAAGCGGACATTGGGGGCGCACGTCCACAAAGCCTACATTGGACGGCGCAAAACATCTAAGCGACATTGCTCTTCTGGTGGCTCGATGAGCGGTCACCGCGACCGGACTGGTTGGTAGGTGCCACAACACATGATACTCCTAGCTCAGGACCCACCTGCATGAGCTTCTCAGGCCGCGTATCTGGGAAGAACAGTGCCCGATACATTATTTCTCGAGTGATACGTGGAACTGCGCCCATAGAGCAAGGATTCGCTCTCACAAAATCTCGATCTCAGAAGCACAAAAGTGGCTTTTCAGGAAATAAAAGGCGCAGTAAATGGCTCACTTTTGATGGGAGACGTTAACAGAGCGGGTGGGAGGACGGGGAGAGAGTAAGGAAGGATAAAAGAAGCAACTTCTCTGGGCTCTCAGCGGTCGCATGTGGGCAGCACAGCCCAACCCAGCCGCCAGACAAATCCACTTAGGTGGTTTCGCAATCCGGACGACGTTGTGCATGCCCACTGGACGCGATGCACCTGCAAACGCTGATTTGCCGGTGCAACAGGCCGGATTACTTCGATTACACAGTCTCCAGCAATACTGATGTGTGAGTGGACGGGCTTAGCATGATTATGAAAGGCAACAGCAGACTTATAAACTGGGAGGTGGAGGGGGATCATGAACACCAGTCCGGAAGTTAAGGACATCCGCAGTGTTACCTGGAACACCACACAACATACATTGGACAGTGATCATTACATTATACAAATCACTGCCCCGTACAAACCAGCCCGTCACGCCTATACAACACACAGACTGGTTAACTGGGACGCACATCGCGCTGCACGCACCGCCAATCCAGGCACTACCATCGAAGACATCGACGCCTTGGTGCAATCACTCAAGCACGACGTTCACCACTCACACGCAGCGTATTGAAACTTCCACTGAAGCCCCATCCTGAACAAACGCCTATCCTACCTCTGGGAGACTTATCACAGCCTTCTGGAGTGCTGAAAAGGGAATTAACATAACACAACTGTAAAAAGACAAAAATACAACATCAGAGGAGCTCTACCGATCGTAGCGGGGAGAGATATGTAACGGAATCAAGAGACCTGTCCAGAAAACGTGCATGGCAACCGCGCCGACACCTCATCTACCCCACACATACAAAATCAACAATACATCACCACATGACACGCTTCACACATGAACACATCGATGACACCGAGGGTCTAATAGAGACACTTCCAAACACCTCTCCGGGTGAATCTACCCCCCCCCCCCCCAAAGGACCACACAATCCTTCACTCGACAGAGACATCACGCAGATGAAAGTCAGAGTGGCCCTCCTGATTCTCTGAACCAACTCCTCGCCTGACGGAGGCCAAATCACAAACTCCATGCTCCATAATCTGGACGACCAAACTATCAACCAAATTGCGCTGTACTTCAACCAGTACTCGAGGGAGGGTGTCATCACGAAGTCCTGGCGCCACGCAAGGGCAATATTTTTTTCAAATACCCAACAAACCACTTGAGAACCATTGCCTGACTTTGTTATCTTTATGTTTTGTTATCTTTATGAAGTCTTAGCTTCGGATATCTCTAAAGCTTTTGATCGCATTGAACATCAGGCAATCCTGACTGCCATATCCTCATTGGATGCGGGTGCGTGCACGTGCACGTACATTCAAAAAGCGAGATACAGTTTGTCTCTTTCTCTTCATCCTCCTACACTCTTCAGAGTATCATATCGCTTAATAGTCCGTCCTCTCGCCATTCCTGTTTAACATTACCCTCATCATGCTCGCCCTAAAATTGGCAACTATTCCCCACCTGAAGCACACTATGTCGACGACATAACACTGTGGACCACCCAATGCCGTGACGGCGGCATGGAGAGCACCTTACATGGTGCAGCCACCATCGCCAAAAGTTACGCACTGATCATCGGACCGTCTTGCACCCAAGAGAAGTCCGGACTGCTCCTCATCAGGCCTAGGAACCTCCGCTACCCCGCTGCGTCACTGCCATTAAACTGAACGAGACCCGGTACCGGAGGTTGACACTCTCCGCGCGTTGGGCCAGCACATCCACAACGAGGGCAAAAAACACCACCACCCTCAATAAACTCAAGCAGGTTTCAGGCGCGCTATCGCACCTCATCCGCAGAAATTTCGGCTACCTTATGGCCATCAGGAGCACGACCTATGTCGCTTCATCTATGCCTTCACCCTCAGCCGTGTACTCCACACTACCCTATACCTACAACTATCCAAACACTACACAAATGCTTTCTCTGCCTAGATCCGCAAGACATTCACGGTCGCTCTTAATCTTACCCTCAATACACCCGCAGAAACATTACTAGGCCTTAGCCTCCAGAACACGATCCGGGAATCCTTGGAGGTCAACCGACAGGCCTGTTCTATCAGGCTCACGCAAACCTCCACAGGCCGGTATGTCCTGGACTGCCTGACAATCAGAATACCGTCCAACAACCTAGGCTTCCTCCCTATTCCTTGAACTTCTCACAGAGAGCTGCTCTTGAAGCCGGTGCCAAAAAAATTGTCTGTGGTTTAGCTCTGGTGAACACAAGTCGAATTGCGAAAGCTTCGTTTCCTCGGCACGTCGTCTACGCAGCGTCTCATTTCGTCGCTCTCGGGAATTCAAAGCGGTCTCTTCCGCAGTTGAAGAGTCACTAAGGGAGGTGTCACTTCTAGCCGCATCTGCTTGCGACGCTTCTCTATTCTTGCGGCATGTTCTTCTGGCGTCTCTTGAGCGCGTTGTCTCTTGCTCGCTTCGTTCTGTCGTTGTTGCGTCTCTTTCGCGCTCTCCATAACGACTACAATATGCCCGCCGTTTAGCTAACTGTTGTTCCCGCTCTTCATCCGTTTCTTCCGCACGCCGCCGCTTCTTAGCGGCAGCACATCGTTGCAGTTTCACCTTATACATATCATCCGACATACCGTGGAGGATTCGCTGGGACGACTGCGACGAGCCGAGTTGGGGGACGCTTTTCCGCAGCTGGCTTGACGTCACGTAGAGCCAGCGCCAACAATTTATGCAGCAAACACAATCACAGTTTTCTGAAATAAGAAGTAACCTCAGAAAGGAAGAATGTTCGAGAAATATAAAGGAAAAGGCCCATCACTTTCACCGTCCAGGCCTCGCCGACCTTGATGCCCAAAACAACACCACCGCTAAAAACTCATATGGCCAGAACGACTAAAGGAAGACAAGAATACTTTAACATCTGGCAGTGGAACTGTAGAGGCTACCGCAGAAAACAGGCCCTACTGCAACAATACATATACACACACGACACCCCACTGGACGGTATAGCGCTTCAGGAGACTAGCGCAACCCCTACACAATCAGGTTACACGTGCTACGAGCCGAACGAACAGGGCAGGACGGCTGCCCTTGTAAGTAAATGGTTGGTGGCCATCAGCCACGACAGAATCGAGGAAACGGACGTAGAATATGTAATAGTCGAAATTATACCCAAAAAGAAGAGCAAACGCGGCAGAATTTTCATCGTAAACGCGTATAACCCTCCGAAAACAAAGGAAAACAAAATTTGAAGAACAACTGTTTCAGGGCGCGCGAAAACTAGCAAAGGGCAACGCCCTAATAATTTTAGGAGACGTTAATGCTAGGAACGAGATCTGGGGATGCAGGACTACCGACGCCAAGGGGAAGGCAATCGCGGAGGCGGCCGAAATTAACGAATGCGAGCTCCTCACAGACCCAGACTCTCCGACTAGAACAGGCAACAGCGTCAATAACGACACGAGCCCCGACCTCACTTTTACTAGCGGCACGGAGCTGGCGCAATGGGAAAACTTAATGGAGAATCTAGGTAGCGATCATTCCATCATAAAAACGCAAATCTCTTCCGAAAGGCCTAAACGTTAATTAGGAACCGCGAAAATTGCTGACTCGGACGCCTTCCGAAAGGCATGCGACAAACTAGAAAAAAGGGGATACAATCGATCGAGGATTGGACTAAAATGCTAAAAGAAGAACACAACCATTTCACCAAAGAGGTAGCGAAAACAACCGAAACACCCGAAGTAGACACAAAGTTACTAGGGCTTTGGGAGGCTAGGCGAGGGCTCACCAAAAAGTGGAAATACCAAAACTACAACAAGAAATTGAAACGCAAAATTGCTCAGATTACGGCGAAGGCCGAAGAGCACGCCACCCTACTGGCGAGGCAAAATTGGCAGCAATTTAGGGATTCACTTAACGGCACTCTGAACACAGCGAGAACTTGGCATATTCTCAAGGCGCTCATAGCCCCAACAAAAACCAAATCGGAAAATAATAAGGCCGTATACCGCCTGGTCCATCAATACAAGGGACCGGATGCGGAGCTCCTCGAGAAGGTTCGCGTTAAATGCTACGGGGACTCAAACCCGGCAGCCTACACGGAAAGGTACAGGGGCAAAGAAAATAACGATCTAGACAGACCCATTACGAGAGAGGAAGTCTACACGGCTAGGCAGTGCGCGACCAAAAATACGACCACAGACGCGGACAAAGTTAGAAACGCACTCATCCGCAACCTTATCGACACCCTGGTAGAGGAACTAACCAAATTTCTCAATACACATTGGGAAGCGGAAACGGTACCGGCGGAATAGAAACATGCCGAGGCAGTCATGATTCCTAAACCGGACAAAAACGCTACAGATTGAAAATCTAAGACCAATATCGCTCACCTCGTGCTTAGGCAAACTATACGAGAGAGTGGTAACGCGCAGGCTAAAACAGTATATGGAGGATAAAGAGCTGTACCCCCACTCTATGTTTGGCTTCCGAGCCGCACTATCCACCCAGGAATTACTTCTCCAAATCAAAGAAAACGTACTCTTAGGAGTACCCTACAACAGAGAACACCTTATAATGGCACTTGACATAAAGGGAGCCTTCGAACATGTCAGCCACGACGCCATCCTTACGGGTCTAGACGACATAAACTGCGGGAGGGGGATCCATGGCTATGTTAAAGCGTTTCTTTCGGACATAACAGCTACGATTGGACTAGGAGAACTTAGATCGGATAAATTCTTTACCCCAAACAAAGGAACACCCCAGGGCTCAGTCATCTCTCCCACGCTCATTAACGTAGCGATGATTGGGTTAGCTAAACAATTAGAAACAATCAACGGCATACACCACGCCATGTACGCCGACGATATCACAATCTGGATGACCAGAGGGTTGCTAGAGGAAAAGGAAGAGAAACGTCAGGAAGCCGCGACATGCATAGACAACTATGTCAAGGCTAGAGGCCTCGCGTGCTCGACAGAAAAATCGGAAATTCTCCACATCTGGCGAGGCAAACAGAATCGCATGACTCCGGCAGACGACGACGAGCTAAAACTCGAAATCTACCTCGAAGGCAAACCGATCTCGAAGAAACGCATGATTAGAATCTTTGGAATGTGGATACAATCGAACCAGCGCTGTACTCACACCCTCGCCCTACTAAAAGCATCGACTCTGCAGGTTGCTCGCATGAATAAGCGGGTCTCGCAGAGACGATACGGAATGCGCGAGGAAGACACGCTTAGACTCGTAAGAAGCCTAATGGTGAGCAGGATGACCACTCTCCCCTACTTTAACCTTACCCAAGGAGAAACACAACAAGCAGAAGCAATCATACGCCGCGCCTACAAAGCTGCCCTACAATTACCAAACAGCACACCGACCGAAAAGCTGATGGCCCCAGGACTCGTAAACACGCTAGACGAGCTCAAAAGACCTCAGCTTGTAACCCAGCTACAACGTTTAATGCTTACACCAACGGGCAGGGAAGTATTAAGAAAACTGTGTTACGAAGGAGCGATAGTAGAAATTCAAAGGACAGACACAATACCCGACGAACGCAGGCAAACATTAAAGGTGGCTCCACTGCCCAAAAATATGGACACAAATCGGCACACCGCACGCAGAGCGGCCAGAGCCACCTATATACAAAGAACACTAGCCCTGAGGGACACAACGGTGTATGTGGAAGCAGCCAGATACGCCAAAATTCCAGGACAAGGCAATTACAACATGGTGGCGACGGTGATAGGCTCAGACCTACGCGAGATCACTAGCGCATCTCTAAACGACTGCACGGTAGTCTAGGCAGAAAAGGCGGCCGTAGCTCTAGCGGCGGCGGAGGGCTGCAGGTGTAAGCAGTCTTTAACGAACATCAGACTCGCAAGCAGCCTTCCGAAACTAAATGAACGGCAGAATCAGCCACAGCGCGCTCCGCATACTCCGCTCTTGCGGCGCACCCCAAAAGGATAAGCAAGGAAGACCACTTTTGCATACGATAGTAAGGACGCCAGGTCACGAAGGAGTGTTAGGCAACCAAGAGGCCGACAGGGTAGCTCGAGAGCATACGAAAAGCCGAGCTTCCCGCGTAGGCGGCCCCAAAGTTTTCGTACCTATCCCTCAGGGATATACGGCGATTTTAGATTATTTTAAGTGGGTCAGAAGACGCTACCCCCACCACACAAATCACTTAGCAGGGAAGCGGCTGTAGCTTGGAGACAGCTGCAAACGGGTACCTACCGTAACCTGCATATACTAAGCAAAATTCACCCCTCGCAATATAAAGATACATGTCCATGGTGTAACAAAACGCCCATGCTATATCATATTTCGTGGGAATGCCCGAGAATACCCGTGGTCCCAGCCATACCAAACCCGAGTGCGGAGCAGTGGGAGAGATTGCTCTCCAGCGACCGCCGGTGAGACCAAATTGGTCTACTCCGGCGGGCCAAGCTGGCGGCGGCGTCCAACGGAGCCCTGGAATAGGGGCAGACGACCCTGTGCAAGAGAAAATGACCCAAGTCATCTGACAGCGCAGACGAACAAAACTAGAGCAAAACAAAGTTTATTTTCTCTCTCCCCTCACGGCAGCGGCACGTGGAGGATTCGCTGGGACGATCGCGCCAAGCCGAGTTGGGAGGGCCGCTTTTCCACAGCTGGCATGACGTCACACATAGGCCACGCTAAAGGTCAATGGTGGATTCTCCGGGACGACGGCCAAGAGCGGAAACCTCGAGGAGTATTGCTTTCGCAATAAAATATGCACCGTACCACTATGAGCAGTGCTGCAGACCCCGTGCAAAGGCCCTCTACCGAGAGCACAGCTCCGAGCCACACGCTATATGGGTGGACGCTGCTTGCACGAGAGATGAATCGACCGCTGTCGGGGTGGACTCCTCTTCAGCTGCCCTCCCCGCATTACCTCATCCCACAAACGCCTACACAGAGGCTCCAGAGGAAGCCGCTATTGCAGCTGCCATCAGCCGCACGGTAGCCTGGTACATTTTAACAGACTATAAAAGAGAAAATCAGAATTTTGGGCGGAGCCGAGCCCATGTCTGTTTTTGGCGTACTGGGTAGACGCAACGTCCATCCACTCCGTCAAGTTGAGCTTATACGGGAGCCCGCGCACTCTGGGAAACCCTGAAGCGAGGCCTCCAACTGTTTAGCCGGAGGATCATTAAACCTGGCTCAGGTGGCTTCGGATCAGAGATTTACGATGGACCGTTTGCACTTATTTTTTGAGCTGACGCCGGCCTATAGAGCCTCGCGTAAGCCCTACCCCGTGCCCCTACCCGCTCAAGATAACAAAAACGAAACACTCAGGCGCAGACTACAGACACGCACTCTTCCCTCACCCCTTACACTAGCCCACTAACATCCCTCCCTCCCCACCTCTTCCCTACTCCTGCCTACACCCGATGACCAAACCACTTCGCCTCTTCCCTCCACATCCTCTCCTTCTGCCCGGCGGACCCTGCCCGCGGGGCTTAGGGAACCTCATGTGCTTGGAGGACAAGGAGACCTTGCTGCGGTCGGAGCACCCGGCCGTGGCGACGGTCGCTACCTGCCGGGATGCCAGTGTTATGAACCTTACGAACATAAACACTTTAGTGCAGTTGGGTCGGGTGATAACTAAGGGGCGTGCCCAGAATTCCTCGCCAATACGTTTTTTTTTCTCTCTCTCTCTCGCACTGCTGCCCACTGACGACCACGAACCTATTGGAAGATAAACAACTTTATTAAAACACCAGTCTATAAACGCCAGCAGAGAAGTGCATCTCTCCTGTTGCTCCTAGCCGTCGGCCGGAATCCCTTGGGGCACAGCGCAAGCAATGGCTCGACCGATGAGATCGTCTTGGACGTTAGGAACTGGGCTGTAGATCAAAGCCTCCCAGTCGCTTATATCCACTCCATTTGTACGAAAGTTGCTGCCTCGTGACAAAATTTACACTTTGACGTAAAGACCAGAATGCCACCTCCTGTGGAGTGCTGGGTTTGAAAAAAACCTGCGTCTGTAATTTTGTCCTCATAACTTCCTCTTTATTATTGAGCGTTAATTCTGTCGGCTGCTGGATAAATTTGTTGATGTAGTCGGTGGTATAGTGTGGGTTCCTCGAATGCGCGCATATCCTCTCTGCTGTTTATAGTTTTGGCTACCTGAGAGGTTCCCGGGGTCTACCGCTAAGTGAAAGCTCGGCCTACCGAATGAGCCTGCTCCTTCCCTCTGAGTCCCTGCTCAGTTGGTGCCCATACGAGAAGGTCGTGTTCTCTCGGTCTTCGTTCCCTGTTTAATATAGCGTCCACCCCCTCCCCTATTAGCAATTTCTTAGAACGTTTTTTGAGGCGCTGATGAACACCTTAACCCCCCCCTCCCCGGGCTAACGACCAGGGCTATGGCCATTTCATCAGCTTCTACCGTCTCGACGACATTGAATGTGCAGCATTCCACCGGGGTTCCGCCTTCCCTAACCGCCAATGACGCATGTGCCGCTTTGCTCTCGTATACTGCAGCATCCGTATATAAGACATACTGCCGACTTTCATACCTAGATTTTAATGCCTCTGTCCTACTTTTCGTTTCCTTTTGTGAAGGGCAGGGTCGCATGTTTCTGGCCAGCGGATGGATTTTAATCTTATTCCTGATTTGTTGTGGTATGTCTCATGAGCGGACATGCTGCCCCGTGGGCTCGTAGCGCAATGTCTCTAAAATTTCAATGCACATTTTAGATCGGAGTACTCTTTGATGTTAAGCTGTAACGGCAGCCTCAATCAGCTCCGCGAGTGTGTTCGAGATCCTTAGCTTCATAATTACTTAATTGCGCGTGTTCGTGGAAGTCCGAGCGCGATGTTGACACTTTTCCTGATAAGAATTTCAAGCTTATTCTGTTCCGCTATATTGAGGTTGAGGTAACGTGTCGCCCACGCTATCCTACTGATTACGAAGGCTAGCGCGAGTCTCAAGACATTAGCCTCCTTCATCTCAGCGTGTCTGTTCGCTATTCGACCGGTAGAACGACACATCTTATTTGCGCTGCCTTCTTACCTCGCAAGCGTTTTATGATTGTTCCGGTTCGCCTGAGTTTTAAAACCGAGGAGGTGAATACTGCCAACCACGGGGATATCTCCGCCGTTGACGTACAGACGGATGTCTCCCTCGCACTTTAGGTGAAGCTGCCGTTTTCTATAGACATGAGTAACAGTGCGTCGTGCTTTTCGGCCGGAGATTAAAGTCCTTTGGGTTTCAGATTCTCTTAAATGATGTCAATTGCATTTCCAAGAGAGCTTTCAATTCGTCTGTCACTCCTTTTGTTTACCCATAATGTGAGTTCATCCGCGTATATCTTGTTGTTTAGATTCTCAATATCAGCCAACTGTTCGGGGAGTCTTAACATTGCAATGCTGGAGGAGAGCCGGTGATAATATGGAACCCCGTGGCGTCCCCTGTTACCCAGTTTAATGTCCTAGATTGAGTCTTCCCTTTTCTTAAGAGTGGCTTTCCTGTTTGTACCAAAGTCCATGATGTAACTGTGCCCTCTCTTCTCGACATTAGGTGAGTTCAGATTCTTGAAGATCTGCACGTGCCGGACGTCAAACGCCTTTTCCACATCGAACCTCACGATCACTTTCGTGTCTCGCGTTTGCTTGTCTATAATTTGGTCCTTGAAGTGCAGCATGACGTCGCATACCGGCAGCTTTAGTCTGAAACCGTTCACCGTTTCCGGCTACAGCCCAATGTCCTCTATATGCTTATTGAGTCCCGTGCGGACGATGTGCTCCATAAGCTTAGCCACACAGGAGGTGAGCGATATCGGACTGAGGTTCCTGAAGCCCAGTTCCTCTCCTGACATGGGAATGAGAATGAGCTTTGCGAGTTTCCATTCTAGCGGTATCGTCCTCTTCTTCCAGCACCCCTGATTGTACGTTGAGAGGATGGCGATGACCCGGTCATCTAAATTACGCAGCATATTATTATTCACTCTATCCGGCCGTCCTGCTGACTTAGCCCAGAGTCGATTAGTCTCCACTCTGACTTCAGCCATGGAGATCAGGGTGTCTAATTCCGAATTCTCTCTCGCTCGGTAGTCAGGGCAGGTTTCCAGTCGTGCGAGATGGATGTACCTGTTCTGAACTTCCTCGAAGAGTTCCTCCTTAGTGCCGGGAAATAGGAAAGTAATCCTTTCAGCTATTGTTTGGACACTGACTTTGTGCTATCTGCATCTGAGAGGGGGCGAAGAAGTCGCCACATCCTCTCGGTACTCATATTCATCTCCATCTCTTTGCATACGTTCTGCCAATTTTGCGGCGTGAGCGCGGTTGCGTGCTGTTCAATTTCAATGTTTAAAGTCGCTACCTTTTCTCGATACTCTGGCCCCATCTCCTCTGCCGAAATCTGTCCTGGAGCCCATTTGTTGCGACAGCTACATTACAGTAGCATTTGGAGCCTCCACCGTGGCGGCGCAGCTACCTGTGGCTGTGCCGCCACGCTGTCACGTGTTGCGGAGCAGCTGCAGGCGGCGCGGCGCTGTGGCTGATCACGTGGTTCGTCACCTGGTTGTTCACGTGACCAGGCACGTGGTGCGGAGCAGCTCCTGCCACAGCGGTGCGCATGTGCTGTGTTAAGTGAAGATGAAAATGAAGAAGGAACTTTCAACGAAACTGAACGACGAAAGACTGACTTTGCAAATTCAACTGAGCAAGTTCCACTCGGCCAGCTGTCACTATCACGTCACTACAGGTTTAACCAGAGCTAAAACATTGCCAGTTTTTACTCCAGATATGTATTAGTCTCCTCTGTGCTGTTTGGTTGCCGCCTTTGGTTTCTATCGCTTCGGTGGCCTGTTTAGGAGTCCGCGCCACTCCAGCGCTCCACACCGCAATGCCAGAGATGGGAGTCGGGTCATGCACCAGTTCTCTGAAAGCGTCCCAATTCACGTCCTCTACCTTTTCTTTAGGGTTGCCGGGCCTCCTTCTACCACCACTTCTATGATCTCGTGATCGCTGCCCAGATCCTCGTTTGTATTTCACTACGTGGCTTCAGTGCCACTCCACGCCAACGTGAGGGCGGGTGTTTTCTCACCCGAGACATTTGTTCCCTTCCGTGTGCGCTGCATCGGGTCGGTTATAAAAGCGAAAAGCTTCACTACTCTGCGTATAGCAGTCATCGCGTAGGGCATAAAATGAACTTGAACGACCCTCAGACCAACACGTAAGCCGTGCATGACCATAAGTGGTATAATTATTTCGTCGAACACTTGACTTATAACCTTTGGTTTTGCTTTTACCTCGGAACTTTTATATTGGATGATCTTTGGGTTGAGCTTTGCTTTTGGGGTGATTTGACCTTAAACATCCGATGGGGTGATGTGAAGGCACGTGATGAAATCCAATAGGGGTGTCGTTAGCCGATGTGATACCACATCATAACCACGTAGTCACGTGGATATATAGAACGGCTGTCGCGAGCGTGTAGGTGGTGGTGGTGGTAGTGGTTTTATTAAAAATAATAGTAAAAATGAAGGAAAAGATTTTTGCTAGCCCCGGCATCTGCCATCGATACTGAAGCACCTGAGCTGGGGCAGCGGAAATAAAAGATAGTAGGCAGAATGGAGAAATTAAATGAAAGAGGTGAGGAGACAGGAAGAGAGGATAGGGGGAGAAGTAATATGTACAAACTATTTACTCAATAAGAAATGTGTCCAGGTTGTGCGCGTGATTAGTTCATTTTAGAGGAATTAAATCACACACGCGCACAGCACTGTGTTGGTTACAATTGGAGTGGGGCGTCCAGTTATTAAACGTTCAAGGTAGAACTCGCGGAGCGTTCGGTCACTGCCTGTAACTAACTACCTGATGGAGAACAGACGGGACGTCAAGCCCGTGTGTTCGAGGAATGCACAGAGGCTCACCAAAGGTCTCTCACGAGTGCGCGCACTGCCCTGCGGCCACAATAGCGTCTTGATGGAGTTTGGTCGTATGCACTTCGCCCAATAGGCCGTGAGCATATCGCGACAAGCATCGGCGAACGCGGCACAGTGAAGGAGCAGGTGTTCTAGTGTAGCCTAGCTGCCATTGACGAGCCTCAAACGCATAGCAAGCGTCTTTGCTTTTTGTTTAATGCCATTGTCAGTCAACCTAAGCCACTGCCAGTTTATTTTAGAACCAGATTTTGAGTTTGTATATTGTTCCACATTTTTCTTCCCTTGATCGAAGCCTCTTTATAGCCCAGTGCCATGTGGTGAGCATTGAAGTCCCCCACGATCAGCAGCGGGTGTTGATTACGGAAACATTTGCGAAGCACAACCGAACAGCTCAACGCAGGGATCGGGCATATGCACATCTCACCCAAAAAATTAATAGAAAATCGGAGGGATAAGCTAATTGGCAATCATGGCTCACAGATCCAGTAAACACACCGTCTGGCAAAAGAAGTGTAGACGCTGCATGATCGCACGCTTGCGCGTGCGCGTGCGGTGATACAGGAAATTCGAGAAACGCTGATCGAACGGAACTAACAGCACTGCAAGAATGCGGCAGAAACGCAAAATTGTCAAGGTACAAATCTTACATAGGCGAGGGCGAGAGCACGCAGTCACGGCGGTGCAGCATGACCCCGGGAATGCACAAATTGACCACGTTTTAAGAGCGTTAGCTCTTATCCCATTTCTAGATTTCTTGGGGTCTGCTGCCACCTCACCTCAGCGTGAAATTTTCTGTCCGAGGAATTCAAGCTAAAGGCCCCCATATTAAATCGATATAGCAACCCAATTGGTGATTGGTGATGTCATTAGTATCGCGAGTTGGAGATTGATTTGGTGACGTTACTGATATGTC
The DNA here is from genome assembly GCF_052857255.1 of Amblyomma americanum. NCBI lineage: Eukaryota > Metazoa > Arthropoda > Arachnida > Ixodida > Ixodidae > Amblyomma > Amblyomma americanum. Next base: position 105,978,498 of record NC_135506.1, read on the forward strand.
GAATTGGTGATCGATTGGTGACGTCGATTATCAATCGAATATGTTGGCAATAATGGTAAATATTTGATGACGTCATTAATAAATCCAAGATGCCAGCCGTTTTATGCCTTCACGTGAAACTCACTTTTCATATCAATTCATATCAATCCGAGTAAACCAAACAACTAACGCTTTTTACTTCAACGTCCTCCACACGGTGGCGGCATCAAATTTGAAGCGAAAGTGTGCCTTCACCACCTCGTAACGATTTCGCGGTGCATGCGGTTTTGACCTTCAAATGAGTCCGAGATCAAACCCCTTACGGCGCACTTCGGAAGGCTACTGTTATATATGAGACAGTTACTAATCAATTTGCTTTCCTTAAAATCGGTTGGGATCCCCAACAATATACGTGAGACAATTACTTTGCCATTTCCTTTCTTCGAAACCAATTTGAAAATCTATCCAATTTTCATCAAAAGCAAAAGAGAGGCGCATAACTAGCCCTTCGGAGGGTGGACACCTCAGTCGGGATTTAATCGACGTGCCGTTAGTGAGAGAGGTTCGCTGCATGCGTTGGCGTTCACAACGTTTTAGCAGAAACGTGGCACTGAAGCTACAGACCGTCGGAATTCTTAGTGTTCATTGCATTTAGCATTGACGACGCGCTAGACTCCGATGATTTTGAAGAAAGGAAGGCGCATAACTGGCACCCTATAGCAGCGGACGCGTCAATAGCGATCTGAGATCGGCAGCGATGGGGGGAGAGAGAGAGAGAGAGATGTGGGCTGCACGCATTAGTGTTGACAGCGTTGTGGCAGACACGCGCCTTTGCAGCAATAAGCCGCAGGGTTCATTGGGTGACCAACCTCTCGCAATCAATCAATAATTTTACCAGTACCTGGCAGGGTTGGCGCGTCTACTTATCCGATACACCACAACTTTCGCTCTCTAATCGGATTCAGCAGTAGTTGAAGAGCACCTTATTTTAACGCGACAGCGTTAAGGAGCTCGTGTAGTAGAAAAGCCGCTGTCGGCGTCGGCCGTGAGCGAAAAATCGTCCTCCTCGCAATCCTCCTCTTCAATCTCTTACGGCGCAGCACGGGTGTAAACCGAGGATTGTGAGACAGGCTTTTCCTTTCCTTAAAACCAGTTTTCATTTCATTTTTCTTCCGTTACGGCCCGGTGGTGGTGGTAGTGGTTTTTTTATTAAAATAATAGTAAAAAGGAACGAAAAGATTTTTGATAGCCCCGGTATCTGCCACCGGATGTCCACCGAGATATGTGAGGCAGGCGTACTTTCCATAACTTGTCCAAGGGGTCGCGCGTCGCGCCAAATGGGCGATGGCGTTCCGTTCCGTGAGCACCTTGGCAGCGCTGCAACGCGCTGTCGCGTCTCAAAGTTGCGTCTCTAGAACACGCTGTCGCGTCTCATTGAGACATGCTCCAAGCCTCCGACGTGCGGTCTGAGTGCGCCGAAGCCGCCGAACGCGTCAGCGGTTAAGCGCAGTTTTAGTACAGAGGTTCTCGCTTTGGCCGACGTGACGTTACGTCGGAGTATAAACGCGCCTTAACAGAGCCTGCGCTTAACCGCTAACCACCGCATTCGGTGGCGGCATCTATGAGAGCCACTGAACCCCTCCCCCTCACCCCCCCCCCCCGCACACTAACTGTATAAAAAAAGCCTGTGCCGACGCTGGACACCTGAACCGCGCCGTAAGGGAAGGAATGAAGGAGGCGCTGAAAGGAGGAAGGAAGAAAGATGTGCCGTAGTAGAGGGTTGGCTTTCGCCAACTCCCATGGAAATTTCCTTGTTTATGCCACTAAAACTTGGCCAATCCCCTCTCGATGGTATGTGCCAAGAGTTAAGAGGACGAAGAAGAAGGGTTGGTTTTTAACAACATTATGAGCCGTTTGAGATAAACCTGGGTGTGATTTACCCTGTTTGGATCTGCACCAAACCCTGGCCAATCCCCCACCGTGGGTGTGTGCCATCGTTCTTGGGCCAACAACAACAACAACAAAGCGAATGTCCGGACCCCGTAGAGTATCTGTTATCGGTATTTTGGAAATGTGGCGGAGAGATTGAAGGATGCTTCACTACTGCCACCGGGCACTACCTCCGGCATCGGCCTTGTCTTTAGTGCGTCTTTGCTATCCTGTCCTTGTATCCCATTTTTCAACTCTCCTACTTTCTGCACGCGGTAGCCAGTGTAGCTCGGCTTGAGCCAGTGAGCAGGCATGTGCACTTTCCTTTTCTTTCTTCCCGGCAACAGCAACAGCAACAACAACAACGCTGGAAATCGAACAAGGGCCTTTGGCGTTTTGAGGCGGAGACCCTACCCCTCCGCGGCGACGGCTCAAGCTTCGATCCTGAATACAGGCGCATCTAGTGAATGCACTTCTCCGATGCAGAAGTCTCCGCGCTTTCAATGCGTATATTTTGGTTTACCACAGCTAGGCGATCAGCAATGCTTTTAGAACAGATACAGCGACGACAAACGCGACTTGAAAGAGTCTTCGCGACGATGCGACGTAAGTGTGCGACTACTCAATGAACGCTATTTCTGCAGCCGTCTATCGGAGGCCTTGCTGGCTTGATGCTGTAATTGAAAACCCTCGTTTCTGCGCGGATGAATTATAGGCTTCTTGTCTGGCAGATCGCCTGTATGCTTCTCGTTCCAGTCAGCGTACTCTAAAGGCATTTTGTTTCTTTTACTGCACAAACATGTTATTTTTAGGAGTATTATTTATATATGGGGAAGTTCTTGGACCCAGTCTTCGTTTAAATAAAAGGCAATGGCTCGGCAAGTGACAAGATTGGTTTGAGGAAGGGAAGGAGCATTAAATGCCTCGCTTCTCTCTCCAGAGCGCCGTGAGGGAAGGCAGGATGGAGGGTGGGAATTACCCTGAAACTCTTCAAAAAAACTGGAGGACGCTTTGCCTTTAAAATTGAAACGGGACAGCGTGTTGCAACGCTTCCAGGGAGTCCATGGCAGGCCATCGCCTTGCCTGTTGCAAAATCGCCGTTTTTTTCTCCTGGAGTTACGCCGTGCGCCGCCGCTAGACGAGCGACGACCCCACCATTTGTAGGGTGCCTGGATGACCGCTCGCCTCCACTTTCAGGGTTGAGACACCCTTTGGACAATTCCGCGCCGCCATTTTTCCTTCACAACACCATGTTGGGTCCCACGCGTCAGTTGCGTGCAGTGGTGGTGGTGGTGTAAACTTTATTACATACAGGAGAGTTTAGGACGCACAGGTCCTTGGGCCCCCGCACGGCCCCACTGTACTCAAACGTTCATGTCCCGGAGGCTCATGACGCTGGCCGCCCGGCCTGTGGCGATGGCTTGCTTGGCCAGGTCCTCGGAGCGCAGTAGGGTCTCCCAAGCCTCCCAAGTGGTAAGGTGCTCCAGGCCCCGCGTGCAGGGCGCTGTGTGTCTAGTATGCTTTCTGTGCGCTCGCTTGTCGGCTGTGATACTGGTACTGATCTGGAAAGAGTAAATACTTGTTTCATTCGTGGCAGTAGTGTTTTTCTAGTTTTGAGCGTATTCTATGCATGATTCACTCGCTCCGACTATACGGGAATCGAAAAGCTATGACGGGCTGCTGTGTACCGGTCAACGGCTGCACTTTAAAATAATAGCAGTTTTCTGTCTTCCTTGATAGTGATATCATAGACAATATTAGCGTCACCGAATTCCATAGAATTACGCTGTTTTTTAGTTTTTAACGTAAAGAGAGTTCGCAAGGCCCCAATTTTTCTTGTATACAAGGAGCGTGGAGCATGTGTGATTTGCTAAATACAAGAATTTCACGCAGTCAACATCCACTTTTCCAACAGTCTCTGAAGTGCCTTTGTCTTGTTGCTGCACCGTATGAGAAAAATTCCGAACAATAATGTCAAATTTCTCTTCTAAGTAATCTGTCACCTCACTGCTATAGAGTAATGAATGAATGAATGAAAAACTTTATTGTATAAGGGTTATTTCTCGCAGCGTAGGTGGAGCCCTCAGTCCAGGGCCCCAGCGGCCTTTGCAGTCTTGCGAGCCCTGTCGATCAGCTTGAGCTGCTCTTCAGGCTTCGAGCTGGACAGCGCAGCCTCCCACTGCTCCGGTGTAGGTGTGTTGTTTATCGGCGCTGCCTGCATTTTCTGACAGGCCCATGTAACGTGGTAAAGCGTTGCGTGTTCACCGCATAGCGGGCATTTGTTTTCATAAGTGGATGGATAGATTTTGCTGAGTAAACTCAGATTGGGGTATGTATTAGTCTGTAGTTGTCTCCAGGCAACCGACTGCTGTTTACTAAGGTCTTTGTGGGGAGGCGGGTAGGTCCTCCGGAGGGCTCGTTGGTGTTCTAAGATGGCTCCATACCGTCTAGTGACTGCGTCCAGTTCCCCTTCGGTGCGCGCCTCCCGGTTGGCGTATGCTCGGGCATTGGCGTCCGCACATTGGTTCCCTTTGACAGCCTCATGGCCTGGTGTCCACGTGATGAAGCATCTCGTAAAAGTGATTGTCCTCGCCTTGAGTATGTAAATGGCTGCAGTGGATATGCGTCCACTGCTGTATCTTCTGCACGCCTCTTGCGAGTCTGTAATGATGTGTGCATGGGGCTCGTCACTCTGCTGGGTGATGGCGAGTGCAATTGCTGCTTCCTCAGCCTCGAGTATGTTGTTGGTTTTTATCGAAGCGCAGTTGATTTCCCGGAGCTGGTGATCCACCACGCTGGCTACCGAGCCATATCGGTGTCTGTATGTTGTTGCGTCAACATATAATACGTCTTTTGCCCCGGCGAAGCTTCTTTCATGGAATTCAGATCTTGCCTTTCTTCTCGCCTTATGTATATCTGGATGCATGTTTTTTGGAATCGGACTGATCTCAATGATCCTCCTGATTTCATTTGGAACGCTTGCTGTGCTATTGATATCTTTCAAAGCGTCCCTCATGCCCAGCAACCGCAGCGTGTTTCTGCCTGTTGCGGACAGCATCAGTCTTGTTTTCTGCGCGATAAGGTGGGCCTCGATATGTTCTTGTACTGTGTTGTTTATGCCCAGTTTAAGTAATTTCTCCGTCGAAGTGCTGACCGGCAGTCCGAGAGCGCATTTGTATGCTTTTCTAAGAATTGCCTCCAACTGCTCCTTTTCTTGCTCGAGCGGTGTTTGGTAGGGGACGCCGTATAAGATCCTACTGACCACGAGGGCCTGTACTAGCCTACATGTGTCTTCCTCCTTCATACCTCTTCTTCTGTTGGAAATTCTTGCAATCATCCTGGTGATCTGTGCTGTGGTATTTGCTAGCTGTCTGATCGTGTGATCAATACGACGGTTGCTTTGGACCCACATGCCGAGGATCCCAACTTTCGATACTTCTGGAACCTTCGTTTCCCCTATGTAGATATCTATGGAGTTTTGCAGATCATACCTGTGTCTGTAGACTCTGAGCACCTCGGATTTTTCAGGGGAGCATGCAAGTCCACAGTGTCGGGCGTATGCGTTGACCGTGTCTGCCGCTCGCTGAAGAAGCTCTTGTTTTTCGCCTAAGGATCCCCTTGCCACCCAGATTGTGATATCATCTGCGTAGATGGCATGCCTGATTCCTTCAATTTCTTCGAGCGCCCTTGCTAAACCAATCATTGCAATATTAAAAAGCATAGGTGATAGCACAGAGCCTTGTGGTGTTCCTTTTTCTGGGGTGTTGAAGGTGTCAGTCCTGATGCCTCCTATTCCAATGGTAGCGGTTCGGTTAGTCAGAAAGGCTTTCACATAGTTGAATATTCTCTGCCCACAACCCAGTTTGCTGAGCCCCTCCAGCACAGCCCTGTGACTGACGTTGTCGAAGGCCGCTTGAAGATCGAGAGCGAGCAAGATGTTTTCTCCATATTTTGGAACGGAAGTAAGCACCTCCTCCTTGATCTGCAGGAGAACGACCTGTGTCGATAGGTATTTTCGAAATCCAAACATAGTGTGCGGCATGAGTTCGTCGTCCTCAAGGTGGGTCTGCAACCTGTGATGCACAACTCTTTCGTACACTTTTCCCAAGCATGATGTTAAGGAAACGGGTCTAAGATTGTCCAGGTTTGGAGTCTTTCCGGACTTTGGAATCATTACTATTTCCGCATGTCTCCAGTCGTCCGGGAGGGTCCCCTGTTCCCAGTGTTTATTGATGAACTCCGTGAATCTTTTGATTGAATTTTCATCCAGATTCCTTATCATGGCATTGGTGATGCCATCCCTCCCTGGTGTTGTGTTCTTTGTGGCGGACATCACAGCGTGTCTGACTTCTTCTATGGTAAGGAATTCGTCCAGAGCGGGATTCGTTTCGCCCGTGTATGCCAAGCTGCTGTCGGCGTATGTTGCATTGCCGATGTAACGCTGCTTGATGTTCTGTAGCATTTCCTCGTCAGTGCCTTGGAACTGGTGCGCGATCCTTTGGGTCGTCTTACGGGTTTCGGATTTTGTGGTGGTTGAGTCTATGAGAGCCCTTAGCAAGGCCTATGTCTTGGCCCAACCTAGAGTCTCCTGAAGTTCGTGCACTTTTGGTTCCAGTCGCGCCTCGAGAGCTCCGTCGCATATTCTTCAGCTTGTCTGGTGACCTCAGCGATCTTACGCTTGAGCCGTCTATTATGCTTTTGCCTTTTCCACCTTTTTAGTAGGCCCCGTCTGGCGTCCCAAAGGTGTAAGAGATGTTTGTCCACCTCGGGTGTGTTGGAAGTGAGGGCGACCTTTCGGGTTAGTTTCGCCAGTCTGTCTTGATTCTTGCGACCCAACCTTCTATGTCGGTGATCTCAGCGTCTTCATGCTGTGCCCTGGATTTCCTATAGGCTTCCCAGTTTGTCAGTCAAGCCTGGCCATGTTGTCGCCTGATCGGGAGGGTTTCTATATGGATGCGCAGGATGTAGTGGTCACTGCCTAGAGTTTCGCCGTCGTTTTCCCATCTTGCGTGCCTTACCCCTTTGACAAATGATAAGTCTGGGCACGAATCTCGGTTGATGCTGTTCCTCACTCGCGTGGGTTGGGTGTGGTCAGTGATGAGGGTGAGCCTTCTACGATCAGCTTCCCTGGCTAGATTCCTGCCTTTCGGGTTTTCCCGAACGTAGCCCCAACTTTTATGCCAGGCATTAAAGTCCCCCAGAATAACGATACCGTTCTTGCCTGCTGCTTCTTCTGCTTTGCCTAGCAGGTAGCTGAAATTGGCTTTCCTCTGGCTTGGCGGGCTGTACACGTTAAGTAGGAAGGTGCTTTCTTGGCTTCTCTTTTGGGTAATGATTTCTATAAGGACGTGGTCAATGTCCGTTCCGTCGATGTCGTGTCTGATTGCGGTAACTGCTTTTGCAACCAGCGTGGCGACCTTGCTTTGCCCCTGCCCCTCGTAGACGGAGTACCCCGCGAGAGTGAGTGAGCAGCCGGTTTCCTGTAGGGCGATTATGTCTGGCGGAGAGGTGCAATTTGTGATGTGTTGTTTAAGAAGACCCTGCTTTCGGCGGATCCCACGGCAGTTCCACTGCCATATTTCAAGGGTTTCCAACTTGACCGAGCGTTAACGGTTGCTCGTTATACTGGGATGGCCTGTTATAGGGTTTTCCTCTGGATTTCATGGCTGTGAATTGTACTACACGCTCTCTATCCCTGCGCGTCTCGTTTTGGATGTTGGAGATGAGGTTGCTAAGATTTGCCAGTGCATTGTTAACAGCAACCATGGCAGTTGTAAATTCCTGGCGCCCTATAGTTGTCGCCTGAGCTTCGTCTGTTTGCGGGTTAGTGCTGTTCTGCCTTGTTCTTTGGGCCTTTAGTTCGTCTATCAGATCGTTTAGTTTCTGTCTCAGCTCGGCGTTTTCGGCCCTGAGCGTCTGAATTATTTGTCTTAGCTCTTGAACGTCCTCGTTAGCTTCCCCATTAGCGTTGTTACCTATCACTGTTTTCTGTGTGTTTGTGTTTTTTGGAGCAGTGGGAGAGGTGGGGAAAAGATGCTCTTTCCAGCTCACCCTGGTTGCTTCCTCCTTTTTTGGTGCGGTCTTCTTCTGCTCCTGCTTCTTTTTGGTTTCTGGATCCTCCCGGGTCCTGGACGCCGATCTCGACTTTGATCCTGATCTCGATGCCGATCTGGACTTGGATCTCGAACTGGAGTCCTCGCTGAACCAGCGTTTCCGGGCCCGGCCGCGTCCGCCGTTGTCTCCGCTGCCTGGTTCCTCTTTTTTTCTCGTCCGTGGTCACGGTTTCCTGAGGCGTTCCTTGCACTCCTTTGCCCCCGTAGGATGCGCTTCCGTGCATAGCACACACCTGGGCTCGCAGGAGTGTCCGTCTTCGATCACTGGCTCGGTGCATTTAGAGCAGACGACAACGTCAGGAGTCGGGCATACGTCCGCCCTATGTCCGGCCTTTAAGCATGTATAACACACTTGCCGCGATGATCGATAAAGGTAGCAACGTATCTCGCCGCCGTAGTAATAGACGTAGCGCGGAACGATCTTTCCCTCGAAGGTAATGACCGCGCTTTGGGATTTGCCAAGCATTCTTGCATAAAGTATTTTGACTCCTTGGGTACGTACCCGGAGATGCGATAGTAGTTCAGTTAGCGTGGTCCCGGCGTCCACTCCATGAATGACACCTTTGCACGAATTGTCCGGCGCGGCCACGTAAGCTGTCACTGCATAGTTCTTTGCAGCAAAGCGTAGACTTGAAATACACTGCACAGCACTGGCAGTCTCCATGCTTGGCGTGCTGAGTATAGCGATGTTGGATCCGTTGTGCAGCCGTATAAGGAACCTGCCTTCGTTGCAGATGTCTGGTTTTCCGCATGCTTTGGTTATAGCCCGGACGATCTGATGCGTGCTCAGTTCGCTGATGTTGAGTCCATTCTTCGGTCTAAGGATGACTTTGAAGTCGTTTTTTGGCAAAGGAGGTAGCTTCTCTCGCCGAACGGGATTCCACTTGAGTTTGGGTTGGCTCAGCGCTGAATTGTCCGCCGCGTCTGTCCCGGCCTCTGAAACGGCAATCAGTCTCGAGTTCTGGTATTTGGCAGTGAACCATCCCCCGTTGTCGATTGTTCTCTTCTGCGAGAGGTCCGTAGCGTTGTTGGTAGCGTTGTCGTCGCTGTGAAGATTCTCTTCGAGCGGTGTCGTGGCTCCAGCCGACGCCGCCGCGTCAGCGTCCGCCATCCTCAAGGGTGCGGCGTGAGCTGTAGCAGCGTTCTTTCGGGCCGACGGCCCGACGCCGCCTAGGCTTAGCGCGGCGTTCTCTGCCTTGGATTTTCCGACGGGCAGAAAATGGCGAAATCTGGACTCACGGATGTAAAGCGGGTATCCACGGATTCCGCTTGATCAGTAGAAAGCGATGGAGTACTCCATTTTCTACTGCGTTGATGTTTGCCGGGTGTAAGGAGGCGTCGAGGCAGGAGCACTTGCGAAGGGCGTTCTCTTCGTCTGCTTCCGCCCTGCTATAGAGTAAAAAGCTGAGGACACTTCGGAAACCAAATGGTCATATTTTCTGAACTGTTTCCATTAGTGCCTTGTGCCGCAATAAAATAATTCAGTTGTTTGCGTTTGGTTTTGAATGCTGTTGACTACACGTGTACTGACGATGCGATGCGACGACGTGTTCGTAATTTGTAGTGACTAAGTCGGTTTATTCGAGGACATGTTTAACTTACCAAATTAGTTTCCGTTCAAAACATGAAGAAAAATCAAAAGTGAATGATCCACAATGACACCTCACAAAATCAGCCCCTGATAACTAATTTTAAGCCGATTGTTCCTGTTAGCCAATTATACTAGGGTAAACTAAGAAAGAGGAGCCGGAGCAACACAGGGAAAAAATGGAGAATTGGTTTTTGAAGATAGCAAATGGCGCAGTAATTAGCTCGCATGTCTCGATGGGCACCCCGACCGCGCGGTAAGTGAAGGAAGAGAGGAAGGTGGGAGTAACAGAGAAAAGATAGAAAGACGTGTCATAGTGGAGGGTTCCGGAATAATTTCGACCACGTGGGAATCTTTAACGTGCATTGGCAACGCACAGCACACGGGCGCCTTTGCGTTTCGCCTCCATCGAAACGCGGCCACCGCGGTCGGGATCGAACTAATGCTTGCTTCTGCGGAACCGTATGCTAGAGTTGCTTAGAGACGCTTGCTTGCTGTCTCACTCGGCAGTCGTCGGGCAAGGCAATAGATCACTCATTAAGGAATGAGTCTGGGCTAGTTTTAAAACCATGTTTGAGGTAAAGCATGCAGGCAGAAGTTCGCTAAACTTGCAGGCAGAAGTTGGCTAGTGAACACGACCGTCAAGATTTAATCCCTGCTGCTGTCATAGAAAGAGGCAAAAAAAGTAACCTATAGGTAATGGTTGCCCAGAAACGAGCGTGGCAAATTTTACTGACGTGGCTGCGTGACGGCAATGAAAAGAGCCTTTTTTCCCCGGTTGTGATTTCTTTAAAAGCCATACGAATAGGGAGGGAAATAAACCATTACAGTGGAAAAAATACGCCTTTCGTTCGCGTCATGTAGCCGCGATTTCTTTGCTTACTAACGCACTGATGATAGGTTTCTCGCCAGAATATTCGTAGTCAGCTAGTGCAAAGAAGTGGAGAGATGAGAGGGGTAATAATGCCTTCGTGGCAAGAAAAAACCAATTATATACTGGAAAAAAACGCTCCGACGAGACCTTTACATACTCGCATACCCGCAAGAGCGCCTAAATAATACGGCTGCCTTATTGGCAAAAGCCATTGTGATCTTGTTGTGAAGAAGCCGCTAGGCAATTTTGATGTAGCCTGGCAGGTTTCAACACTCCACTTTCAGCTTCCTTGGCCTACGTTCGTGGCTTTCTTTGCTTTGGGCTAGTGCAAGCGCTTGTGATCTGGGGGACAAAACATGCGACCTCTGACAGCGCGGTGCAGAACGTGCGATGTGTACCAAGGCGGCTGTAAATGAGAGAAGAAAGGCCACGAAGCGTAACAACGAGGTGCCTCTAATCGGAAGAAAAAAGGCGGCGGAGAACGCACAAAACTTTCAGAACTGAGGCGAAAACGGGCCACGCCCTTTTTTTTTTTGAAGTCAGCTTGTAATGTATGTGATGCAGCTGTTAGGGACAAAGTTATGAGGAACTGTTGTGTTCCCGGGTGTTTTGGGAACAGTATTAAAGTGCACCGGCTATTTGGCTTTTCTCGTGACAGCGCGTGCCAAAAAAATTGCCAAGTTCAGGTCAGATCAGACTGCCTGACCAACAGTTAACCCCAAAATATGAGAGGTAAGGCATGCGAAACGCTTGCTTTCCATATCAATCTCGGCTAGGGACAGAGGTATAACTCAGAACTTCACTTTCCTTCCTCATAAATACCTAAATTAGCAGCCATAAAACGCACCTTTTCGCATTGATTTCATGGCTCAAAATAAGTAATCCTGATTTTAGGAAAAGTAATTGAAATGCAGAGTATCCGGGTCAACAGATTGCAGTGGAGAATGCTACGCGAATTGTATGAGTGCTACTATGAAGGAACACAGTGCAAAATGAACACTACAGAAGAGAATCAACACGCATGAGTGCACGAACTGTTCATTAGGCGCCAAATTTCTCGGTAGATTAGCTGCGCAAAATAGTATACAAACGGCGAGCAGCCACATTGCGCTCAGTGCAGCTTAACGGGAGAGCGGGACACAACATACACCCGCTGAGAGTAATGTCTTTACCCTGAAAGCGGCGCTGGCCCATCGGGGCACCCTAACCGCTTCCTCCTCGCCTGTATCTGCGGCGGCGGGCAGCTCTCGCCTGGTATCGCACTGTAGTAGGCTGGCTCTTAGTGAGCACAGTACGAAATCATAGAAAACAAGATGTAGATTTTTAAGCTGCGTATCCTGGAAACAGTACACATGTGCTCAGATTATTCATCACAAACTTTGATGAAAAAGTTTTAAAGGAGGAACCACTCTCCAATTCATCTCATATGCCTCAGGTGCTTTATTAAATGACAAGATACTGCCAGGAGCATCAGTATGGGAAATCTCAGAGAGCGAAAGTTGTCGGGTCGTCCCATTAATATATACTATACACCGTAGGGAAGTCTCTAAGAGCGTGAGGTGTAAATCCGATAGCTTGGTATTAGCTGGTGTCTTGAGAGGACAGTCGTACCGTTCTAAGTCGGACTAACGTATGGTATGGTTTAACTGTCATTTAAATTGATTGCTGGAAGATGGATGCAGTACTTAATTATATCGCATTTCACGCGTCCTGTATATACTTTTATCCTCATTAACGACACAACTTCCTTAAGCGAGAGGCCTGTCGCGATAGCTCAAAAGAATGCTGACCACAAGTGTATGAGAAATTGCAACAAAGAGTTGTTTGTGATGCATTGTTCTCTGCTCGAAGCCGCTGGAGCGCGTCCTTGCCGATTTTATTTGTTGAACTAGAGGCCGCCAGATTGTTCTGGAATAACTGAAGTCGCGCGCAAGTCTGCAATTTTGCAAGGCCAGCAGTTACCCGCCATGCTGGCTCAGTGGTTAGAGCGCTCGGCAACTGATCCGGAGTTGACGGGTTCGAACCCGAGCGCGGAAGTTGCGTTTTTATGGTCACAAAACGCTAAGGCGCCCGTGTGCTGTGCGATGTCAGTGCACGTTAAAGATCCCCAGGTGGTCGAAATTATTCCGGAGCCCTCCACTACGGCACCTCTTTCTTCCTTTCTTCTTTCACTCCCTCCTTTGTCCCTTCCCTTCCAGCGCGGTCCAAGTGTCCAACGATGTGTGAGACAGATACTGCGCCAATGCCTTTCCCCCAAATCAATTATTAATATTAATAATATTATTAAGGCCAACAGTAACCGTCATTTTGACGAAAGGTAACCTTCGAGAGCACCTGGTTTACTGACGCGGCCGAAATGCTTTTTGTTTGGGAACATGAGCTTGCTCAGTAAACAGTTTGCAAGTTGGACGCAAGCTTGCTTGCCATTTTGACCTGCCCTACGTCACCAGAGCGTAACAGAACCGACCAGTATAAGTTGCGTGTACTGCAGTAGATACTGATGCGTACTTAGTGTTGGAATTAAAAAAATTACAGGATTGCACTAAAGTCTGCTTAGGAGTGTAAAAATCCGAAAGATACTGATGCGTACTTAGTGTTGGAATTAAAAAAATTACAGGATTGCACTAAAGTCTGCTTAGGAGTGTAAAAATCCGAAAGCTTTTCCCTGTCCTCTTTCTACCTTTATTTTCATTTTTGTTCTGACTACTGAGCCGGAGTTCCCGGGTTCGAACCCGACAGCGGCAGCTGCGTTTCTATAGAGGAAAAACGCTAAACCGCCCGTGTGCTGTGCGATGTCAGTGCACGTTAAAGATATCAAGGTGGTCGAAATTATTCCGAAGCCCTCCACTACGGCACCTATTTCTTCCTTTCTTCTTTCACTCCCTCCCTTATCCCTTCCCATACGGCGCGGTTCAGGTGTCCAAAGATATATAAGACAGATACTGCGCCATTTCCTTTCCCCAAAAGCCAATTATATTGTGTGTAATTTTTGTTTTTTTTTATTAAGTGACAGCATATGCAGCTCATTCGGTCGAAGAACCGTCGGCGTCGTCGTAGTTGGTCTTCCGCACCGCGCGTCAGAAGTATCTCTTTCCTTACAGTGCAGTTCGGGTGTCCACCGAGTATCTGAAGCAGGCGTCATTTCCTTTTCTAAAAAACCCGTGTGCTGTGCGATGTCAGTGCACGTTAAATATCCCCAGGTGGTCGAAATTATTCCGGAGCCCTCCACTACGGCACCTTTCTTCCTTTCTTCTTTCACTCTCTCCTTTACCCCTTCCCTTACGGCGCGGTTCAGGTGTTTAATGATATATGAGACATATACTGTGCCATTTCCTTTCCCCAAAAAACCAATTGTTATTGTTAAACCAATTTTCATTTCATTTTCCTTTCCTTACGGCGCGGGAAATTTTCCGGAGGCCTCCACTACGGCACCTATTTTTTCCTTTCATCTTTAACTCCCTCCTTTATGCCTTCCCTTACGGCGCGGTTCGGGTGTCTAACTATGTATGAGGCAGATTACATACTGCACCATTTCTTTTTCCCCCAATACCAATTATTATTATTATTCCCTTTCGGCGCGGTTAGTGTGTTCACAGAGATATGTTAGACAGGCTTCATTTCCTTTCCTTCAATTGTCCAACGGGAAACGCGTCGCACGAACGGGCAATGGCGTTCCCGTGACTCTTTGGCAGCGCTGCGACACGTTTTCACGTTCCATTCTTGTAGACAAAGCTTCAGCGTCTTCCCATTCTTTTTACTTTTATTTTCAAATTTTGATTTCTTTTTATATTTTTATTTTATTTATTTCTCAACTTTTGTTTTTATTTTTAGTGTCCGTTTTATTTCAATATATATCGGTTCTTAAAAACTTTTGCTTAAATAACTTTTAGACTTTTATTTTATTTACCACAACTTATGATTGATAGCTTGTGCGGGCAACTTACGTATACAACTTCCATCCACGTCACTCATGAGCCAAGGTAAGCTTTCACCTTAAAAACTCTCTCATGACGGAGTTAAGCTACAATAAAGAGTGCCCTTTTTTGTTGCCGACGTACACATTCATGAAACCTGCGGCGTGTCCTGAAGAATCCTAAAATATGCTATTTAAGCATCTCTATAAAGGAAGATCAAAAGATGGATGGAGCTACGTTAGGATGCGGAAAATATGCTTTTTGGCGTGTTGCTTTTTTTCCTGAATGACAGGAGGAAAGTTCATGATCTCAGAATGTTTATCGAAAGGGATGACGAGGCTGCAGAAATACAGGAAAATGCACTACACAGTGCAGTAGCCATGGCCTCTCAGATATGTCCGTTCGGTCCTGAAGGGCGATTTATTGAGACACAGCACAGTTCCTAATTTTACACTGCAGCTGTCCACCTCTACTGTCTAAGGAAACTGTCCTATGCGCAGAACTGGCCTATGCCATGTACCATGGTATCGGCGCATGCTCACAACTAGCCCCTCGCGTGTAACGCGAAATTTACGTGCGAAATGCTCGACTGGTAGCCTACTGCAGCTTCCGCTACAAATAAAACCCTTTGCAGAAGCTGGGAATCGAATCAGGGCCTTTAGCGTTTTGAGGCGGAGGCGCTAACACTCAGCCAGACGGCTCAAGTTTCGACCCTGAATAAAGGTGCATCTAGAGAATGAACATTTCCGATGCAGAAGTCTCCGCGCTATGGCTATGTATATCCTAGCGTAACAGAGCTAGGCCATCAGCAATTTATTGCACAAATGATACAGCGACGACAAATGCGACATGTACTTTACCAACGCTCATCTGCAGCCGGCTATCGGGTGCCTTGCTGGCTTCATGCTACAGCTGAAAGCCCTCGTTTCTGCATGGATGAAGATTGGTTTGAGGAAGGAAGGGAGGATTCACTGCCCCGCTCCTCTCTCCAGAGCTCCGTGAGGAAAGGCATGATGAAGGGCGGTTATTAGCCTGAAACACTTCTAAAAATTGGAGGACGCTTCGCCTTTAAAAGTGGAACGGGACGGCGTGTTGCAGCGCTGCCAGAGAACCCACAGAACGCCGTCGGCTTGCCGGTTGAACAAATCGCTCGGAGTCTCTAGGAGGCGTCCGAAAACAAAACAGACGCTGCTCCACACCAGCACTCTTATACGGCAGTTGTTCGATCTAGGTGTTGAGAGACGAACGACGATACCGCGGCGCAGAAAGGTAGCCTACGCGGGCGCCATCTGCCGGGCCAGAGCTTAGCGTCGCCACGACCGTCGAGAAAGGGGGGGGGGGGTGGGGGGCGTCTGGGCGATCTTTCCTACACCTTCGAATTTGCCGCGGAAGCAATGGCAGTCTTCTCCCCTGGAGTTACGCCGTTCGACCCGAAGCTTGTAGGGTGCCTTGATGATCATTCGGCTCCGCTTTCAGGGTAAGGAAACCCATTGTACTACACCGCGCCGCTGTTTCCCTCTCGCAGCGGCATGGTGGGTCCCACGCGTCAGTTGCGTGCAGTGCGCTGTCTGTCTGGTATGGTTCCTGTGCGGTCGCGTGGCGACTGTATTAATGCTACTGATGTGGAAATAGACTGTAAATACTTGTTTCACTACTGGCAGTAGTGGTTTTGCAGTTTTGAGCGTATTTTAGGCTTGATTTACTTTCTCCTACTGCACAGTAATCGAAAAGTTATGACGGGCTGCTGTGTTTCCAAGTGAACGGCTGCACTTCAAAAGAACAGCAGGTATTTGTGTTCCTTGATAGTGATAATATTGCCGCGAACATTTCCAGTGTGTTTTCGTTATTTAAAACTGCCGCCACACCACTTAATCGCTTTGGTTGCGACGCAAGACGCGACTAGATTTAACTCCATTGATCGCAGCCAGTCAGAACTGATTCCACGTTGTTCCGGAATGTTCTAGTAACTTTGCACGCTTCATCTCAAAACTTCGCTATCAGCTTAAAGCAAGCAAGGCCGACAGCGGCGGGCATTCTGTTCGACTACCGCCGAGCATGCTTGTCGCTTCGCCGCCGCCGAGTGATTCAGTCCATTGTGAGCGCAAGTCACCCGAATAAAATTTTCCTTTAGAAGGCTTTTTCTGCGCTTTCATTGCTCTTTTGACTGCCGTCACCACTACGTGACATCTGGTGGAGGTGTGGGGTAGCCTTACATGTTCCGGACGCCACCTTCAGGTCGTGACGCCAGCCCTCAGCGCTTCGCACCAGAGGACGAACCAGCAGCTGAGCGAGCCAGTCGACGTCTCCAGGGAGAGGAGCCTAAGTTCGGGACCCTGCCGGACCGCACCAAACAGCGAAAATACGTTGCTACCAGCACCGAAAACTCGCCGAAAATGTCGACACCAATCATGCGGCAGCAGCTGCGGGTGCCACCAACTTTCATTGGATTCCTAGGCGAAGACCCCGAAGAATGGTTGGACCAATTTGAGCGCGTGGCGTCATTCAGCAAGTGGAAGGATGGGGCAAAAAATGGACACGTATTTTTCTTATTGGATGGTTCCGCACGCACGTGGTACGAAAACCACGAGTCGTCCCTTACGACATGGGAGCTATTTAAGAGAGAACTATTGAAGGTATTCACCAGCGTCGTGAGGAAAGAAAGACCCAAACGATTCCTCGAGTCCAGGATCCAGCTTCCGAATGAGCCCGTCCGTGCTTACGTAGAGGAGATGAAGCGCCTATTTCTCCCCGCCGGCCCTGAGAAGACCTAGAAAAAGAAAGTTCACTTTTAAAAGCGTGGCGTATAAGAAAAATTCTTTGGCAGGCTCGTCCGCCAGCCGACAAAAACAGTCGAGGAATTTATTCAAGAAGCCTGCATGATTCAGAAGACCCTCGACGTCCGAGCTCGGCAGTACAGTCGCCCTTCCTCTGCCTGTGCAATCCGTTCGGACACGACGGCCACCACTAGCGACAGCTTGCGAGAAGTTATCCGCGAAATCGTCCGAGAGGAGCTACGCCGATTACTGCAATTCTCCCCACAGCGACAAGCAGCGACTCTGATGCATGTGGTACAGGAAGAAGCGCAACAGGCACTTGGCACCCCGACGGCCACAGAACCCCAGGCCATGTCCTACACCGCTGCGGTAAAGGCTCCTCAGCCCCAACGACATCCCCTACGTCCTCTCCGACATGAACAACTTGTTCCCGAACGCCGCCTCTCTGACTGCCCGCCCAGCCAACGAGCGACGCTGAAGACCCAGGAAATGCGCCGCCTGGAGGACTTCCGACAACCTGCCGTTGTGTTTCCATTGCGGTGAGGCCGGCCATATTCTTCGTCACTGCCTGTACCGACGTATCGGTCTTCGGGGATTTGCCGTTAACGCCCCACAACCACGCTTCGGACAACGTCCGCAGGAAATCGACGAGTACCTGCGTCGAGAGGAGTACACGCCGAACCGCTTTTCGGGCTCACCATCGCCGTCAACCTCGCGCTTAGTGTCGCCACGCCGCAGCTACACAGCCGCGGTACGAGGAAGGTCTCCCAGCCTCCGTAGGGGAAACTAAAGACAGCAACCTCTGGAGGTGAGGTTGCTCACGCTCCAGAGGTTGCTCACGAGCAACGCCGAAGATCCTCCACCGACCATACCTCATGAAGACGCTGCACCCGCGAAGCAGCATGAAGTACCTTTTAAGAGAAATTTATTTTTCGGAAAATATCTACAGTACTAAGGACTCTTTACACAAGTTGTCTGGTTTTCAAGGGCATCACAATGAGTCATCATTGTACAGGTATCACATATATGCAAATGACTTTTCAGTGGACAATTCGTGGTTGCTACACGAGCTGGCTTAAAACAGCTTTATTTTAAACTTAAGTGGAATACAAGGAAAGAAAAGACGAGCAACACTCGCCAAACTTCCTAATACGGAAGTATGGGCACGGACACACCTTCATCGCTAACTACAATGAACCTTGTTACCAGCGGAAGAGGAAGGCCTCCTCAGCCAAAACGAGAAGTTCTTCATTAAACTGTTTCAGCATCAAAGTTCTCAGACGGTACAGTAAAGAGACCATTGCTTTCTTCGGGCGTCCCCGCAAGACAGCAAGTCCCCTCCTTTTCCAGAGTACATAAGCACCCACACACATAATTAATTAAACAGAGAAATTGCGACTGCGACTCTGCCACCGAATGCGCACCTGGAACATGCGCGCTACCAAGCGTCAGAAACTGCGATTCACTAGGCATTCAAAGACGACATGGCTCAGAGTTTCAGTTCGACCGCATTGCGGTCATGAGGCGGAGGGCGCCACGCCGCACGCCGCAAAGCGGCCAGCTGTGGGTAACGCTTCCCATTCCCGAAGCCAGGTAAAATTGAATACATCAGCGGGGAGGGAGGCAAATATTCTTTGCTTCCTCCTTTTGCTCACTTTCCTGCGCTGGACTACATTCAGGGTGCAAAACGCAACATATTCGCAAGTTTCACACGCGGCCAATTCTTTTAAAACGCAATCAGGAAGTATACCTTCAAGGAAATGTAAGGATCTCATGACATATGCATAGAAAGCTGGCGACTTTTTAGCCACAGGGCCTTTCGAATTTGATAACTCAAAGAAGCAACGCGATGTTACCATCACATATGCGGTGAGTGCTCTTCCTTGGTACACTGTGTCTAAGATAAGGTTCCACATTGCCCTTAAGACCAATACGCGGCACATAACTTCAAGATCCGGGGTGCTGAAGCCACCCATGTCGGTGGACAGGCGGACAAAAACTCTAGCAACGCTCTCTGCGTGTCCACCCGAGAAGATCCACACGCTGTGGCCAGCCTGTGGAGGACGCGGCGAGGAGGACACGCTGTTTTGCGACGTACAATAAGGAAGCTATTATGCTTGTTCTGATAAGGTAAGCTCGTTCGGAGAAAGGTAGGTCGAAGGATTTTGCGACTTCGATGCGCTAATCAGCTTTTCGTTTTATTTCAGTCCAGGTGGCTCGGGCTACGCCACCGGAGGCGAGAAACATGACACCAAGGACTTTTACACCACCTACCTATTGTACACCATCGGGAATTTGGTCATTAAAAGATCGAAAGCGTAACACCTGGCTTTTAGCTGGATTGAGACGTGCACCTGACAGGCAGCTGTAAGTGTGAAAGAGCCTCAGAAATGCTCTACAGCTGTCAATGTTTCTAACAAACCGAGAAATATCATGGGCATAAGCTGCTACTTTAAAATGGCCCAAGCCTGGTAGAGGAAAGCCCCGTATCGACTTGCAACTTTGGATTTTATGCAGAAGCGGTTCTATGCAAAAGACGAAAAGAATTGACGGCAGTGGGCAGCCCTGGCGTGTTCAGCGGCTCACTGGAATGGGGTCGGTTATCTGATCGTTAACTCCGAGGCTTCCTGCTAAGTCGGTGTACAACAATCTCAAGACGTCTGTCAGACGCCCTGGGAAGCCAAAGCAGTCTAGAACCGTGAATTGGTAGTCACGCTCAACGCGGTCGAAGGATTTTCTTGATCAAGGGAAACAAAAGCTCCCGAAATCTGCGTGCGCGTAGCTAAAGTGAACAAATCACGGGTAAAACTTAGTGAGAAAAAATTGTGCGTCCGGTCACAGAACATGTCTGAGCGTTGCTTATTATGTCAGGAAGAGCTGACATTATGCGGTGTGCTAATATTGCAGCTAGTATTTTATAACCGGAGTTGAGGAGGGATACAGGCCTCCATGCTTTTGGGTCGGACGGCACACCTCCATCTCTTTAGAAGGAGCATTATACGACTCTCGCGAAAAGATTCGGCCGAAACCCGTTTACAAGCAGGCCATTAAGCATGGACAAATGATGCACATTTATCGCCGTGAGGAAAGTTTTGTAAACAACAAGTGGCAGCCCGCCTGGACCGGCTGAAGCGGAGGCGTTCATTCCCTGGAAAACCAGGCGAAGCACTTTCAGCGTTACCGGATTACATAGGTTGTCGCGGCGCTCTTCAGGTATGCAGGCTATCCCTGAGGAAAATTCACGAACAGCTGCTTTTAGATCGCTTATGCCTGTGCTTTCAGCTGTAAAGCGGCGAGTAAAATGTTCGCTAATGACAGCCTTGATGTTCTCAGCACTATCTTACTGTTCACCATGCGGACGTTCGACAAACGGGAAGGTTGCTCGACCCTCTAGGGAACTGTAGCAAACGCTGCGGAGTACAGCGGGGTCCGCGACTGGTCTACCTCTAATACAAGTTTGTGCTGCAGTTCGGGAGCTGATGCGGAGCAGAAGTTTATAGCGCGCTTGTAGCTGATTGAGGTAATCGTGCATTGTAAAAGGGAGGGGCGCACCACGCTGCACAATGCGTGCCCTTCGAAGGGTGCCGTTAATTTCTGCAGTTAAACGTAACTTTAAAACTCTGCCAGCTTTGTAGTACATGAAGTACCTACTCTCATTGCACCGACGCCGCGCAAAATGAAAACCCCGACCATGACGCAAACTGCCTTCAAAACGATGACGCCACCCTGAAAAGCTTCGACCACACGCCCCACCCGCGACTCGCATACGCGACGAAGCCAAGACCCGACGCCGACAGCGACATGCAATGCAAGAGCAAGGACCTCCGACTTAAATGTGACAATCGACGGCCGGAAATTTACCACTCTAGTCAACACACGAGCCGATTTCTCGGTGATAAATGGAACTTCCTCCGCGCAGCTGAGAAACGTCACAACGGCTTGGGACGGCCCAAAAATTCGCGCCCTCGAGGCAACCTCATTAGGCCATCCGGACGATCCACAGCGCGGGTGACTGTCAAAGGACATACCTATCCTGCGACCTTTTTTGTGCTACCCGGATGCTACCGCGAAGTGATCTTGGGTATGGATTTCCTTAATGAGTATCAGGCGGTCATCGACCTGCGATCCAAGTTGATCACGCTTTCGACGGACGAAACTATTGCTTCGAAAAAAACTCGGGAAAAACACGTTACCCTGAGTGTCCCGTTCAAGCGTTTTCGTGGCCTTTTCGTGACCACGAAAGCCATAAACGCTGAAGCCATCATCTAGGGGAAGATGCAGTTGCTTCTAGACCGAGGAATTAGCATCGCAAGAGGTATCGCACATTTTCACAATGGCCAGGCCGAATTTCTGCCGACTAACATAAACGAAGAATACCGGCACATTAACAGACGAACGACGACTGCTTTCTTCGACGAAATATCCGACGTACGAGACTCCTTCGTACTCTCCGACCCTTCCGCAGACGATTCGCCTGACCAAGAGAAGTCGCCCACTTTCGACATCAACAGAGCCCTGCACCGGAACAAAGAAGTCCAGATCCGCAATCTGCTTCGAAGCTACAGTGAGTGTTTTTCGACATCGCCTAAGGTCCGACAAACGCCAATTGCAAAGCATCGAATTATAACGGACCAACACGTCTGACCTCTCCTTCAAAGCACCTACGGTGTGTAACCGCAAGAACGACAAGCCATCCGGGACAAAGTCGAAGAAATGCTTCGCGACGACATCATCCAGCTTTCAAACAGCACTTGGGCGGCACCGGTTGTTCTATTGAGAAAGACGGCGCACTTCGATTCTGCGTTGATTACCGCCGCTTGAACAACATAACGAAGAAGGACGTCTACCCCCTCCCCCGCATCGACGACACACTGGACTGCCTCTGCGACGCCAAATATTTCTCATCGATGGACCTCAAGAGCGGCTACTGGCAATTTGAGGTCGAAGAAAGAGATCACGAGAAGACAGCCTTCATCACTCCGGATGGGCTGTTCGAGTTCAAGGTGATGCCATTTGGTCACTTTTCCGCACCAGCGACGTTTCAGCAAGTAATGGTTACAGTGCTGGCAGGCCTGAAGTGGCAAATTTGTCTGGCATATTTAGATGACGTCGTTGTCTTCGCCTCGAACTTTGAAGAGTACTTCAAAAGTCTTCGAACAGTACTTGACTCTATCAAGTCGTCTGGCCTAACCTTGAAAGACGGGAAGTGCCACATTGCCTACGAATAGCTGCTGTTTCCAGGCCACACCGTTAGCAAGGATGGAGTACACCCAGACCCGCAGAAAACAGCTGATATTGAACAGTTTCCAGTGCCGGCCGATAAGAAAGCCGTGCGATTTCTCGGACTTTGCGCATATTACCGATGATTTGTGAAAAACTTGTCGAGCATCGCACAGCACCCTGACCCAACTGACGAAGGCACACGTGCCGTTTAAATGGGAAGTGCCTCAAGCAGAAGCTTTTAAGGAACATCAATGTCGTTTGCTGTCCCCACGTATCCTCGCGCATTTGGATAAAAACACTGATACTGAAGTTAATACCGACTTAAGCAGCGTGGGTATAGGCGCCGTCCTCGTTAAAAACGCGACGGGCTGGAGAAAGTGATCGCATACTCTAGCCGTTCTCTTTCCAAGGCCGAGGCTAACTATTCGACATCTCAGAAGGAGTGCCTTGCCATCCTATGTGCTACGTCGAAATTCTGCCCCTACCTGTACTGCCGACTGTTCAAGGTGGTCAGCGATCACCACGCGCTGTGTTGGCTTGCCAATTTCAAGGACCACTATGGCCGACTTGCTCGATAGAGTCTGCATCTCCAGCAGTTTGACGCCACCGTAGTTTAGAATTCCGGACGCAAGCACTCTGACGCCGATTGCCTCTCACGAGCCCCTGTAGATACACCGCCGCCGGACGACGATCAGGACTACTTCCTGGGACCCAAGAGCCCCGCCTCTATTGCTCAGCAGGAACGCTCCGACCCCGACCTAAAACGCCTCACCGAGTACCTGGAAAGCAAGATTTCTTCACCCCCCGCTTCAGTAAAGCGAGGACCGTCTTCCTTCTGTGTGCATAATGAGGTCCTTGTGAAGAATCACTTCGTAGGGAGCAAAACAACCTACCTCCTTGTATTACCTGCCTGTCTCCATGAAGAAGTTCTACACACTTCACACGACGAGCCGACAGCTCGACATCTTGTGTTTACTCGCACCCTCCACGGCATTCAAGGCACGTATTACTGCCCCCGACTGTCTGCCGATGTCGCACATTATGTGAAAATCTGCCGAGATTGTCACCGACGAAAGACCCCTCCCACACGACCAGCAGGATTTCTGAACCCCATTGAACCTCCCTCAAGGCCATTTCAGCAGATCTGCACGGACTTGCTTCGCCCTATTCTAACGTCAACGTCTGTAAATAAGTGGATCATCATAGCGACCGACTACCTGACCCGCTACGCTGAGGCAAAAGTCCTACCAAACGGAACAGCAGCAGAAGCCGCCATATTTTTCGTGGAGTGCATTCTTCTTCAACACGGCGCCCCCGATGTGCCCATCACGGACAAAGAGTATGGTGGAGCTGCCATAAAAAAAACGTAAACCAATGAGCTCCTGCCTGTACCACTAAAGTATCACAGGCTTAACCCAATCGTAATATAAATGAAAAGGCCCGAAGGCAATGTTGTGCTTTTGCCACCCGAAGGTGGGAAAATAAAAAATGGGGTAATGCTACTAAGCGACCCACAGCCGGGGGAGCGGGCCCGGGGAGACTCCCCTGATCTCCCCTGGGACGTAGCGGAGGGGGTGGGACATAGGTTGTGGGAATGGGACTGAGGGAAGGGTTATGGGTAATGTGATGGGAATGGGGACAGCGAGATATTGACCCTCATTTTATCATCGCTCGACTCCTGTCTGGCCAGGACAGGGAGGGCGTCGATGTTCTCCAATGGTGCGGCTCCACTCACGGGATGCCCGACCACCCAACGACGCAAGCTCCGACTCGGAGACAGGGAATCCTAACCCGGGTCAGCTGCCTCGGGCTCCTCCACGACTTTCAGGGGTCCGGTTCGGACTTGCATTACGCTCCCAGCTACTAACCGTCGAGTGTTTTTCGCGGCTTTTCAGACTCCGGAAGTATGTGTGGTGGATCCCAGGGACCCACCTGTGCTTCCGACCAACCAACCATGCACTTATTTCCTCCCCTGGCTTGCTCCACACCTACTGAGGAGGGAGTGTTCAGGGCCGGGCTGACCGGGCCACAAACCAAGAACCTGGCCGAGGGTGAGATAACCCGGGCCTACTCCACCGCTACTCCGCAACATCGACGGTTTTTGCATCGGTCCTACTAAGGTCCCCCTTACCTCGGCGTCCCGCGCTCTAGCCTCACGGCCCCGCGGTCAGCCATCCCTGGCTGCTTCCCCGAGGACATCGCTCCCAAAGAGCCCTTCTGCTGGAAACCCCCGCGCGGACCTGGCCTCTCCGTGGCCAGAAACCGACGCGCCAGCCGGTAGCCACGCACGCCCCCGCGTGCAGAAGCTTTTTGATTTTCGAGCAGTTTTTGAGTCCAATTCCGTGAGTCCAACCTGATTATGAAACCAGGCCTGCCTCCGCACAGGCATCGGACCTCACGTGCGCGACTGGCCCACTCAGTCGCTTGGGAGTCGCTGCCACTCCCATGGGGTTTTGCATCCCCAGAGGAAGGGCCCCGGCCAGCCCATCCCCACCGCTGTGCGTTGCACCGGAACAAAGCCTAGTAGCCGAAACTACACCGGCCCGTATCCGGTGGCAGGGGGGGGGGGGGGGGGCCACGGGCAGGCCGCACAGTCGGATTTCCCCCCCCGCCCATCACGGACAGAGGAACAGCATTCACGGTGGAACTAACGCAATCCATCCTGCGTTACAGCCAAACCGCCCACCGGCGGACAACTGCATAACATCCGCCGAACAACGGACTGACCGAGCGCCTGAACAAAACCATCGCCGATATGCTCGCCATGTATGTCGATGCCGAACACAAAACCTGGGATGTCATACAGCCTTTCGTCGTTTTCGCCTACAACACCGCAGAGCAGGAGACCAACCAGATGACGATTATAGGCTCGTCTATTGCAAGGAGGCCACGGCCACGCTAGATGCCATGTTGCCCAACGTTACAGAAGAAGAAAACTTCGACGTTGCCACCTACCTTCAACGCGCAGAAGCAGCTTGAAGGCTTGCTCGATTACGGATCAAAGATCACCAACGGTCCGACGCCAGACGATACAACCTACGGAGACGCAACGCGGAATACAAGCCAGGAGACCAAGTCTGTGTTTGGATGCCCATTCGCCGCCATGGATTGGGCGAAAAGTATTTTCGCCGCTATTTCTGCCCGTACAAGGTTCTTCGTCGGCTAGCTTAACTGGATTATGAAGGCACCCCAGACGCAATGACTGCATCCCAGCGACGTCGCCTACGACCAGAAGTTGTCCATGTAGTCCGTCTGAAGCCTAATTATGCGCGCCAAAGGACACTGCATTTCCATACTGTATTTTTCCAAGATCCGTTTTATGTCTTATTAGTCGCATAATTTGTTTTAATGCATTGTGTCGATGCTTCTTTGAGAGGGGAGTATTTCCGCGAATATTTTCAGTGTTTGTTCGTTCTTCAAATCTGCCGCCACACCACTTTATCGCTTTGTTTGCGACGCAAGACGCGACTAAATTTATCTCCATTGATCGCAGCCAGGCTGAGCTGAATCTACGTTGTTCCAGAATATTCTAGTAACTTTCCACGCTTTATCACGGAAGTTCGCTATCAGCTTTAAATTGAGCACGGCGGACGGCGGCGGGCATTCATTCGACGACCGCCGAGCACGCTTGTCGCTTCACCGACGCATAGTGATTCAGTCCATTGTGTTCGCAATCAGCCGAGAAAGCAGTTTCTTTTAGAAGACCTTTTGTCCGGTTTCATCGCTCCTTCGACTGAAGTCACCACTACGCGATAATGTGGACTATATTAGGGTCATCGAATTCCATAGATTTATGATGTTTTTTTTAGTTTTGTGCGTAACGAGTGCTCACAAGGCCCAAATGCCTCTTGTATACATTCAGCGCGGAGCATGTGTGACCTGCCAAGTATAATTATTTCTTAGTCACTGTCCACTTTCCATCATTCTCTGAAGCCCTTTTGTTTTTTTTTGCTGCATCGTAAGGGAAAAATTTCGCGTAATATTGTCAAATTTCTCTTCCAAGTGACCTTTCGCCACACTGCTCTAGATTGAAAAGGTAGGACACGTCAGAGACCAAACGGTCATATTTTCTGATCTGCTGCCCTTAGTGGCTTGACCCAAAATAAATAATTCAGTTTTTTGCGTTTGCTTTTGAGTGGTGTTTACTACACCTAAACTGACGATGCGATGCGACGACGTCTTCGTAATTCATAGTGACTAAGTCGCTTTATTCGAGGGGAGTTGAACTTAACAAATTATGTTTCTTTCCAACCTAAAAAAAATCAAAAGTGACAGATCCACAAAGAGACCTCACAATATGAGCCACTGATAGCTTATTTTTAATCCGATTGTCCCTGTCAGGGTAAACTAAGAAAGAGGAGCCGGGGCAATACAGAGAAAACATGGAGAATTGCTTTTTGAGGACAGGAAATGTCGCAGTAATTGGCTCGCATGTCTCGATGGACACCGCAACCACGCGGTAAGTGAAGGGAGGGAGGAAGGAAGGAGTAAAAGAGTAAAGATAGAAAGAGGTGTCGTCGTGGAGGGCTCCTGTATAATTTCGACCACCTGGGGATCTTTAACATGCTCTGACAACGCACAGCACGGGGGCACCTCTGCGTTTCGCCTCTATCGAAACGCGGCCATCGCGGTCGGGAATGAACTAAAAATCGCTTCGGCGGTACCATCTGCCGACTACTGATCCGGAGATCTCGGGTTCGAACCCGACCGTGGCGGCTGCGTTTTTATGGAGGAAAAACGCAAAGGCGCCCGTGTGCTGTGCGATGTCAGTGCACGTTAAAGATCCCCAGGTGGCCGAAATTATTCCGGAGCCCTCCACTACGGCACCCCTTTCTACCTTTCTTCTTTCACTCCCTCCCTTATCCCTTCTCTTACGGAGCGGTTCAGGTGTCCAACGATATATGAGACAGATACTGCGCCATTTCCTTTCAACAAAAACCAATTACTAATTATTATTAACCGTCTGCTCTAGTTGCTGAAAGACGCTTGCTTGCTGTCTCACTCGATTGTCGTCGGGCAAGGCAATATATCACTCATTAAGGAATGAGCCTAGGCTAGTTGTAAAACCATGTTTGAGGTAAGGCAGGCAGGAAGACGTGGGATAATGAACAGTATCGACAAGGATTCATCGCTGCTGCTGCTCTCTTAGAAAAAGCAAAAAAAAAAAGTTTCGTGGATTAGCTCAGCTAAACCAGAATATACAAAGCGAAAGATGTCGGTGTTCACTGTGTTCATTGGCGTTGGCGTTGGCAATATTCTAGATGGCGATTGATTTGAGAAAATGAAGGGCGCATAACTGACTCTGGATATGCGGACGCTTCATTCGTGCTTTGACACATGTGGCGGTGGTGAGAGAGATGTGGCCTGAATTGATTAGCGCTGACAGCGTTGTGACTGACATTTGGCACTGCAGCTGTAGCTAGGCCGCAGCGTTCATGTGGTGATCAATCTCTCGCGATCAACGATTAAGTGCATGCCACCTCCCAGGGTGACAGGGAGGGCGCGCTGCTTATAGAGTGTGCGGAACGAAATCAAAGCATGCTTTTGCAGTTGAGAACGAACGCCACGTACATGAAAGCGAGATTGAGATCTCCACTTACCCGCGGAGCCGATTGTGCGCCATTCTTTTCGTGAAAATGAACGGCCTTTGCAAAGTGGTCAGCGCCAATGAACTCAATGAAGGCCGTCAGCTCACTTGTTTGGTTTTTGAGGAAAGGAAATGGCACAGTAACGGTCTCACATACCTCGGTGGGCGCCCAAACCACGCCGTAAAGGAAGGGATTAAAGAGGGTGGGAAAGAAGAAAGAGATAAGTGAAAATTGAAAGTAGTATTTTGTGGAGAGGCGCTGCGGTGCGCAGCAGCACTACACCTGTGGCTCGATGCTACTAGTGGTGCATGCGCAGTATTAACTAGGGAACGAGAAAGAAAGAGAAACATGGAAGCGGCGAAAGGTCAGGCGACGGAGTCGGCGGCGGCCACCTGCGCCATGCGTGACGTCACTCGTGCTCCGACATAAGCCGGCTCGCGCGAAGCGCGGGGTTGACTAGCGTAGTGAAAATTTTCGCTTCAAAAATGTAATCTATAATTAATGGTTGCCCAGAAACACCCGTGACGAATTTTACTGACGTGGCTTCGTGACAACAATGAAACGAGCCTTTTTTCTCCAGTTTGGGTTTCTTTAAAAGTGATACGAAAACGAAGAAAAATAAACCATTACTGAGGAAAAAGCCGCCTTTCGTTCATGTCACGCAGCCACGGTTTCTTTGCTTACTAACGCACAGAAGATAGGTTTGGCGCCTGATATTCGTAGTGAGCTGGAGCAAAGATGTGGAGAGGGGAGGAATAATAATGCCTTCTTGGCAAGATGTAACAAATTATAAACTGAACAAAACGCTGCGACGAGAGCCTCACATACTCGCTTACCCGCAAGAGCGCCTAAAGAATACGGCTGCCTTATTAGGAAACGCCTTTGTGATCGGGTTCTGAAGAAGCCGCTCGGCAAATTTTGATGTAGCCAGGCAAGTTTTAACACTCGCCTTTCAGCTTTCTGAGCCTACATTCTTGGCTTTCTTGAACTTGGGTAGAGCAAGTGCTTGTGATCTGCTGTGCAAAACATGCGACTTCTGACAGCGTGGTGCAGAACCTGCGTTGTGTACCGAGGCGGCTGTAAATGGGAGAAGAAAGGCTGCGACGCGTAACAACTACGAGGCGCTACAACTACTACGACGCCGACGGCTTTTCTACCGAACGAGCTGTATACGCTGTCGCGTAATACCGGCGGCAGCCATCGCTTCTCAGGGGATACAAAGCGAATAAACCCGTGACCGCCAGCTGTACAGTGATAATGAATGATGGCGATGTTAGCAAAACAACCTAATTTAACCGCTCTTATTCTGTGCGTCATTGATTTGAATAATGCAGCTTAATTGACATTATGCTTTGATTTAAAGACAATAAACATTTCTCGGCACAGTCAACTTCAATTGAATTTTCACGGCGGGTGGATATCATAGATTCCTGTCGTTAACATATATACGAGTGCGTTAAGGCTCCAGTTTAGCGAAAAATCCGGCGTAGTCCGTCGGCGCTCTGTCGGAAAAATTCCGGTTTGTTCGAAAAGGTGACTGATGTCTCACGTTTTGCGTTGGAATTAAAAATCAATAAAACAAAATAACTGATGGTTAGAAGATTGCAACCTTACTCAAACGTCATTATTAGATATCAGAGTATAAATAAATAATTTGCCCTTAAAGGAAACCTTGCGATAATTAACCTGGAATCGAACACTTTGCAATATGAACTGGCTGGCAAATTGTTCCCACGTAGCCAATTTTCCTGCTTCAATAAGAAACCCGAAACCTTGCGTTGCCAGTGACAAAAACAACCCCTAGACCAGGCAGGCACGTTGGTATGGTTTGGTTAAAGTGTGGCGTTATCTCGACTATCTTGCACAAAATGATTGTGTATGTGAAAGAGGAAATATTGTCAGTGTCTGCGGGCTCAAAGAAATTTGTGGTTTTTTAGGAGAACAAATAGCGCCGTAACTGCATAGAGAAAGAACAATACCTGTCTCGCATTTCTGTGGAGCCCTTAAAATCGCAGTGAACGAATAGATAGAGGACGGAGTGAAATAGGAAAGGAGATCTGTAGCTGAGTGCTCCGGAAAAATTTAGACCGCCTGGAGATCTTTAACGTACATTGACAAAGCACAGCACACAGGCGCCTTTGCGTTTTGCCTCCATCGAGACGTCGCCGCCGCGACCGGGTTCAATCCCTGGAACTGAGGCTCAGTAGACGAGCGCCCTAACCACATAGTTGATAGCTACGCTGTCCACTCTGGCATGCTCAGTGAAATCGGAACTTCAGCACATCAGAGCGGTTCAGGTGTCTGCAAAATGTGAGACAGACCCCCCCCCCACTGCGCTATTTCCTTTCTCCCAAAACCAATTTTCAGTTTTCAATACTACATCAGAGCTAATTATTAAGACAACGCGAGTTTGCGAATCTCTCTGATGGCAGATCTTATCAGAGAGGTCGAGGAGCTTTTTAATATAGTAATAATAATTGGTTTTTGGGGAAAGGAAATGGCGCAGTATCTGTCTCATATATCGTTGGACACCTGAACCGCGCCGTAAGGGAAGGGATAAAGGAGGGAGTGAAAGAAGAAAGGAAGAAGAGGTGCCGTAGTGGAGGGCTCCGGAATAATTTCGACCACCTGGGGATCTTTAACGTGCACTGACATCGCACAGCACACGGGCGCCTTAGCGTTTTTCCTCCACAAAAACACAGCCGCCGCGGTCGGGTTCGAACCCGGGAACTCCGGATCAGTAGTCGAGCGCCCTAACCACTGAGCCACCGCGGCGGGTTAAGAGAATTTTATTTTTCCGAAAATATCTACAGTGCTAAGGAGCTTCGCATGCTGGGTCTGTTCCTCCATTGCAGGCTCAAACAGGAATCCACTATTTCCAAATATGAGCGGGAGAGAGAGAGAGAAACTTTATTGTTGGAGAGGAAGTCGGGGCACGCCCCTGGGTCTCCGCACGACCCCACTGCACTCAGTTGTTTATGTCCCTAAGGTCCATAACACAGGCAGCCAGGCCCGTGGCGATTGTCTGCACGGCCGGGTCCTCCGAGCGCAGCAGGGTCTCCCAGTCCTCCCAGGTCTTGAGGTCCTCTAGGCCGCGCGGGGGAGGGTCCGCCGGGCAGAGCGAGAGGATGTGGAGGGAAGAGGCGAATGGTTCTGGGTACAAGGTGCAGGCAGGAGTGGGGAAAGAGGGGTGATAGTGGGCTACGGTCAGGGGTGAGGGAAGTGGGTGTGTCTGTAGTTTGCGCCAAAGTGTTGCGTGTTTGTTATCTAGGGAGGGGTGGGGCGGGGGTAGAGCTGGCGCGAGGCTCTGTAGTCGGACGCATAATCCATTGCGTTTCAAACAAACTTCCTTTCGTATCTTCCCATTATGAAATAATATTATTATTATTAATAATAATAATAATTGTTTTTTTGGGAAGGAAACGGCGCAGTATCTGTTTCATATATCGATGTACACCTGAACCGCGCCGTAAGAGATGGGAAGAAAGGTGCCGTAGTGGACGGCTGCGGAATAATTTCGACCAACCTCATAAACCAGTATAGGCGACTTTCGCAGGTATCGTTCGGGCGTGGCCTGCTGGACCGCCTGCACGTCCTACCCGAGTGCACTCCAGAGGATAAATGTCGGGTTCCGAAACTGTGGCGTCACAAGCTCTGGTTCCTTCTACTTCTGCGCAACATGGAGACGCAGACACATGAAGGCAGACGAGAAGGCGCTTGCTTGGGCCCTGGAATGCCAACACGAATCCAAACAGTGTATATACAACGTTGACCAGGCAGGGTCTTCGCCCATTAGATTGTATACGCCCGCCAGAGTTCGCCAGCGTTAACAGACTCTCATATCGAGGTCCATATTCAGCGACATCCGGAGGGGTAGCCAATGCGCTCCATCCTCGTACCTGAATTCCAGAGTAATTATCAAAGATTCGCCTGCGTCGAGCCTGCGAAGACTATCTGGCTGGTGAGGTTTTACCTTTAGCCTACTATATTCTGAAGTTGGCAGTAACGAAATCGGACCCTTCACCTAAACGCATAATTTAGACTCCGAGAAACGAGGTCCTTAGAGGTAACGAGGCTGCGGACGCGGCTGCCCGAGCGCAAACCCACCGGGCACCTATTCCAGGCTCCTCCGGGTCAAAGGTAAAGCAACCGCTTCTGCGGTTGAGGGACATTCTGGAATTCTATTGCAAAACATTTTGAGCACAAAATTAAAGGGCGCTGCCCTCACTGTGGCGAAGTGTCCGACAATTTCCACATTGTTTGGGCCCATCAGAAGAATCCTTCCCTTCCTCCAACCCCTTCCCTTCCCGAGAGGCATGGGCGGCAGCCCTGCTCAATTCCTCAGAGCTGGAGCCTCAAAGGGCTCTAGTCCAACGAGCGCGAGAAGCAGCCTCATCCAGCGCGATCCCGGACTAACGACTCCACTTATGTAAAGAGCCCTTTTGAAGCGAAAAGCTTCCCTACGCGGGTCAGAGCCGAGCTTCGCGTGAGCCGAACTGGTGAGTTATGCGCATGCACGAAAACGAGTGACGTCACGCGCCGCGCAGGTGGTCGCTCCTCGCCGCTGCCGCAGCCGTGGCCGCAGCCGACTCCGTCGCTTGACCTTTTGGAGCAGCCGCTCGCTGCTGCACACGTGCGTAATGTGCATGCGCAAGGAGGCTATGTAATGCGCTTTCCAGAAAATAGGCGTGCGCACTCGACAAGAAAGGGAAGGAGAGTGCGGCTGCTGCTAGACTACGCAGAAAATCAGAGAAACTAAATTCGTCCGATTCAGAAGTACTCGCTTGGGATTTGGCTGCAAAACAGCGAACAAATAATAATGCCAACGCTAAACGTGCAGCCAAAACGCCTGAACAACGGGAAATACGCCTTGCTAAAGGGCGTCACAAAAGAAGCCGGGAAAGCGTGTCTTGTCCGCAACCTCCGCCAGCAGCTGCCAAGTGAGTGAGGAAGAGGAAACAATGGAGTCAGAAAAGAAAAATCCCAAGACCCGCTGTTACAAGCTTTTCGCTTGTATACCCAGATTTAACCAGAGCTAAGCCACTGTCTAATTTAATGGCCTGGAAAAGAAAATTGGAATTTGTGCAAAGGAAATGGAGCACTATCTGGCTCACATCTCGGCGGACACCTGAACCACGCCGTAAAGGAAGGGATACAGGAGGGCAAAGAGAATAATTAAAGAGGTGCTGTTGTGAAGGGCTCCGGAATAACTTAGACCACCTGGAGATCTTTAACGTGGACTGACATCGCACAGCGCACGGGCGCCTTTGTGTTTTGCAGGCATCGAAAAGCGGCAACCGCTGTCGCGTTCAAACCGGGTACTCTGAATCTGCCGAGTGTCTGAAGTAGCCGAGTGTGCTAACCACTGAACCACCGCGGCAGGTGTTTTGTTTTTGGCCTGCAAGTTTTTCTTTCACTGGATGAAAAGCTTTTCATCACCACCACCGAAACCAAAGCCGCCGCCGCAGGGACTGTTCCCGTAAGCTGATACTAAAATTTGAGGTATTGAGGAAAGTATATTGCACAGTTACGGCCCTTCATCTCAGTGGAAACCTCATCCGAGCCATGAGGGAAGTGAGAGTGGTTGTAGTAAAAGAAGACTGAAGAAAAGAAAGAAAGAAAGAAAGAAAAGAAGAAAGAAAGAAAGGAAGAAAGAAACAAAGGAAGACGGTCCGTTGTGAACGGCTTCAGAAAACTTTCGACCACTTCGAAATCTCTAATCTTCACTGGCATTGCGCAGCACACCACAAAACTGAGAATTGTTTTTTTCGGAAAAGGGGCGCAGTAAAGGTCGGACATCTCGCTGAAAGTCTGAAGAGCGCTGCAAGTGAAGGAACGAAGGTGAAAGAAGAAATATGAAAAAGGGTGCTTTAATGAAGGGCTCCAGAATAATTTTGACTTCTTGGAAATCTTTAACGTGAACTGACACCGCACAGCACAAAGGCGCTTTTATTCTTTCCCTCCCACTGACTCAAAGCCACTCAACAACGGTGGCAGGAAATCAGTAATAGCGTGCATGCCTCGCCGAACACGTTCTATCCGTTGTCACGGATGGAACGCGTCAATTTTCATAACATCATTGCCATTGTTGAGCACAAAGCTCAACGAGCGTTCGAGACACCCGAACAACGAAAAGAACGTCTCGCTAAACGACGCAGCAAAGCCGAGTCTGAAACGCCAGCAGTACAAGGGGCACGTCTCGCTAAACGGCGTGAAAATGAAGCTGAACAGCGACGTAACCATAAGCTAACCAAAGCACATTCATATGTTAAACCGTAAGTATAAGAATAGGCTAAATCATAAGCATAACGATAAGCTAAACCGTAAGCATAACCATAGGCTAAATCATAAAGCATAACCATAACCTGAGCCATAAGTATCAGCGAACCTTTTCGCTTCGAGATATACAGGCTTAACCTTAGCTAAGCCCCAGCCAATTATTTTGCTGCTATCTTAAGTGGTATCTAATTCTTAGTTTGCGGCGTCTATGATATATCTAAAGCTCTCTTCTGGTATCAACGTATCTTTGGTTCGTCTCTTGTAGAAATTGAGCGATGTCGTTTTCTTTCGGACAGCGCTTAGGCATCGAGCTCTGCGCGGCACCCGTGCGCCATCTCTTTGGTGCGGACATGTATGCGTGCGCGTGTGTTGCTGCAAGCTTCTTATTCCGTTTCTTTGGCGGTTTACATAGGTCTAGCAGGAGTAAATCGTTCTGCATGCTACCTTTTGCATCTTCTTTGTTCCTTATGTATACGTCAGCTTTCTTCCAATGCATTCACTTCATACGTTCATTTCGGTGGAGATACAGGATAGCCGCTCTGCTGAAAATCCTCTTGGAAGGTGTGGAGACAGAACTATTGAGGTATTCGAAAACACCGGTGCACCCATTGTCTACGGAAACCAGCACTTTTATGTGACAGCAGGTACGTTCTTATAGCTTTCTCGCTATGCATGTGGATGCAATATTTATCATGCAATACTTAGTGCGCAACTTATATGCTTTTCTTTGGTTGCAGACAACGTGCAGGTTTGGCTGAATGCACCGGCAGCCCCCCTCCCTCCAACCACTAATCCCGAGGAGTTGTGGCCTCGGGCAAAAAGTTTGTACCTGGTTGAAGAATATAAAAATTTCAAATCAGACTCTGCTAAACGCCTAAAACTAAAAGACAACTCTAGAAAAATGTGGCAGATTTGATGAATTCAAAATTGGGATGCCATATTTGACCGCTTCGCAAATTGAAAAAAGTGGTGGGGTCGATAGAGAAATTATAAACCGATGCGACACCCTAATAGCTAGTCAGGGGCGGACCGGAGAACATGCGACTTTGAAGAGTAAGTATCACTTGTACACGTGTATAACATGATACCAGAAGAGTTAATTAATTTCTACTGAATAGAAATCTTATGTTTTCCTGATTATGCATACGTGACTTTTGCCCCTGAAGCAGTTTAGTTATTCCACAAACCTGTGAAGAATGTTGCGGCATTTTCTTTTTACTTTTAGGGTCGAGGTAGATTATGTGACAAAATAATTATCTGCACCAATTTTGGACATCTCTTGCCCAAATGATGTAATTCCTGTTGCAATTTTAGGGTATTATAGATTACAACACAACATTTGGGTGGTTAAACTGACCGTCGTTTGGTCAACTGCATATGGCTGCTGAGAGGAATAAACCCGAACTTTGTGCGCATGTGAACAGCTCTGCTGCTGGGCAACTGTCGTGCATTATTCATGCCGTGGTTATAGACTAGCTGTACATGTGTATTGTCCCGCTGAATAGATATGTCAAGCTTTATGCATGAAATAGTGTGTCTGCAAAGAGCTGTACACATATTAAGGTATGTCATATATGTGTGTCAAATAGATGCTACATTTTTTTGTTTTGGGGGAGCCCGCTGAATTTTTGAGAAAGCTCAAAGCATCAACCCACCCTACCTGCTGGGGACGGGACTCGTTCGGAGCATCCAAGGGTGAGTCATATTTTATCTGCACACGAAAAGTGCGACAGAGACTTTACATGCATTGTAGCACATGCTTTGCGGAAATAAGTAACATTATAGGTTTGCCTCTCAGCCATATAGTGGAGTCCTTACGGCACTATTACACAGCAAATGGCCTCAGATAGTGAGGAATGGTTCTCCTTATAGCTTTAATGTTTAAGGGGTGCCATACATGTGCTCCATTACATGCTAGAAGAACAAACCCACTTGGTAGGTTACTTTTGGAACAGTGCATGTCGTGCAAAACATAATTGAAATCAAACACCATCAGGGGTTTCCCCAGGCATAAAATCAGAGGGATCTTGTTGAACTAGCGGAGTAGCAGTAGTCATTTTATAGTTTTTATTTGTGTCTTGATGTGGCACGTAGGACAAGAAAGGCCCATGACTGCAACACCCATGACAGGGTGTGGCAACAATTGCTTTGCTTCAGACAAGAATACAAGTCATGTTTATCATGAGACAAAGCTAAGGAACAAGGACTATATAAAATCTGTACAAAAACTGTGCAGTAACTCGGACTACTAATAAACGTTTAAAAAAACTCGCAGTTCAACACCAGTCGCATATATGAGACATGCAAAACTCATCAAAAACACGCATCTTTGCTCTGAACATAACAGAGCGAGTTAATAATTAAGCACACGCACCAAGAAGTCTCACGTGCATGCTCGACACTACGCACACGTGAAAGGTGTACATCAGAGCTTTGATATCAGCCGTGACGACTTGCATGACACTGACACATCTTGGTATCAAAATTTATGGCTGCTACACTGAGTTGGTTGAATATGTACGAGCACAGGCTCTTCACACACTACATCTTTTCACTCAGTAAATATAAACCAATCATTAAATATAAACCAACATATGAGTATATCTGTGTGTTTCCTACTAATAAAATACCTGACCTGCCGCATATATACGGCGCATTCTCAGCCACATTCCTAGAAGTTAGATCCGCCAGTTAGGTATGAAACAAAATCACTACCAATAAAGGAAGGACCTTCAGAAAAACAAGGGGGTGTGTAGGAAAGCCACTGAACCTCGAACAGAATATATGGCACGCAGGAAACAACTGGTTTTAGGGCACATGGAAGGTCACATGCATTGAAAAATTTTACTTTTTCTACAAATTAGTGGTTTCTATTGATTAATGTGGCGAACATGTGAAATAGTGGCCCAATACATTAAGAACATTATGGCACCAAATATGTAAAGCTGCATGTTTTCAGCGATACTGTGCCATTCCTCTCAGCAATCCAGAATTAGTGACAATAAAATGCTCTCTCTTTTTGGAAACGAATCGATACAGTTGAAAGGACATTAAAGCTGATGAATTTAGTTTACACTTCATAAAACATTATGTGCTCTAGCTTGTTTTTAAATGTAAACGTGATAAGAGCATTGTAAAGTTCCTTCTACGACTGTTTATGGCACAACAATAGACGAAAGATTAATTTCACAGGGTAGACCTTTTTGAGAAAAAAAAAGAAAAAACAATCTGCAGTGTTAAATAAATTATTTGGCTGACTGAAATTGAAAAGCTTTTGATAGAAATTTAATTCCTCTTTCCTAAATGATTTGAAAAATGCCCCAAGCTGACGTTTGCTGTCAGGAGAATTATATGTAGATGACCGCCAGGGGGCGTCGAGGGGTACGGACGCGTTTCACGTCGGCTCCGCGAAATCAGTGATTTCATGGCGGATTTTTTCCTACGTTGACCGTAAATGTCCTTGAAACCTGTTTCCTAAGGTGCAAGCAACCCGAGGATACGACATTTGTGCCTGTAAGTGCATCTTTAAAGCCTATATCGTCACTCCAAGTTCGCCAGCGCTACACGCTACGATAGGCCTACTTCGACCGGGAAGGCGGCGACCGGCGAGCTCCCGCCATCGCCGACCGCGCCCGGCTCCACGATGACGATGGAAGTGGCGGTGGTGGGAACCGACATCGACCCCAAAGAAACCGAAAAAGAAGAATGGATTATGCGACTGAAGAAGCGAGCGGAAAAATTGGAGAACAACGAACGCCACCTAGGACACCCACATGGTGCCGGAGACGCGGCGGCAGCGAACGCCGCCACTGTTGCGACGACCGACGGCAGCAACACGAGAGCCTACAGAGAGGCGGGACGGAAACTCGCTGAACGTTCAATAGCCTCAGACCTCCCGAGACTTCCAGCGACCGGATGGAAAGTAGTTCTGCGTCCCAAAGAAGGACTCACAATGCTGAAGAGCACCACCGAGATGAGAATTGCGGCGGCCATCAGGGAGAACGCCGGAATCAAGGACGAGGAGGCACTGAAGGACAGACTAGCTATAAACGCCATGCAAGGAACGATTACCTACCACTCGCCTAGCTACGAAAACGCGAGGAATGTGGAGAAACTTGATACTGTCAAGATCGGAGACAAGGAACGCGGTGTGACCACCTACATGAACGCACCAGAGAGTTGCGGCAGGGGAGTCATCCATGGAATTGATGTGGAATACACACACAAGTATGTACTAGAAGGACTGAACATTAACGGATTCAACCCTCTAGTCATGGATGCACGAAGAATGGGGAAGACTAAATCTTTCCTAATCACCTTTGAAGAAGAGAAAGTACCACGCAGAGTAGTCTTGAGCGGAATCACTTTCAAGTGCTTTCTATACAAGAAACGCTATGAGGTCTGTTACAAGTGCGGAGGACTTGGCCACCGCTCGGACGTCTGCGACAGTGAGGTGACCAAGTGCCGCGGCTGTGGCATGACATCGCCTCCCGAGGGGCACCAATGTACACCGCAGTGCCAACTATGCGGCAAAGAACACTACACCGGGGACAAGAGGTGCAAAAATCTCTTTCGCACCCCTTATATTGTCAAGAAACGCCAATGGGAAGCCAAACAGGAGGCTGAAGAAGCGAAGCAAGAAGACCGAAGGAACAGCCGCTCCCGTGATAGATCCGGCAGCAGAACGAGGTTTCGGTCAGAGTCGTTCCCCCGGCTACAAACCGGACAGCAACAGCCACGCAAGGAGCAAGCTGCAAAGGTGAGCTGGCCAGCTAAAGTTTCCCAGGACTCCGAGACAGTTAAAGAATTAAAAGAACTTATTAAACAGCAGGCAGATCAGATTAAGACTTTAACTGATTATATTAAGAAGCAAGAAGAGCGGATCAAAATGCTAGAAACGACAGCTAAACAACCCGAGGAAAACAAACCGCAACAGGAAAAGGCAATGGCGCCTATGCAAGTGGAGCAGGATAGAGAGGTTGAGACAGAGAAGGTTGAAAAACCCCCTTCAAAAAAGAAACGTACCAAAGAGTCGGATCTTGAGACCAAATTCGAACAACTAAACGACAAACAACAACAGGACATGAAACTACTGAACGGAACACTAATGCAATTCATGAAACAAGTCACAGAAACGATCAGAGCAGAATTTGCAAAGCGAGACGCTGCTCTCACGGCGGAATTTGAGAAAAGGGACCAATGGATATACGCGGAATTCCAAGCAACCATAAATGCCTTGGCCAAAGAACAATAATACTATCTGGCAGTGGAACTGTAGGGGCTTTCTGCGTAAACGGGCCGTTTTACAATCGTTCCTTGCAAACGGAGACAAACCCGAAATTATAGCTTTACAAGAGTGCGGGAAAAACGCGAAGCTGCCCGGTTACAAATCGTACCCGGGCCGAGGGGACAACACGCAGGTTGCCACCCTTGTCAAACGCAACGTTACCGCGCTGCAGCACGAGACAGGGCACGTCCAATTAGATCACACTCTAATCAAAATGATACCGCGTAAGCGGAGAGAGAAAAGCCTATTCGTCTTAAACGTATACAGCTCTCCGAAACAGAGAAAGGATTGCGGCTTCGACAGGCTATTCGCAAAAACGAAACAGATGGCGGGCAAAAACCCTATCGTCATTGTCGGGGACTTTAACGCTCATCATCCCGCATGGGGATACAAATACACGCAAATCAAGGGCAGAGAACTCTGGGACAGCATTCTCCACAATGAGCTCATCTTGATCACTGACCCCATCAAACCAACAAGACAGGGCAATAGCGTGAGTAGGGACACTACACCTGACTTAACACTCACCGGAGGCCAAATCACGGCAAGGTGGTGTAACACGGGGGAGGACCTAGGAAGCGACCACAAAATTATTGAGATTGTGGTAGAAGACGGACCACCCACACCGAGACCCAAAAAGGTCGCAGCGGTAAATTGGGATCTATTCAGGGCGAACCTTCCTACCCGAGACGCAATCAGGGACATAGAATCTTGGGGCACAGACCTTCTCGCAGCAGTTAAAGAAGCCACCGAAGAGGTGGAAGCAGACGAAACGCAAGAGGAGGTAGACAGGCGTATGATAGGCCTGTGGCGCAAGAAAAGGGAGCTAGAAGAAAACCTTGCTCAAAACAAGGGGAACAGAAACATACGTAAGCTCCTAGCCAAACAGAATAGAGATATCGAGGAGCACGCGCTGAACTTAACCAGACAAAACTGGGGTAGTATCTGCGAGCAGATGGACCGCAGAATCAGCAAAGCCAACACGTGGAAAATGCTCAGACATCTCTTAGACCCGGACAAGACAAAGTATGAGGCACGACAACAACTACAGAAACTCGTATATAAATACGAAGGCACTAGCGATCAACTAATCTCTGAAGTGAGGGACAGGTACTTGAGGTGCACACCACCCACACCCCTCCCCGAGTACAAGGGCGCAGAGAATCCTCTTCTAGATGGGCCCATCACCATCGGAGAGGTTAGGGCGGAGTTGAACAGACTCAGAACTAAAACTGCGGCAGGTCCAGACAGAATCAGCAATCGCATGCTGAGGAATTTGGATGATGCATCAATTAGAAACCTAACAGCGTACATGCAGGAATGTTGGGACAAGGGCCGAATACCACCTTCGTGGAAAGAGGCCAACCTAGTCCTTATTCCAAAACAAGGTAAGAAACTAAGTCTCGAAAACCTGAGGCCCATTTCGCTTACCTCATGTGTAGGTAAGCTAA
This sequence comes from Amblyomma americanum, assembly GCF_052857255.1. Lineage (NCBI taxonomy): Eukaryota > Metazoa > Arthropoda > Arachnida > Ixodida > Ixodidae > Amblyomma > Amblyomma americanum. The sequence continues at coordinate 106,019,497 of NC_135506.1, forward strand.
TGGAGCACGTTATTCAAACGAGGCTAAACAGATTCCTAGAAGAACAAAAGCTTTACCCCGACACAATGATCGGATTCAGGACACATCTTTCTGCATGCGATGTTATGCTTCAACTTAAAGAACAAGTGCTAGACAACGAAACAGCTGATACCAGAGTAATAGTCGGCCTTGACGTGGCCAAAGCTTTTGACAACGTTGACCACGCAGCCATACTAGAACGCTTAGAAACTCTAAATGTAGGGGGAAAGGTATACAACTACGTGAAGGACTTTCTTTCAAACAGAACAGTTACTATCAGCCTAGGAGGGAAGGAAGAGAAAGGCATAAGGCTGGGCAACAAAGGTACTCCCCAAGGCTCGGTCCTATCACCGACACTCTTCAATATTGCAATGATTGGCTTACCACAGAAATTGACGCGTATAGAAGGGCTCAACCACACAATATACGCGGACGACCTCACCCTCTGGGTTACCAGAGGCAGTGACGCGCACATCGAAGGTACCCTCCAAAGAGCGATCGAGGAAATTGAGTCGTACCTAAAACAAGTAGGACTCAAATGTTCTGCCGAGAAATCTGAAGCGCTCTTCCTCGGCCCACAAAAGAGACAAACAAAGCCCCATGAACATGGGATAACGCTAACGGTAAACGGGGACAAAATACCATCAGTGGAGATGATTAGAGTACTGGGTCTTAGGATACAGACAAACGGTAAGAACACCGAAACGATACGAAAACTCGAATCGAGTGTAAGCCAGACGTGTAGGCTACTCAAAAGAATAGCAAATAAACACGCGGGAATGAAGGAGACGAACCTCTTAAGACTAGTTCAGTCATTTGTAATCAGCAGAATCACATACGTGGCACCATACCTACGGCTAGCCAAAGCAGAAAAAAACAAGATTGAAATCCTAATTAGGAAGGGCGTCAAAACCGCTCTGGGCCTCCCCCCGTACACATCCACCCAGAAAATTCTGAACATGGGGATTTCAAACACCCTAGACGAGCTCATTGAGGCTACCAGAGTAGCGCAACAACAACGACTTCTACGCAGCCATTCGGGGCTAAAAATACTAGAAAAGCTAGGCTTCGAACCTCGAGCGCGGCTCAAACACACGGAGAATATCCCAACAGACATAAGGAACAAAATCAGAATCCCACCACTCCCAAGGAATATGCATCCGGTACACCATGAGGGTAGGCGAAAGGACAGAGCGAAAGCTCTGCAGAAAAAATTAGCCAATAGACAGGACGTGGTTTACACGGACGCGGCGGAATATGAAGGCAGAACGGGTTTCGTAGCCCTGGCGACCAGGGAGGGCGGAGACCGAGTCTCGTGCTGCAGCACCCAACAGAGTGATGCAACAGCGGCTGAGGAGGTAGCCATTGCGCTGGCTTTAACTCAACGGAATGTTAGGGTGATTATAACAGATTCCAAATCGGCTATCCGCAACTACAACGCAGGCAGGGTATCTGTCGAAGCAGTCAAAATTCTCACAGCCGGCCCGACACCGGCAGAACTAATTAACCTTGTTTGGACTCCGGCCCACGAGGGCCTCCGGGGAAACGAGACAGCGCACGCATTGGCCCGAGGACTCACACACCGGGACCCCAATGGGGTCTCGTCGAGTAGAGAGTCCCTTCAGACGAGCGAGGAGCTGAACACGTACCAAGATATTCTTAACCATTACAGATTAGGAAGACAGACATTACCTGGAGCATGCAAGGGCCTCAGCAAAAAGGAAGAGGTCATATGGAGAAAGTTACAGGCGGGAGTTTTTCCGAACCCACTCGCACTAAGCAGATGGCATCCGGCGATCCAAGACCCCAGGTGTAAACAGTGTAATGAAATAGCAGACATGATCCACATGGTGTGGACATGCCCTAGCCACAACGAACCAGACAGGAATATAGAGTCCTGGGAGGCTTTAATGGCCAGCCAGAAAGAAGAAGAACAAAAAGAAGTCATCCGTCTGGCCCTGGACACCGCTGAATCCCAAGGGATCCCAGCCTGCTGAAAGGGGAGGAAGATGACGGCGGTCAAGACTCGTCTTTTTCGCCCTCTGATTCCTTGACGGGTACAAATAAAGTTATTTCATCATCATGTCCGTCCTTTAGTACTGTATACGCCTCACCTGTCCTCCTAGCTTCGCTAAGTCCTATCACATCCCATTTAATTCCCGCTAGCTCCTCGAACAACGCTGCTAGGCTTGCCTCACTAGATAAAGTTCTAATGTAAAACGTTGCCAGGTTCAGATTCCAATGGTGGCCTTTCCGGAGCCAGAAATTCTTAGCACCCTCCGCTGCGTAACAGGTCTGACCGTCGCCGCGGTCAGTTGCTCCGCAGCCGCTGGGAACTGAGGGCCGAGGGTTAATTGGTTTGTTCGTAGAAGGTTGTGGCCAAGTACTACACCAGGGTGGCGGAGTCCTGTTCTGTTGAGGGAGTGCGTTATCGGTTCTGGTCACCGAGATCAGGCCGCACACCAGGCCTCGTTATGCAATTCCATCGACACACGTTTTTTTTTTAACCCGGTGGAGAATTGTGCGGCACCAGGATTAGAGCCCCGGTCCTCTTGCACGCGAGGCGGCCGCTCTACCTCTACGCCATCGCTGGCTCCTCAGAAAATTTTAGTAATTGCAAAAATAATCTGCTCATGAGAAACAGTAAAGACCCCCACCTGGATATCCGTGAAAAGAGGCAGGCTCTTTCACCATTTAACAATCTTGTAGAGACGATGATCGGCCACGTTGCAGAGCCTGCACAACAGGGTTGGGGCCCCGTCTGCTCCCAGGGCGCCAGGGGAATAAGGGCCACCAGCATCAAGTGCTGTGGCTCCAGTAGCAGACGCCTTGTGGCCAAACTGCTCGGACAACATGAAGCCCATTTCATACAACACTTGAGAGAATACATACTAGTAAGGACCCACATTATACTACAGAAGTCTTACTGGACAATCATTGGGTTCCAGTTAATTAATCACCACACTTGCGACACGCAAAGGTGCCAAGATGACCTCTGTAATTCATATAGTAGAATGGGCGAATTAACCTGTTCCGAAAAACGGCCTCCAAACTAAGAAAGGAGAGCCAATTATTTGCCTTTAATCACATAAAATAATGTTCGACCAATGGCTGCGTTTTTTTCTTTAGAAAGATATGGGAGCCTATTCCAAGGTTAAGAAAAAAAGACCAAAAACAGCTCAACCACACGAAAATGGCCAATGGTTGTTTGCATTCCCCGTGTTGCATAGAACCTGTCTGACTAGTTCAAAGCATCCTAGCAGAGCTGACAAGAGAACAAAAGTCTCAGTGTCAGGTTCCTATGCTACTTCACCAGTATTTGGGTCATTCCATGCCAAATGCAGCAGAGTTTGCGCTCGACCCTCTCTGCTTTTTCACACAAAATCTGTAGCATTTTACTGAACTGTCCAAAGCAATTTCTCTTAATATCCGCTTGGAAAAAATTTTTCTGTCTTGTGATAGTCCTTTCAATTTTGCTAACTAGTGCAAAACAGCCTGTAAAAAATTTAGAAAAATTATCTCCTTTTTCCGCTCAAACTTTTTTTATAAACAATGTATATGATTTTTACTCTCGTATCATGCATGAACAAATTGCCAGTGGGAAGTTTTGTGTTCTTTATTTCGTTTCTTTGAACCCAAACCGCATAATTTTTTACTTTAAAAACCTCTATGTGGCATTAATGAGGAATATAAAAGCTTTAATCAGCTGCAAAAACATGTACTACTAGGTAATAATGTTTACAATAAAACTGAATAACATTCATTAAACATAATATTCCAAAGTTGCAAAAAAGTATTAAGGTGCATTGTAGGGCGAGTTGGTGAACGAACATTAGGAAGAAACACAGCGCTAAAGAAACGGGACAGAATGGAATGGGACAAGGTATTTGGCCGGAAATTTCATACAGAGGTGGCCTTAGGAAAAATGCGAACTATGACCACACTAATAGTCCGTTTCAAAGCAAATTCATCCCAGGCGACATCAGGCTGGGCTAGCTGCGTATTAAAGACGCGTTGCCAAAAATAAGCACGCGCTCCATATTGTGGGTGTTCGACAGCGTCCTCCGTCATTTTTTGCATCACAATGTCTGCCTTACGGAAACAACTCCTGATGCACGCTGCAGGCAGTTCTATCCATGCGAACTTATTCCATGGTGGGGAACAGAGTCACCCGGACAGAGACTTCGGCACCTTATCAGTCAATTGCGATCATTGCTCTTAGTATGCACAGGAGTCGGGGCTCCGACAAAACACCTGGAGCATGTGAATTACGCCAATGTCAAGAGGCACGTCTGGCTCGTCGTGTTTGTTGGCAGAAAAATGTGGTTGCCACAGTCAGAAAAGGTAGCACATGGTGCGCACCGACGGTTGTCGAGAACGAACGGGATACTCAAATTTTTTTTACAAGCCACTCGGCAAACAAGTCGCAAATATATGTTTAGTGGCGTACTCATTGATTAAACTCTCATGCATTGCCCAGTCGTCGCACGAGTATGTAGATTTTAAAGCACTGCAGCCTTGCTACTCTCCGCAAAGACACATGGTGTCCGCTGGTCGCTCTCTTCCATGCTCAGGCATTCAAGGACGGTAACTCAAAGCTTACTGCACTTTTCATCACCCTCTTTGAAACCATGCGTTTTCGATGGCCGCATCTTGCGAAAAGCATTGTTGGCGCTCCATACAGACCGTAATTTCTTCTTTTATTTTTGCTTTCCGGGGGTTGCGCTCTTTCTTTAGAAATAGGGCAGGTGTTGTCATGCGGACTTTGAGGTGCTCGTCGCTCTGTGCTCCAAAGAGAAACTGAGGTTTTCTACCTCAGGACCGAGTTCACAGTGCCTCCTCAATCGCTGTAGCTGAGTTGTGCAGCCACACTTGTTCACTGTATCTGAGATGCAACGCCATTGCCCTAATACATGATTTGATAGTAGGTCTGCCTTTGTTCGTAATAAACGAGTGTTCGTTATAACTCCAGCAGTTATAAGTGGGCTCGACTGCATTCGCGCACCCCTACATAAAATGCAAGCTGTGCTTTAGATATCTTAAATAATCTCAATTTTGTACCGGTTGTATCCTTGCTCGTTTACGCAGTGTGGCAACATTGTAAGAAGTGCCGATGCCATCATATGCCTGGGAAACACTTGGTAGCCAGGTTGCCATCACAGCATAGGTGCTTCTTGCTAACTGTCCATATTTTCTCTGATTTATTGAATACATAATTTTAAATCGCATCTCGGTGGACACTCGAACCGCGCCTTAAGGGAGGGGATTTTACGCTACTGCTTTAGGAATTGATTGATTGATTGATTAATTGATTGATTGGTTGATTGATTGATTAGTGGATTGATCGATTGATTCGTCGATCGATTAATCTATTGTTCGATTGATTGATTGATCGATCGATTGATCGATCGATTCACTGATCCCTTCTTTTACGGCGCAATCCGGGTGTCCAGCGAGAGGGGTGAGATAGGCGTCATTTCCTTTCCTTGAACGCAATTGGTCATTTCATTTTCCTTCCCTTGCGGCCCAGTTTGGGTGTCCGCCGAGGTGTATGGGGGGTGGTCCTTTCCTTGAATTCTCCAGCGGGCCGCGCGTCGCGACGAACGTGCGATGGCGTTCTCTGTACTCGTCGGCGGCGCTGCGACGGGCTGTCGCGTTTCACTCGTGGGACGAAGCATGGGCGTGCTCCAATTTTTTCTTCCAGTGGTCGCAACAACTACAACAACAACCTCGCTCCATTGCCGAGTTCCGCCATCTCACAAATAATATAGATGTTTATTCGCTTATATATAACCCCACTGGCTGACCTCTATATGGTGCCAGTTTTCACATTTGTACCAAAATTGAGAGCAACCGTTTGTCGTAAAGAGTTCGAGGTGGTCTCAGACGATATCTCGTTGCATATAGATTACATGTGGTAGTCTTGTTAGAGGCGAGCTTGCTAAGGGATTCTAACCGATAGAATATACACCTTCATTTGTATGCTTTCCCAGACCCTTTGCTTCTTCCCTTAATAACAACAATAATTGGATTTCGGGGAAAGGAAGTGGTGCAGTATCTGTCTCATGTATCGTTGGACACGTGAACCGCGCCGTAAGGGACGGGATAAAGGAGGGAGCGAAGAAAGAAAGGAAGAAAGAGGTGCAGTAGTGGAGGGCTCTGGAACACTTTCGACCACCGCGGGATTTTAACGTGCACTGACATCGCACAGCACATGGGCGCCTTAGCGTTTTGCCTCCATAAAATGTTCAGCCGCCGTGGTCGGCTGCTAACCCGGGAACTGCGGATCAGTAGCCAAGTGCGCTAAACACTGGGACACCGCGGCGGGGTCTCTTCCCTTAAGGCGCCTTTGGGTTGTACACCGAGGGGTGCGACAGTTACGGCGCAATTCCTTTCCTCAAAAATCACTTTTCGTAAGATAATGTTAACGCTGAAGTTCGTCGTACACCGCTGCGGATGGTGTCATACAAGATCTTGTTCCATATATAGCATACGCCTCTTTGTCAGGTTGCAGGGCAGCTATCGACAGGTATTCGAGGCGAGTGCACGTGTTTCACTCGGACCATTGTGGGTTCAGTGTTCGGAGGCTTGTCTGATTTCTCAGTACGCAACTAGCGGCTAGGTCGAACCGGCCGCGGTGGCTCAGTGGTTGGTGCGCTTGTGTGCTGAGCCGGGGTGCCCAGGTTCGAGGCCGACAGCGGCGGCCGCGTTTCGACGGAAGCGAAACGCAAAGGGCGCCCGCGTGCGGCGCGATGTCGGTGCGCATTGGTGATCCCGAGGTGGTCGAAATAAATTAATAAAGCGAAAGCTTTACTGGGCGCGAACTTGCGATTTCACCGTGGCCGCACTCCAAGGAGGTACATGACGTCACAACGCGTGCCTCGCCGTGGATATTTCTCTCTCGCTCCCTACTCACAACTGTGCATGCGTCACTAGTAGCACCGAGCCAGAGGTGTTCCGCCGTTGCATAGCGCCGCGCCTTTCCACAAAATATTAATAATGAAAGGTTTTTGGAGAAGAAAATGGCATAGTATCTGTCTCATATACCGTTCGACACCTGAACCACGCCGTAAGGGGAAGGAATAAAGGAGGGAATGAAACAAGAAAGGAAGGAAGAGGTGCCGTAGTGGAGGGCTGAAGAATAATTTCGACCACCTGTGAATCTTTGACGTCATTGGCGTCGCGCAGCGCACGGGCGCCCTGGTGTTTTTCCTCCTTAAGAGCGCGGCCGTCGCGGTCGGGTTCGAGCCCGGGAGCTCGGTATCAGTGGCCGAGCGCCCTGGCCACTGAGTCTCCGCGGCGGGTCAGGCATTAATTGGTTACTGTGCTGTCCAGAAGATGTTCTGGCCCCCACTACGCTACTCGCAATTTCGAAAATAGCTAATGCGAAGAGTCGGAGTGGGCCGAATCCGCCCACAAAAACCGAAACAGAGTAGCCTGCATTTGATTTCTACTGAGCCGATAGGGCTCGGCGTCTTTCACACCTCTGCACCGGCCATGTGTAAACGATCTTTTAACCAAGAATCAGTGGTCTGATGGCAATTGATGATTACTGATCAATGATGAAGCCGATGGACAGCAATCAAGACCACAATGCCATAAACGCCGAAATGAAACGGCCACACAGCATCGCAAAAGCAGGATGTCGACACAAGTATATTAGCGTAATATAAAAATATATTAATATACTAGAAATTTAGCTTAGCACCTTCAGTGTAGTTCATAGCGGCGGCAACGTACGCCTAGAGTGAAGGCTGGGGAGTGCTGGCGGCTGCACAGTTTTAGGGACGTAAAATCAATGAGTTACACTCGAGATGGCTCGTTCCCTCGGTTAGGTGCCTTCTTGTTGGACGAAATGATTCTATGACGGAGAATAACTTAATTTCAACATTAATTTAGCCGCTACCTGGCAGGGTGGGGGTGCTGCTTGTCCGGTGTGCGGAGGGCACTCAACGTAAGGGGCCAGGCTGCGTCTGCTTACCCGATGCGCCGCAGCTTTCGCTCTCAGACCAGGTTCAGCAGTACATAATTCTTTTCCGACGCGCGGTGCCGACTAATCCTGCTAGTAACCACTACGCCGACAGCTTATTGACAGAACGAGCTGTATACGCACGCTGTGGGCTTAAAGAGAAAATGAAAATTAGGGAAGCATAAAAGTGCAATACTGTAATTTTTCTGTTTTTTTTGGGGGGATGTAATAAAGTTCTTCTTACACCTTATCGTGGAAGGGAGAGCGCACTGAGTTCACGTTATATTCTTGTACGCGTGTCTCTAACAGCTGAAACCAGTCATGTACAACTCATCGAAGGAAAAAACTGCACACCCCATACCGACTGCAGTCGGAGCCGGTTGACTGAACGCACGTTACCATATCTATTCGTATTTAGCGCCGGAAGAAGTGAAGGCTTGCCTCTCATAATTAGTTATCCACTTATTGCAGCTTTGTAAAGGCCGTTGTTAGTTTCATTACTGGCAGTGCACTTAACGCATTGCATGAAATCTTTATTAGAAGAATTCAATTAAGCCGCAAACCAACATTCCGGCTGTTATGCGATTAGTGTGGTGGCAGCCAGGGAAGTTGACCGGGTGCCTGGAGATTGAAAATAGACTTTTGAGGAAAGGAAATGGCGCACTAACTGTCTCACATATCTCGGTGCACACCCGAACCGCGCCGCAAGGGAAGAGATAATGGAGTGAAAAAATACAGCAAAGTGGTAGTGCCATAGCGGTGGTGATGTAGCTGAGGTGCGGGTGCCTTCCCTAGTAACGCTAAGCTATGATACATTGATATGACATCAGCACAAAGAGAGTCTGGGAAATCCATTAAAAAAATAGCTGCGGCTTAACTACTGATGATAAGATAGGATAGGATCACTTTAATGAGCTGTAGCGCAAGTGCTTTTATGCGGTAGAGGCGAGCATATCTCCGCAATGGTCTTTTGCCCCTATTCCAGCGCATTGCTGGATGCTGCCGTCAGCTGAGCTCACCGTATCAGACCGATCTGGTCTTGGCAGCATTCCCTGGAGAGCATACCATCGCATTGCAACGCACTTGTGTTTGGTATAACGCGAACGTTGTCGAAGTTTTGACATGTTCATTGTATGTAATATAGTGCAGGATTTTCATGGCACCACGGACACTTGTTTTCGTGAAGTGTGGGGTGCATTTTACTTACTGTGTTTAGGTTTCGATTTGACCCCATTTGTAGTTGTCTCCGTATGACAGCCTCTTATTTGTTTAAGGATTTCTGCGGCGGTGGGTACCGCATCCTGCAGCCTTTGCAGTTGTTTAGTATGGCCGAGTAGTCCCGAGGTGCTGGCAGGGATTCCTCAAGGTCGTTGACGTTGGGTGTTCGGTAGTTAGTATATCATCGAGCCATCCTGTCCGACCTTTGGTTTCCTGCCACCTCCGTGTGCCCCGGTACCCAAATGACGTTATGGTTTATCGGTTCCGCATCTGTCTGTTGTCTTGCCGTCTACAGAGCTGCTGCTATTGCTGAACCTGGTTAAAGAGAGCGAGGGCTGTGGTGCATCGGGATAGTGGACGCGGCTTGGCGTGTGTAACGTTGTGTGCGCTCCGCGCACTGGGTGAGTGGCGCGCCCGACCTGCCACCCTTGTGGATGGCAGTTGATGGTTCATCGCGAGTGGTGGTCCCCTAGTTGAGGATGCGGCCTATTCTACCGCCCTCGTCCAGACAATAGGATGGTCAACTGGTGCGAGAATATATGGCACACCACATATGGCGAGGCCTGTAGCCACACTTTTCCTCTGGCTCACTTGAAGGTCAACCGGAAACGCACGGGGTTAGCGGCTTTACCTAGCGTAGTGAAGCTTTCGTTTCAAAAACTACTTTGGGGGCAAGTCTGCTTACCAGCTATGAGTGCGAAAGAATTGGGCACTACTTCAGTCTCTGTTGGTGCGGTCGTGGTTTGCGCATTTGTGCAAGTTATTTCGCATAGGTCACCAAACCGCACACCGTTTGGAGCTCGGAATGTTAATGCCCTTATATGCAGAATTGATCATTCTCTAACCCGCCGCAGTGGCTCAGTGGTTCGGGCGCTTGGCTACTGATCCGGAGTACCCGGGTTCGAACCCGACCGCAGCGGCCGCGTATCGATAGAGGCGAAACGGTAAGGCGCCCGTGTGCTGGGCGATGTCAGTGCACGTTAAAGATCCCCAGGTGGTCGAAATTATTCCGGAGTCCTCCACTACGGCTCCCCTTTCTTCCTTTCTTCTTTCACTCTCTCCTTTATCTCTTGCCTTACGGCGCGGTTCAGGTGTCCAACGATATATATGAGACAGATACTGCGCCATTTCGTTTCCCCAAAATCCAATTATCATAATAATTATTATTATTACAAGGAAATAGCGCAGTAAATTCCTCACATCTCGGCGGACACGCACCTGAACCGCGCCTAGAGGGAACGGGTAAAGTAGGGACTGAGAGAAGAAAGGAAAAAAGAGGCGCCGTATTGGAGGTCTCTAGAATAATTATGACCCCCTGAGGATCTTCAACGTGCACTATCACCGCACAGCACACGAGCGCCTTTTGAAGCGAAAAGCTTCACTACGCCAGATTTTCGAGCCGTCAGCGGGGCCGCGAGTTTGACCTTGAATGCAGCTAGAGGACAGTTTAGCCGCATGTTTCACCTTGATTGTAGGTAGAGATCAAACCATGAGAAATAAGGTCTGTCTCACATATCTCGATGGACACCCGAACCGAACGCGTAAGGAAAGGAAAATGAAATGAAGATTGGTTTTAAGGGAAGGAGATTAAGAGTGTCTCACTTTTAACGGTGGACAACCGAATCGCGCCGTAAGGGAAGGAAATATTAACTTGGTTTTCAGGAAAGGAAATGACGCCTGTCTCACAGGTGGTCGAAATTATTCTGGAGGGCCAACGGCGCCTCTGTTAAAGCGAAAGCTTTACTGGCCGCGAACTTGCGATTTTGCCATAGCCGCCCTCCGAGGAGGCACATGACGTCACAACGCGCGCCTCGCCGCGGATATTTCTCTCTTTCTCTCTCTCTCTCTCTCGCTCCGTAATCGCAACTGCGCATGCAATTTTCTTTAATGCGCGTTATGCATTTTTTAGCAGGATTCAGACCGAAAATTTTAAGCTTGGCTCGTCGGAGTGATGCACACGCCACGGCTTTATTGCCTTCACGGCTGCTTGAAAGAGAACTTTATTTCCTAGTTTTTTCGTTAACTTTATTAACTACTGCAAAAGCGAACCTGGCTAGGGGTTTGGCTTGAAATTTTGGGGTGAGTTCTGGTGCCAACAGAATATTTTATTAAGTCGCGAAAAGATATGGTGTTCTCTTGATGGCTCATCTACGTTAATTCTTCGAATGCATTCAAGGAATGGTTCAGATGCCGGTGCTGAATCAATATTCAGCACTGTAAAGCGCGATCAGAAATGATGTATTCGTTCCAAAAAACTCAAAACATTTGACTGAAGTCTGTCTGGTTGGGAAATTTAATTTAGTAGAAAGATGACTGACGCCAACCAGGTTACTTTTAGAAAAACACGACGTTTCAGAACCGCCTCGGTCCCTTCTTCATGGTGCGTCTAGGGGCGATGTTCAGCTTTTCTTTTTGAGCCCTCGTTTTGAAGGCTTCCGGGTCAGTGGCCGCAAACCATGGGTGTAAGAAGAGGGAAGTGTCCCTAGGGAGCGATTCCGTGACTAAGCGAGTCTAACGGAAACGATTTGTGCTCTTAAACTACGGAGCTAAAGAATTTGGTGTTATTTTGAAAGCAACATTCAATGCAGTTATCTTAGCAATTTCGCCTGCGACAATTCAAAGCTCGCTATAAAAAGCACCTTTTCTGCGACTCGCCCCTCAGTTGGCATCATATCTCAGAATAGCGGTAGAGTTGTGCGCAGCCGTGACAGTAGATCGAGCGCCTTAATCTCTCGAAAGATTCCCACCCCTTATAATCCCTCAGACATACGATGGTATAACGTCGTTAAAACTACCACGCTAGAGCTATGGGGCGCTAGGGGGAGAGACTGCCGTACACACTACGAAAATCGATATGTTTTCTATTCTGCACAAGGTCGGCAGCACGCGCATTTACTAGCAAAAAAAAATGATCGTCGATGATGCAAACGTTTTCTATGGAAACCCACGCTGAGATCCAGAAATAAGGTGACTAATAGTGACTAAAGTGACTAATAGGCGTAATCCTCACGCCAACAGACGCGATTAGAACACACAGAGCAATGCCATCAAATGGAAAGATGAGCATGTGAAACGACGCACAATGAGCAGCGAATGAAGCAATATTATCAGCTTCCTGATTATCTCGCAAAAGGTTTTAAGTATGCTCATTAGGTTATGTTCCACGAAATGCACAGGACTTCGCCAAGGACGGTGTGCTTTGTCGGAACAAAGTCTTTAAGGGCGATGTTGTGGGTCTCCTTTGTTATTCGGCTGATGTCATTTTTTCCTTCCTCGAGCAATCGCGAACAGCACAATGGCATTTTCACTCCGCCTTCTGCACTGAAATGCATAGCAATTGGACATTACGCGGCATTAAAAGTAGAGTTCGAATTTCCAGCGCGTAAGTCAACGAAACTGGACCCGCAGCATAGGTAGACGGCCTGTACATGGCATCGACGAAAGAAGAAAACAGAAGAAAACGATCTTTTCCCGCCCGTTGCCTGGGCGACGGACAGGCGGGCCAATCATCGTTCAGAAAAGCGCCGAACACAGAGAGAGTCGGGCGAGGAGGATGTGCGAGAGTTCGCGGCGCGGCGGCAAAGTTCACAGAAACGCGCTACTTTCAATATCAAGGGGCTTTATGCTTCGCACGCTCACCGCGCCATCTGGCTTGACGTCACAACGCGCGGCTCGCCGCCGCCGTTTGGTATGACGTCACACCGCGTTCCTCGTCGCTGCGCTCGCCTCCGCTCGCTTCGACAGCTGCGTGGCATGCCTGGTAACATACCGGAGGATTGAAAAGGAGAGCTCGCGTCCGCCGCAACCACAGCTTTGTCGTCTTTAACCCCTTCACCGTTTTGGACGACTGTAGCCTGTCCTCGTTGAATAGGTTCCGTTTCGGACGAGCTGCGCTCGTGTGTGGCTTAGATGGCATTTTGCTCGACAGATAGCAGCACTGACCTGTTAATTTCGTTTTCTTCTACCGCATAAACGTTGTCTCGTATGGCAAACTGGGTTTTAAAAATGGCATCCGGCGGAGGCGACCCGTGTATTGCTTGCCCGTCTTCTTGGAAAAGACGCTTTTCTTCGTCGTCATCTTCTTCAGATGGTGCTCATTCAGGCACCGAAATCTACATCGTTTCAGGGAGCGAGGGCGACAGTGATGATGTTGTGCTGAGCAGGTTTTCCGATGAAGAAGAGGACAGCTCAGAAGCGAACTGTGCGAGCGCGCGTCAGTGGATTAAGATCGACGTCAGTAACATCCGTACGTCGCCCCCTCGGTTTCTTTTTTGTGGCAGTTCCCCGTAAGACGGTCACTATAAGCTCGCCTGATAATTTGCTTGAATATAATCAGCGTTTCCTCGTTGATGAGCTCATTTCAATGGTGGTCGAAGAAACTAACCGCAATGCTCGTGAGAAGGAGAAGAGCTGCCGTCCGTGTGAGCACTCCTGCGTCTAAACATGGATGCCAGTGACTGAGAAGGAGCTGCGGGTGTGATGTGGGGAGACAAGGGCCTGAAAATTAGGAAGGAAACACGGTTTTGGTGCAAGCGCTGCAACACACCGTTATGCGCGATCTCTTGTTTTGAAATTTACCACACCACCCCAAAGCTTCCTCGGTGCAGCAATCAACTGTTGGTCACCACAAGTCAGTGAAAGTGTAAAGATATTGTTGGTTGTGGTCATTCTTTAATTTTTATCACTCATTACCAGTAGGAAGTTGGTTTTCTGTAGAATTAAAAATAATAAACCTGAAATGCTAATTTGACGTCATGTTTCTTCAAATATTTTTCAAAGATCAAATGCACGCTTTTAATTGCAATAATAATCGAAATCAGCAATAAAAATATAAGCAGTTCAGTTACGAAATTCGTTGATACCACAAAACGGTGAAGAGGTTAATGCGACAACATAGCTAGACAACCAGACTAAACTGTACTTGCAATCAAGAGTAACAAAGGCTTACCATGCTATGCCTTAGCTTTCGCTATGTATATCCTGGCATAGCCCAGCTAAGCCACTGCCAATATTCTTCCTTCACCTTTTACTCCTTCCTTTATCCCTTCCTTTAAGGCACGGGTCAGGTGTCCGCCGAGATGTGAGACAGATACTGCGCCATATCCTTACTCGAAAAACCAATTATCATTTACTGCGTTGTTTGAGCACCTTCACAGTGGTGGGGACAAAAATATTTTGGATGGCGTGTTCTCTGCTTCAAACGTTGCGTATTGCCCTAGGACGCGTGATGCACGCGGCGCAATTAATATAAGTGCGGTAAATATTTTTTGTTGCCTTATTTATACTGGGCGATTTCGGTTTCGGTTTCTCAGCGTCGGTGGGTGCTGCGATGCCACGATCAAGGAAGAGCAGCAACCCTGGTCGCATGGGCCCCAAACGTTTTGACGCATGTTTGGCTGCGTCGTCTGCTCTCGTGCAGGTGCTAAGCGTAGCAGTGCCTTTCGAAATTATGTGCCAACGAACTTGGTCGGTACTGCGTTTTGCTGAGGAAAGCCAAGCGAGCGAAGACGACACTGAGTTCTGAAACCAAGCGGCTCGCTTCGGCTGATCTCAATCGCCATACCGCGTATGCCAACGCAATTTCAGCGTTGTATTTCAGCGTTATTAATTCTCCCCCTATCCTCTTTTCCGGTACCCTCACCTTTTTCATTTCAATTCTCAATTCTGCCTGCTATCCTTTATTTCCGCTTCCCCAGCTCAGGTGCTTGAGTAGCAATGGCAAGTGCCGGGGCTAGCAAAAGTGTTTTCCTTCCTGTTTGTTATTATTTTATTAAAAACCACTCACTATACTAATACTGTATTTAGCTTTGCCACGCCAACGCCGATGCTTGGCGGACGCCTGTGTCGGTGGCCCGTAGCTGACCCTAGTCACTTTACAACGGCACGATTCCTCACTGTTTTTAGCGACCAATATCCGTCTCTGTCATCACTTCACACATGCCGGTTCTCATTTTACAATGAATATGTTATGTAAGAGCGGTCTCAGTGTTTGCCATTTCTAAGTACTTAAGTCCCAAAATATGCAGTGCGACAGGCCGCTCTTTCATTGTATCCTAGGAAGAGAAGCAGTGCTGAATAGAGTTCGCCCAGAATTATTGTGCACACAGCTGTTTTTGTTTTGTCGAGACGAATGTTCCAGAGTACTGCCGCCTGCTGCTTAAGAGCTCTACTACATGTGTGTTCTGTCAATTTTAAAGCCGTTTAACGCTATTTCGTCAAATATCTTGCCCTACGGTTTATTCGTGCTTCTGTGCGTAGCGACTCAACCGTATCTCTGTGTAAAATGCACTGCGTAAGCGGGACGTCTGAGATAAAATTTTACTTTTGTCTGCTGCACAGGCACTGATACCAGTCGCCTTTTGGATGAGGCCGCTTTGCAATTTGTTAACAATGCCATCTATTTTGGTTTTTATTTTTTTAGAACGGCACCATGAATAAGCAATCCTGTGCTGTTCAAAATAGGTATATTTGGCTTGCTTTTTCAAGTGCTTAAAAGTTCATTGTTTGGCCAGATTGACCTAATTAATAAATTTTGGCGGTCTGTATTCATGATGGTATTAAATGGACGTCTGCAGGAGAAACATCCACATCCACATGGGAGCTCACAACTTTCAGCTTGTTGCCACTGGGAAATATTCATGAGCGGTTAGGAAGCAAAGATGCTTTTAAGTTTTTCAGCAAGCTTCTTTTTAAGTTGTAGGTTAGGTTCTCTTTTGGACCACTTTCCCTTTTTTTTCTTCATTATGTGGCTTCATGAAACAGGGTACATAGCCTAACCCTGCCCTCATTTATTTGTACATCCTAGCTAGTTCGTTGTCAGCACAGGATTATTTCAAACCAATTTGTGTGCCAAATATGGAGATGATTTTTTTGCAATTCTATAATATTCAACAAAAAACTTTTCTAATACCTCGGGCTTGGTGCATGATGGCCTCAGTTGCCTATGTGCCATAAAAGCCAACACAAAAACAACAAAAGTCAAAGAAGATGATAAAAATGTTTAAGATGAAAAAAAAATGTAAGGCATGTCAGCAAAAAAAAAAAATCTTGTTTTGAGGCATATTCAGCCATGTGTTGCAAAGTGACGTGATCCTGATTTGTTTTCTAGTGGCAGGGGGATTTATTTCTTAATATATATTTGGAACAATTTTTGTTTTAAGCCAGAAATTTGCAGTTTGTGTCCCTGCGTTGAATCCCACATTGCTCGCTGCACGGTGCTCCCGGCGGATGCTCATCATATTTTGGTCTTGAAAGCTCCGCTGGCAAGTGCATTCACATGTTGTCACTTTCGACTCGAGCGTGATGCAAGTCCAGCATGCACCATTGGGAGAGAAATAAAGGCTCGATATGGTGAAACTTGTGTGTTCCTGTTAATGGTAATGCTCTTGTAAACCGCCTAGTGAGTTCACCTTCGTTTTCTTCAACCATTTATTGAAGCACCCAGAGGGCTACAACCCATTTCATAGTTTTGTTTACCTATGGAAACAGCTCATAGAGCAGTATTTGACCTTGCATGCCGTGTGAATACTTTCTGTTGCTGCCAAGGGCCTCACAGTTCTTCCAGTGCAGTCACAAGCACTCTTCTCATGTCACGTGGCGAAAAATTCCAATGCACTGAAAAGTTGAAATCATATTCATGGTAGTAGAGGTTTTAAACTCTGGTTGGTCAGACCGCAAAATGAGCTTCCCGGCTCAGCACTGTTTGTGTTTAGGAACAATAGCAGTTCTGCCGTCCGGCCACTTCATTTTTACTTCTTGTAAATGCACCCATCAGCAGTTTTCTGTATTGACGAACCTGGCAACGTTGAAGCCCAGCACACCATTGTATTCTAGCAGTGAGGTGCCGGTTTTGTGTATATTTGCAGCCGGTGGCAAAATGTTTTGCAGTGAGGAGAAGGCACGGAGAAATATCCGATGTTGAACACAGGGACTCAACTTGCCAAATTGTTTTCTCACTTAAAACAAAAATGCTAAGATTAAACTCCTAGAAATGAATGCCTTAAAATAGCTTTGTGCAACTTCCTGTCTTTCATAATTTAATTAAGATCACCTCATTATGAAATAGACTGATGAATGTCTCTGAAACATTTTTACTGCCTTTTTTGCCATCTGGACAGCATAGGACATTTGTAGGAACAACTGTTTTGAGAACATATGATTTGATATACGATTTCAAATTTTCATATTTTGTACCTTCTTCCGTGTTTTGTTGAAAACAAAATAAGTTCAATTTACTGCATGCAGAAGTGCAATACTGTTTATTTTTATAAAAGAAGTTTCAGAGTCTTGCGTAAGAGTGTTTTTTACAAAGTTCTTGCAAGACTAGGTTTGGCTACTACTTCCTAACCTGAGATGGTGGCAACGACCAAAAACATTATTCTTCCAAAAAGAAGCAGGGCTTATGTTTGTCATGGTAATGCAATAAGGCATTATTTTTTTTAAAGAAATCGAAGATGGTTGAGTACTAAGTCTGGATCAGTTGGCGTGGAATGAACCAATGTCATTTAAATACCAACTTGTGCTGGTTTGAAGGAGCCTTTATGATATTTTTGTAGCTAGACTAATATTGGAGTGTAGGTAGAAGACAATTTTTTTCTGCTTGCATAATTGTAAAGGTTCCATATCATGCCGTTTGCGTCTTGTGTGCAAATTTGTATTGCTTTGTAACTAATTTTTGGCTCAGGCATTCACACCATGTGGATACTGCTGCTCCTGAGCAGTATACTCAACTGGACTAGTGGACTGGTATGACTGTACGTACCTTTGCTAAATTTCCAGAAAATGTTATTCATTCATCTGGCTGCTTGGTATTTTCATGTTTCATATGTACCGGCTGTTGAATGTGGCCGTTTGGTAACACCGTTTTACAGTAGCGATGTTCGCAAAATAATTTTTTTTCTAGTTTGTACTTTTGTTTACTAAATGGTGCATGTATGCCTTAAAGAAAGGGAGCAAGAACACGTGGAGTAAAAATATGCCTCACTTGTTGAGAACATTGTGATGACACCGCTATCATTGTGTGATCTCCAAATGCACTCGTTTATGTCTATGTATTTCTTCAAGAGTGGGTGCAGAAAGCAAAAATTTGCTTCAAACCCCTTCTGGCCGTTTTCCAGATCTAGACTATATCTCTTAAGAATGTGTTACAGTATTTCAGTCTTGGCAAAACAGCACGATGGGTAACAAGACACATGCAAGGTGCAGATCCAGCACTGACTAACAACTGAAGAATTTTTTGCTTTGCTCAAAATAAATACTGGAAGCATCATCCAAAATGCAGAGGAGGAAAGTCATGGCATTGTGATTTTGTCACATCTGTTGTGATTATTTATCCTTTTCAGTATCAATTCCTTGTTTCATTATATTAGTGAAGATGTGCTCACGCAGGTTGAACAATTATGTATGATGTACAACTGGTACAGCTCTCGCGTAAGCTATCGTTTAGGTTTCCTCAGAATTTTACATTCCCGAAATTGTGGAATGCACTCATATTCAGACAAGTGTCTTGCTACCATGGTGTCATGTCCTGTCTGTGTTGCTGATATGTTCCATTAGATGTGTGTTAACACATCGGCCTTACTTCGCAACACATGACGCTTCACAAGACAGAGGGATCTTGTACACTAAGCCACTGTCGAATACTGTGAATTTGTCTCCGTGCTTCGTCTTACATGGGGCTGTCTTTGAAGCTCCTTTGATGGGCGTGTTGCATAATAATTTCAGCTACTTTCTGCGAAAACAAATGAAGCCAATGCAGAGAAATTCTACAAGCTGCAAAAGAAGGTCAAATGACAAACATTCAAGAACGAAGCTCAAAAACTCGTGTGAAGCCAACAACTTGACCAAACTACGGCCCGCTGTGAAGAATGGTGAGGGCCTATGTCTTCTTTACGGCAAAAACACACAACGATAACTGACCTTTTGGTGTAGTTGTCTCTGAACAAAGACCGTAGCAGAAACCCTTAGGGTGGTATCTGCAAGAATTGCTCTCCCTGCTCACCGTGGAATAACTTTTTCTGGCAAAGAAGCTAGAAATGTCTGCATTCCTCTCGAACCAACCGCTGTACAGAAGTGTCTACTCTATTGTAATCAAAGACTTAGGTACATTACACGCTGCCACATACCGCCTTGTTTGAGATGGTAAGAGAAGGCATTGATTCCATGTGAGCAGTACTATTCGAGAACCATTGCGGATGGATTCCTGGAGTTGTTAGCCATCTATATTCGTTGTACCTATGCAAAAGTAAATGATGATCTGTACATTCAGTGGCAAGGAGTATGCACTGGTTCCTGCGTTGCACTAATTCTCAGTGACCTCCTGCTGACTTGCCTGTCAAGATCGCCAACAGAAGCTTTTCGTGGCACGAATATGATAACGACCTTCCGATTTGTGTAAAACTTCCTAGTAATCCACAACCTAACCAAGGGCAACACAAGGACATTGTTGACATCCTTAGTACCTCCAAAGTTCTTGCCAACTTTGAGCTGACCAAAGAAATGCCAGTGGAGGTATAGTTTCAGTTTCTCGATCTATGACTGTACATCGGAGAGGCCCATATGTGCTTGTGTTATCTTCCACAGTTGAAAAAATGCTGCAGCTACAGACGCACTGAAAATCGCCGTAAACAGATTGTGTATTGACCGTCGGCAGGAAACTGTCGAGGCCCAATTGACACGGTTACGTGAAGTTAGTTTCCCAGGTGACCTCATCTGCAGCCTTGGTTTCAAGGTAATAAAAGAAATTTGCCGATCAACCCCAACGAGGCTACAGAAAAAGGACGGAAGTTAGCTGTCATGCCATATGTGCACAGTATTATCCAAGCGATAAAGAAAGTGGTTGGGCGGGCTGCAGTGAACTTAGTATGTAACGCACCCAGCAAAATTGCTTGAAAGACCGCCCGGTGTAAGACGAAGCAGCGACAAGTTCACAGCATGCGACAGTGACTTGCTTTAGAAAATCCCTTTGTCATGCAGAGCATCATATGTTAAGAAAAAAGGCCAGCGCGTCAACATTTGTCTAATGGAGCATTTCGGCAACACAGACAGGATATGGCAGCAAGCAAGCAAGACACGTGTTGTACAGTAAATGCATTCCGCGCATTGGATATGTGGTGTACATCATATATACGAATTCTTCAACCTGCGTAAGCACATCATCCCTAAAGTTAATGAAAAAAGAAATTGACTAAATATATAATCCATTCACGGATGTAATCCGTGATTATATCTGGGTAATAATCACGAGAGATGTCACAAAATGATGATTCAATGACCTTCGTCCTGGGTATTTTGGATGATGCTTCCTATATTGCGAGCAAAGCAATACATTCCTGAGTTAGCGCTTTATTCGTGTCATCTTGCCGGTGTCCTGTTACCTTGCGCGGTTTGGCCAAGAAACATGCACCAACTGGCCCGGCGGCTTTCTATGAAGTAGTTTAGGGACCTCGTGCAAATTTTTTTAATGACTTTTGAGTTTACTGGCTGCAAACACGAGACAAGATATGTTAACTTGGCACTGTTGCCTGCCTTGCAAGATGTCACATACTCGTTATAATAGTGAATGCATGCTGTGCGTTGCGATGAAGTAGCCCACTGTCATGGAAGGGGTTGCATCGCTGACTTTGACACAGATAATATATTTTTTCCTGTCGCAGTGAATGTTACACCTGCCTTGTCGTTGGTGTGATTGTAAAACATTATGAAGTGAGCTATATTTTCGTGTTTTGTCTCGGTGTTTTGAGCCTTTTATAGCCAGTTCACTCTCCAGCAAGGCCAGTGGTTTGCACAAGCTTGTAACAATTCATGCAGAAATAATTGCATCGCCTGACCACCTTCACTCTATTTCCTAACAGTAGCTTTTTAGCTCATACATTGTTTTTATAGTGCCGTTTACAGCTATTTTCTCTGAAACCACTATGGCCTCATTGGAATTGTTTAGGAATAACAGCTGGCGCTCCTTCGCCATCTGGGCAGGTTTTTTTCTCCTTGTTAGCGCTAGCATGCATAACATCGTACATCATTATTTAGAAGTATGTTGGCTATTTATAGGATCATTGAGCAATGTAAACTGATAATAAATGTTGCACTATTTTTGTGTAAAATGCAGACTCGCACCATGCATGCTGTTCTGCGCAGGAAATCCTGAGGTGGCTGAGAACCTGTTTGTCGGGGTAGGATGACTAATCAGCAGGCTCACCACTGCGGTTATCTCCACAACTGCTATACTATCAAGATTATGGTTGTTCAGCATAAGCTACCTTATGTTGCCATATAAGCTATTCCTGCGAGTTAGTGTCACAGTCGAAGCCTTTCTCAAGCTCGTTCATAATGATGCACAGGCATGAATTTTGATTGCTTCCTTTGAAAAAAATTATGAGGTAGATGTAACTGCAATATAATCTTATTTTTGCAGCACCATAACACCAATAAAGCAGCATGGTGCAGTCTTTCCTTGGATGGCAGTAAGGAATTCATTGCCGAAGCTTCTTGTGCTTTGTGGATGCCTGTTTTGACAATAAAAATTTTCCACATATCTACAGTATTGTGACTTGCGAGTCAGTAAATATTGTTTGTTGGCATACAGTGTGTCTAATGCTATCAGGAGCGCCAGTAATACAGGAATATTACATTATGTAAGCGTTATAATAGCAAATTTAGAGAACACTTAGGAAAAGCAATAAAAGTGGGAACAAAATATGAAATCATTGCAAGCATTTTTCCTGAAGGGTGTAGGGGTGTAAGAAGCGCGAAAACGCCCATGGCTCAGTGGTAATAGTGTGCGAGCCGCCTCAACACCTTTAGGTCACTTTTTTCATTTTCAGGCTGCCTGTTTCGCCAAATTGCGGCGTGAAAGATGTGTGAAAACACCAAGACATTCTTCTGGGCCGGGTTCAAGTTGTAGAACCTGGCAAATCCTTTAAAGGTGTATTATTTTTTGCAGCGTATCCTTTCGACAAATTCGAAGACCAACGCCTACACCACAAAACGACGATTCGTTTGCTACCAGCTGCATCCATCTGCGACCACCAGTTCGGCCGCCACGGCCCTCCGAAGGCCGCCGCTCATTATGGTTTCGAGGACCAAAGACCATAGGCACGAATCCCTCACATGAGCAAAGCTTGAAGTTGACTAACAACTTTGTGCGCGGAATCCATCAATTTGTTTGACATCACTCGAAACTCTCTGTGTCAAATGGGTGGGCCGTAATTTTGTCACCAATGGCGACCCCAATTGGTACCAGTCTCAACACACGCTTGGTTTTATTTGGTACAAATATTAAAATTAGTGTAGGGCTTCCATGGCACCTGGTATATGCCTCCCCACGTTCACTGAGTCGTTTTAAGTCATACAATAACCAAAAAATCTGAATCACTGATTTCACCGCAGTGCCGTCACCAGTTATAAAGTTACTGGCACATTCAATCACTGGAAAATAGTTCTATATCAATCAGCTGAACACAACAGTATTCAAATTATGTCAATCTTTTATTTATTCATGATTCAGAGCAGAGTTTCTTTAATAACCCTTTGCCAAGGTGCTGTACAAACCGATTTCTCTCTCTGTCAGCGCAGCGAAAAAAGTGTCAGACGGAAGCGTCAGAGGAAGAAGTTGCAGAGCTGATGCGCTTTAATCAATCTTGTTTCGAAAAACATAGTTCAATTTGGGCGGAGGAACAGGGCCAAATATGACGCTGCCCTCTTCGGTGCCTTTAGTCTGTAAAAAGTGACCTCCAGTAATGGGTCTGAAATAGAAGTGGTAAAATGTAAAATACATTGAGACGCTTTTAATTTTTTTAAGGGCCCTAATCTAGATCTGACACCTCATTAGCGCAATGCACAAATTGTCTTTGCAGAATATTAGAGCAGCCAGTGTTCAAAAGGACAAAAGTTTGATGCGAATCAAATATTAATTCAATTCGATTCGTATGAATCGGAAATATATTTATCAGGCAAAACTGAAAGATGTGTGTTCGAGTGTACATATGTCCACAATATTTTTTTTTATTTGGAGGTTCTCGTTTTACAGCGCCAACAGCGCCGACACCGGTGTTTATGCGACACGAGCTCTTTACCGCTGCCGCTTTAAAATTAGTGTAGAGCTTCCGTGGCACCTGGTATAAGGCTCACCGTGTTCACTGCGTTGTTTTAGGGTACCACATTATCCAAACCAAACTGAATCACTCTGATTCCAGTGCAGCGCCGTCACCAGGGACAAAGTTACTGGCAAATTCAATCACTAGAAAATAGTTCGAATTCAATCAGCTGTACACAACAGAGTGTTAAAATTATGTCACGCTTTTATTTATTTATGATTCAGGGCAGAGTTTCTTTAATAACGCACTGGCAAGGTGCTGTCCACACGGTTTCTTATTCTCTCCATCAGCGCCGTGAAAAAAGTTTCAGAGGAAAATGTCAGAGGAAGCGTTTGCAGAGCTGGTGCGCTTTAGTCATTCTTGTTTGGAAAACATATTTCAGGTTGGGCCGAGGAACGGAGCCAAATATGACGCTGCCCTCTTTGGTGCCCATTGTGTGGGTGTAAAAAGTCAACTCTAGTAATGGGCCTCAAAAAGAAATGGAAGAATGAAAAAAATTAATTTAGAGACGCTTTGAAGTGTTTGCGAGTGTTCGAAAGAAGAAAAATTTGATACGAATCGTATAAGAATCGCCTTCGATTCGTATGAATCAGAAACATATTAATCAGCCAAATCAGAAAGATCTGTATTCGAGTGTACGTATGTCCACAAATTTTTTTATCTGGAGTTTCTCGTGTTACGACGCCAACAACGCCGACTTCGGCCTTTATGTGACACGAGCTCATTAACGCTGCCGCGTTAAATTTAGTGCAGTGCTTCCGTGGCACCTGGTATATGGCTCACCACGTTCACTGCCTCGTTTTAAGTCACACAATATCCTAAACAAACTGAATCACTCTGATTTCAGAGCAGCTGTCACCAGTGACAAAGTTACTGGCACATTCAATCACTGGAAATAGTTTATTCAATCAGCTGGACACAGCGGAGTGTTCAAATTATGTCACGTTTTTGTTTATTCATGATTCAGAGCAGAGTTTCTATAATAACGCACTGCCAAGGCGCTGTCCAAACGGATTCCTCTCCTCTCCGTTAGCGCCGTGAAAGTGTCAGAGGAAAGTGTTTGCAGAGCTGGTGCGCTTTATTCATTCATGTTTAAAAAAACATCGTTCTGGCCGGCCCGAGGAACAGGGCCAAATATGACGCTGCCCTCTTCGGTGCCTTTTGTTTGGGTGTAAAAAGTCACCTCCAGTAATTGGTCTGAAATAGAAGTGGAAGAATGAAAAAATATATTCAGAGACGCTTTCGATTTCTGTAAGAGCCCCTGACGCAGTTTTGACATCTCATTAGCGCAAATCATATAATGTCTTTGCAGAATATTTGAGCCGCGAGTGTTCGAAAGGACAAAAAATTGATACGAGTCGAATATGAATCGAATTCGAATCGTGTGAATCGGACAGGCAAAACTGAAAGATCAGGCAAAACTGAAAGACCTGTGTTCGAGTGTACGTATGTCCACAAGAATTTTTATGTGGAGGTCCTCTTGTTACAACGTCAAAAACGAAGACACCGGCTTTTATGCGACACGAGCTCCTTAAAGCTGCCGCATTAAAGTTAGTGTAGGGCTTCTTGGGCACCTGGTATATGACTCAACGCGTTCGCTGCGTCGTTTTTAGTCACACAATATCCGAAAAAAACTGAATCACTCTGATTTTAGTGCAGCGCCATCACCAGTGACAAGGTTAATGGCACATTGAATCACTGGAAAATAGTTCTAATTCAATCAGCTGGACACAAGTTATGTTACCCGCCGTGGTGGCTCAGTGGTTATGGCGCTCGGCTGCTGACCCGGAAGACGCGGGTTCGATCCCGGCCGTGGCGGCTGAATTTTGATGGAGGCGAAATTCTATAGGCCCGTGTACTGTGCGATGTCCGTGCACGCTAAAGAACCCTAGGTGGTCGAAATTTCCGGAGCCCTTCACTACGGCCTCCCTTATAGCCTGAGTCGCTTTGGGACGTTAAGCCCTATAACCCATAACCCATAACAAGTTATGTTACGCTTTTATTTATTCATGATTCAGAGCAGAGTTTCTTTATTAACGCACTGCCAAGGTGCTGCCCAAACGGATTCTTCTCCTCTGCTGCAGCGCAGTGAAAAAATTGTCAAAGGAAAGTGTCAGAAGCTGGTGCACTTTAGTCATTCTTGTTTGGAAAAACATCGTTCAGGTTGGGTCGAGGAACAGGGCAAAATATGACGCTGCCCTCTTCGGTGCCTTTTTCTGGGTGTAAAAAGTCACCTCCAGTAATGCGTCTGAAAGAGAAGTGGAAGAAATAATAAAATATATTTAGAGACGATTTCAATTTTTGTAAGGGCCCCTGAGCAAGTTTGACACCTCATTAGCGCAATGCATAAATTGTCTTTGCAGAATAGAATAGCCGCGAATGTTCCTAAGGAGAAAAATTTGATACGAATCGAATAAAAAT
Organism: Amblyomma americanum; assembly: GCF_052857255.1. Classification (NCBI taxonomy): domain Eukaryota; kingdom Metazoa; phylum Arthropoda; class Arachnida; order Ixodida; family Ixodidae; genus Amblyomma; species Amblyomma americanum. Next base: position 106,045,216 of record NC_135506.1, read on the forward strand.
CGAATTCGATTCGTATGAATCGGAAACATGTTTGTAAAGCAAAATTCAAAGATCTGTGTTCGAGTGTACGTATGTACACAAGATTTTTTTATTTGGACGTTCTCCTGTTAGAACGCCAACAACGCCGACACCGGCCTTTATGCGACACGAGCTCCTTAACGCTGCCGCGTTAAAATTACTGTAAGGCTTCCGTGGCACTTGGTATATGGCTCACCGCGTTCACTGCGTCGTTTTATGTTACACATTATCCAAAAAAAAGTAAATCACTCTGATTTCAGGGCAGCGCCGTCACCAATGACAAGGTTACTGGCCCAGGCAATCACTGAAGAATAGTTCAAGTTCAATCATCTTGACACAAATTATATCACGCTTTTATTCGTGATTTAGAGACGCTCTAGAATAACTGGAAAGGCTTGAACATAGCTTCCAGCCACCACGCTGAACTAGAGTTACTGCACAGGCTACATACGGGAGCCCGAGCTGCGTGTATGACCGTCATATTGCTCCCTCAAGGATGAAAGCCAATAGAGAAATCTGCCATTCTTCCATGCAGGAAAAATGTTTGGCGCGGAGGATACAGCGGAGCAGGTGCTGCGCTATATTCACATATATGTGCTGGCTGGAAAAGGCACAGTATTTAACATAAATACTGCCATAGTGACTGAGACAGCTTGTTAGTACTTATTCAGCAGCAAGGCCTATTTAATCCAGTGATCAATGAAATACTAGCCATGAAATGAAATACTAGCAAAAAAATGACAGTATACAACGACCTGCACAAGGTCACCTTTTACTGTGTTCGAACCAACGAGCCACGGTAGGGCGTACAGCGCGTGCTCGTCTTCCATTCTTGAAGATCTGTGTTCGAGTGTACGTATGTCCAGATTTTTTATTTGTTGGTTCTCGTATTACTACGCCAACAACGGCGACACCAGCCTTGATGCGACACGAGCTCCTAACGCTGCTGCGTTAAATTTAGTGTAGTTCTTCCGTGACACCCGGTATATGGCTCACTGCGTTCGCTGCGTATTTTTAAGTCACACAATATCCAAAAAAACTAAATCACTCTGATTTCGGTGCAGCGCCGTCACCAGTGATAAAGTTTCTGGCACATTCGATCACTGGAAGTTAGTTTTAAATCAATCACCTGGACACAACAGTGTTCGAATTATGTCACGCTTTTATGTTTTATGATTCAGAGCCGAGTTTCTTCAATAACCCAATGCCAAGGTGCTGTCCAAACGGATTCCTGTCTCTCTCAGCGCAACGAGAAAAGTGTCAGACGAAAGTTTCACAGGAACAGTTTGCAGAGCTGGTGCGCTTTAGTTACTCTTGTTTTGGAAAAAAGATCGTTCAGTTTGGGCTGAGGAACAGGGCCAAATATGACTCTGCCTTTTCGGTGCCTTTTGTCTGGGGGTAAAAAGTAACCTCCAGTAATGGGTCTGAAATACAAGTGATAAAGTGTAAAATACATTAGGAGACGCTTTCATTTTTTGTATGCGCTGCTGATCCAGTTTTGACACCTCATTATCGATATGCACATAATTGTCTTTGCAGAATATTAGATCCGCAAGTGTTCTAAAGGACAAAATTTTTTTGCATATCAAATATGAATCCAATTCGAATCGTATAAGTCGGAAATATATTTATCAGGCAAAAGTGAAAGATATGTGTTGGAGTGTACATATGCCACAAGATTTTTTTATATGGAGGTTCTCGTGTTACAATGCCATCAAGTCTGACACCGGCGTTCATGCGACACGAGCTCTTTACTGTTGCCGCGTTAAATTTAGTGTAGGGCTCCCGTGGAACCTGATATATGGCCCACCACGTTCACTGCGTTTTTTTAGGTCACAGAATATGCAAAACAAACTGTATCACTCTGATTTCACTGCAATGCCGTCACCAGTGGCACAGTTACTGCCACATTAAATCACTGAAAAATAGTTTTAATTCAATCAGCTTGACACAACAGTGTTCAAATTTTGTCTCGATTTTATTTATTCGTGATTCAGAGCTCTTCTAGAATAACCGAAAAGGCTTGAACAAAGCTTCCAGCCACCACGCCGCACTAGAGTTACTGCAACGGCTACATATGGGACCCCCGAGCTGCGTGTATGGCCTCCATATTGCCCTCTCAAGGATGAAAGCCATGAGAGAAATCTGCCATTCTTCCATGCAGGAGGCATGCTTGATGCGGAGTTTACAGCGCAGCGGGTGCTTGCTATATTCACATATTTTTGGCTGGAAAAGTCACTGTATTTAAAATAATACTGCCATAGTGACTGAGACAGCTTGTTAGTCCTGAATCAGCAGCAAGGCCTATTTAATCCAGTGATCAATGAAATACTAGACATGTCGTTCTCGGGGACCATCTGTTCCAGTTTCCATAAGTCAAAAGCACTTGCGTTTCAATATTTAGAGGAAGCTCCTAATAAGATTGCATGTTTTGGACACAGACACTATATTTAAACATCTGCACTTGGACAAAATGAAAGACCTCAAATTACGACAGCAGGCTTCCAGCAGCAGTCAAGCGCTGAATAATGTGGACACGTTGGCTTCTTCAACGCACGTGGCTTTGGAACCATGCAGGAAGGAAAGAACTTGATCTGGAACCATGTCATCGCTTTTGGCCAATAGACGCACGAGCAGCGCAGGGAAATCTGGTTCCCGTAGGAAGCCTATGCAGTAGCTCTACGCCGCGCCCTCTAAGCGCACAAACGCAAACGGCGCAAGGGATGGATCGTGCCGCTTGTCGGCACAGGGGACGCCACAAGACCGTAGCGCCACTCGCTCTGCTCTTAGTTTCTCCTACGGTGCCGCCGTTACAAAGCTGGAAAATCTGCCTTTAAGAGTTGTCGTATAAAACCAGCAGCAGCACGCGAACTGGCCTGAAAATCGTCGCACTGTTGGTTTCAGACGGCAGGCGAATCCGCGATCGATAGCCGCCTTCGCCGCGGGCTGGCAGCGAAACTCAGAAACCGAAACTACGCGGCCAGTCAATTTATTGGCTTAGGGACAGGGGCTCTTGCCCCGTCGTTGCGCTTTCCGTCACGCTCACGTACGATTAGCACGGGCTGTCCTACATCATGCAGTAGTTAGGATGATCAAGACGAGATGGTGGAGCTCTCGCTAGTCGAGCTGTAGAGGCAAACGGACGAGTGGCATGTGTGTTAACGTTAGGTATGAAGGGCACCATGGAAGGATCGAACAAAAAGCCGCCACCTTCCCGTTGTGCTTGTTCGAAGCGTGGGGTGTGCCATATTGTTTTTATCAAGTGTGGTATGCGGAAAAGCCCACTTGCGGTATTTCGCTCGCACGTGATGCCGATCGGCACCGTGCGATGATGTATGCTGCGAAATGTGAACAGTTCAAGAGATAAGCGACGCACAAGAAAGCGCAGAGGACGTTTGTGTACTGTTTTTCTGACATTTCAAACTCGATCTTTGCATAATTTGGCAAATATCATGAATTTTCTACGCTGGGGCGAATTAAAGTCGACTTACATTATTCGATCGTAGACGAATATTCGAAATTATAAAGTCTTCATTTCCCAAATAAAATAGAAACCGAATAACTGATATTCAATTCGCATTTGAAATTTGGTACAAAAGAGAGAGAGAGAGAATGAAAAGGAAACGCAGGGAGGTTAACCAGATGTGAGTCTCCGGTTTGCTACCCTACACTGGGGATGGGGGATAGGGGTTAGAAAGATGACAGAGAGGAAAACGCAAAAAAAAGGAACGTGCACACATGGAGACACACACACACACAAGGCGGTCCATTTAAAGTCTTTCACACAGGCCAGTAGTTTGCAAGAAGCGCAAAAGCGCTTGCACGGCCTTCTTCTGCGACGGTAGGTCCTTTCGATGTTGTAGAATTCTTTTTTCGAATAGCGGTTGGTCGTCCAGTTGGTCAAGTTTGTGGCTAAGGCATGCCCTCTGTGGACTGTACTGCGGGCAGGAGCACAATATATGGCCAATTGATTCTTCATGGCCGCAGTGGTCACAGGTTGGGATGTCGGTCATTCCTATGCGGAAGGCATAGGCTTTAGTAAAGACAACACCCAACCAAAGTCGATATAAAAGCGTGGCGTCTCTACGGCGAAGCTGTGATGGCGCTCGAAGACTTAATGTTGGATCAAATGAGTACAGTCGCGTATTTCTTAAATGTGGCTCATTCCATTGCGACTCGGTGCACTGCCGAGCAAGTAGGCGGAGCTTCCGTGCCGCATCAGTTCTAGAAAGAGGAAATGGGACGTGGCGCTCCTCAGTATGGGCTGAGCGGGCAGCGTGATCCGCCCGTTCATTGCCAATAATCCCGCAGTGACTTGGAAGCCACTGGAACGTTATTTCATGGCCGGCATCACTTATATGGTGTAACGTCTGTGTAATATGGAAGATTAGTTGTTCGTGCGGTCCGCGTCGTAGAGGTGACAGTAGAGACTGCAGTGCCGCCTTCGAATCGCAGAATATTGTCCATTTGTGTGGCGGTTCATCACCAATGTGATGAAGGGCAGTTAAGAGCGCTGCGAGCTCTGCTGCCGTCGATGTTGTCGCGTGGGTCGTCTTAAATTTGATTGTTGTAGCTTTCGCTGGAATGATGATTGCCGCCGCGGAGCTGCTTGGAAGGACAGATCCATCAGTGTAAATATGCGTTGAGTCACGGTAGTTCTCGTACAAATGTAGTAGCGTGAGCTGTTTAAGAGCTGGTGATGACAGATCAGCGTTTTTCGAGATACCAGGTATTGCAAGGTTGATTTTTGGCTGAGCGAGGCACCATGAAGGGATAGAAGGTATCGCAGCCGGAGTGAAACAAGCTGGCAATGATGCATCATATGCAGCTATCGTTTCGCTGAAAGATGTGTGTGGCCTGTCCGCTGGTAGAGAGGCTAAATGGTGACGAGGATTCCTGGCTAGATGCCTTATATGGGTCCTGAGTACTTCAATTTCAATGTGGGTCTTGACAAGGTGGTCTCTAGCGATTGCTATCGTAGCCACTGTTGAAGCACTCTGCGGCAGGCCTAGACAGATCCGGAGCACTCGACCCTGAAGACTTTGTATTGTGCGTAGATTCATTTTGCCTTTCTTGTTTATTACTGGCAAGCTGTATCGCAGAAATCCTAGAAAAAGCACCCTGTACAGGTGTAACTTGGCACTAGGCGAGATTCCCCAGGTCTTGCCAGCGAAAAACTTGAACAGGTGGCAGATGCCTGTCAACCGTTTTTTCACGTATATGTGTGGGCTCCATGACAAGTCCCTGTCGATTATGACACCTAGAAACTTGTACGATCGGACCCATCGTATTATTTGGCCATTTATCATTACACTGTAGTTTGCCATGGGTTTGCGCGTAAATGGCACTAGTGCGCATTTCTCGGAGGAAATTTCCAGGCCTCGATTACGGAGGTAGATAACAGTTTGTGTGGCGGCTCTCTTAATTCTCGCTCGCAACTGTAGGCGTGTTACTGCAGATGTCCATATGCAGATGTCATCCGTGTACATTGATAGCCTGACTGTCGTTGGCACGTGCTCAAGGAGAGCAATTAGTGTTAGATTAAATAACACGGGGCTAAGTACACCGCCCTGGGGGACGCCGCGGTAGCTATAGTGAAGAGAAGTATGGCCTTCCTCAGTGCTTACAAAGAAGGATCGCATGGATAGATAGCTCTGTATCCATTGAAACATCCGACCACCCACTCCTACCTCTGCGAGAGCAGAGAGGATGGCTTCATGCGTAACGTTGTCATACGCCCCTTTAACGTCGAGGAATAAGGATGCGCAGAGACGCTTACGGCGTTTCTCATGTTGAATGTAGGTCACCAGGTCGACGACGTTATCGATCGATGATCGACCGCGTCGGAAGCCCGCCATGGCATCTGGGTAGGTGTTGTGGTACTCCAAGTACCACTCCAGGCCTCCTAGGACCATCCTCTCCATTACTTTGCCCACACAGCTCGACAAAGCGATCGGGCGATTTGATGAGAGCTCCAACGGCGACTTGCCAGGCTTCAGCAGTGGAACAAGGCGACTTGTCTTCCAGGTTGTTGGTAGCGTGTCATTTCTCCAAGATCATTGTACACCTCAAGAAGAACTCCTCTCGCTCGCTCCCCCAGGTGACAGAGCTCGGTAGGAAATTCCGTCAGGTCCTGCGCTGATGTGCGGCTACACAAAGCTAATGCTGCCTTAAGTTCGTGGATCGAGAATGGTAGACCAACCGGAAATCACGTGGTGGCGGGTAGCTGCTCGAAGGCGATGGAATGTTGATAGCTGTGAGTAGGCCGGATAATCTGGCGCAGAAATCCTCTGCCACGTCAATCTCCGATCTCTTTTGAGAGAGGACAAGCGCCTTGAATGGGAATCGCTGTACGGGAAGTGTCCGCAGCTCGCACACCATTCTCCATAGTTGCGATAAAGGCTTGCGTGGATCTAGCGACTCACAGAAGGCAGCCCAACGTTGCGATTCGTGCTTGTCTAACCGGCGCTGTATCTTCTTTTGCATGCGCCTGGCGGTCCGTAGATCGTCCATTGTTTTCGCACGTCGGTACCTTCGTTCAGCACGTCGTCGGATTGCTCGTAGTCGTTCTAGTTCCACATCAAAATCATTAAGTTTCGAGGAGCATGTTAGAGTACACATAGTGTCTTGCACCACGCTCTTGATTGGCTCTTCCAAGTCGAAAGGTGAATTGGTGTCGCAGTGTTGTTCCATAATAGACTGAAATTTAGGCCAGTCCACTCTTTGGATCGTATCCTGTGTTTTAGAAGCGGTCAATCCTCTGATCTTGATGTACGTGGGGATATGGTCGCTTCCGTGCGTCTCTATGTCTGCAAACCACCCTGCACGTCTGACTAGGCTTCGTGAGACGAAAGCCAAGTCAAAACAGCTGCTGTATGTGGAGCCACGTAAAAACGTAGGACTTCCATCATTCAGCAGCCAAAGTTCATTCTGGAGGCGAAAGATACCAGAGCTCTGCCTCTTGCGTTCATTATCCGACTTCCCCAGAGTGTATGATGGTCGTTGAAATCTCCAATGATGACCCAGGGATTGGAAGTTGAGGAAAGGATGTCTCGTAGTCTTTTGTAATCAAATCGACTTGACGGAGATAGGTAGGCGCCTACAAAAGTAAAGGCCAGGTTCTTTTTCCTTACGTTTAGGCATATATATTGATTACTGTCATTAGGTGGTACAGACTGATTAGTGTAGGTGAGGTCACGGCGAATAAACGCCAAAACCTTACTGTTTTCATAAACAGCTGACGACATAAATTATTGATATCCAGAAAGGCTGATTTTGTTCGATAAGTTCAGCTCACAAATGATGATAATGGGAAACATATTGGCGTACACGAAGCGACGGAAATCCGAAAGGTGCGCTTTGAGTCCGTGGGCATTCCACTGAAAAATAGCTGCTTGTCGGACCTCTTCCCTAAAAGACCGAGGCTGTGGAGCCATGATCTACTCAAGGGTTGCAAGCACCGGACTCAGAGCGTCCAGTACTTGAAGCGCACTTCTGGCAGACGGTGTGTGCATGTTGCTTAGCAGCACGTGAATTGCATTCATTAAAGGCCTAATAAGTGCTATCACTTGCTCATCTGTATTCCGCGACTCCTCGGATACAGCACCTTGCTGTACTGGGGGCGGCTTCTTCTGCGGCTCTTCTGGCGGTCGTGTACGCGGAAGTGGCGGCCATTCCTTTGTGGAAAGAGATCTGGCAGGTTTCTCCCTTCCAACATCGGTGTTCGGAGTGCTGGAAACGTCCGCTAATGATGATGCTTGACGAGGTGACTTTTCCTGAAAGCTTGATGTTTTCCGCCGTGAAGACTTTCGTCGGTGACGTCGTCTTCGCCGTACTTTCACAGCGGCCTCTTTGTGGGTAGAGTTGTCTCTCACCATTTGTTTAAGAATGGTGATCTCTTTCTTGATCTGGGGACAGTCTTTGGAAGAGGCGCAGTGATCACCTTGACAGTTAGGACACTTCAACGTGGTTGCGCTGCAGTTGTCTTCTGAGTGGGGTTCGGCACATCGAGGGGACACGGTCGAATTTCTGCAAACACCCTTCACATGTCCAATCTTCTGACAATTGAATCATTGCATAGGTCTTAGAATAAATGGTCGAACCTGGTGGCGAAAGTGGCCGACCTTCACGTAGGGTGGAAGGCAGTCGCCTTTGAAGGTTATCCTCACACAACGTGAGTTGCCGAGGCGACCAACATGCACAATCACGTTGTGTTCGCCTGCTGGTTTTATGAGAATTGGTAGGTCTGCATTAGATATTTCATTGTCAATGTCATAGATGACTCCTGTTATTGTGGCACCATTCGTTGGCACGATGGATCGGACCTTGATGTTTCCCAGCTGCATTACATGTTGTAGTATGGTCAGTGCGCTCGGGTTCATCACATCGATTGCCAGGATGTTTCGCCTAGTGTTTATCCTAACATCCTTGATCTCATTTGGCACGGTGTTTTCTAGATACACGGAGAGTGCTTGCCAGTTGAGGACGCGCAGGTTGTCGGTAGCATTCTGTGGCACAAACAGGATGGAGTGAGGCCATCGCTGAGGAGCTGTTTTCACAGTGTCTGAGCTGGACGCCGAAGATGAGATGATAATTCTTCGTTTGGCCTTGCGGTACTGGACAAGTCGAAAGCTGTCTTCCGAGGACTCGTCACCTGATGCGCAGTACAGCTCTGTGTCCTCGCTACCACTCGACGTATTTCCTCGCTTCCGCGAACCGATGTCCGCGGGTGAACGGGAACCGGGAGGATCCTCGGAGTGTTGTACATCCATCACCGCGATGGAGGGGGCGGTAGACCCCACAGGTGCAGAGACGGGCGAGATGTGTTCCACAAGAACACAAAAAAATGTGGTACAAAAAAATTAAATTACACCCCGTCTGTGCTTCCTATCTACGTAGGCAATCTTCTAGTCCACTGATGACGTGATGACGGCAGGGCTGTATTCCATGTTGCATTACCGCGCCGGATAATTTCACTGGTCGATCACCCCAGCTGGCAGGCGATGGGATTTTCTAGTGTCGCATTTTGTGCACGCTTAGACCTCGCTCTTTCTTTGCGGCATCTGGTTTTGGGCGCAGTAGCTCTGGTCCGTCTCCCACCTTCATGGCAGGGATATATTTTACAAACCTCTTTACCGAGATATTTTCCAAATCTGTTTAGATTGTCTGCGAACATGTCACAACAGCACATTTGTGTAATCCATTACCTCGTCTCCATATCTTCTACTCGACAATGTGCAAGTTGTCAGGCCGTGTAGCAATCCTTAAATTTTTCTGAGGCCTATATATTTTCACTAATTTAGTTTTCTTTAAGCATTAAGCTATACGGGACTGTTTGCACGCAAGTGCAACAAAGCTGCACCCCAGATTCCTTGCTTATTACTTCCCGCGCCGTGAAGCGTTCCTGTGGTAGTCAGTACGGAAGTCACGCCATGCGCATCAGTCAGCAAGAACTGAAAGAAGGCAATATTTTATAGTTTGCGGAGAAAGTTCCTGTCTACTTTCACAAAAACTAGGCTTCAAGCATTTAGTAGCCCCAGCGAGGTGCCCCATTGTTTGAAAGGCAATGCGCTGCTGCAATGTTCTGCATATAAGTGGCACAGACTGTACAATGCCATGTTTTATAAAAGCGCAACAACTGGTGGTCATCCGCACTCAGACAGTGGGGGCCTGAGCATGACTGCGACAGCTAGATTTGCTGCATATGCTTCCTACAGGAGGAGAATTGAGTGGCCATCCGTCCTGTCGCTCTCCTGAGCACGTCCAAGGTGCAAGCAAAACCTCGCCTTCTGCATGGAGGAACCGTTTTAGTCGCTGTACTAATTTTACAGCAAAAGCTGGTATAGCATTACACAAACGATTGGGCACATTCAGCTACAACGGCAGCTGTAATGCGTTACAAGTACCGCTTTCACTCTTTCTCGTCGATGGCAGAGAGTGAGAGCCAGAATAAACTGCCGCCGGTTTGCTATGGCACCAGCCGAGTGGTGCGCGCCATCGAAGGGAGAGAAAGCCGGTTTAGCCGCAGGTGCCAAGGCACGGAAAGACAAGAGAACCGCGCCATGTGCGTAGGCAAGAAGGTCGGAGTGAATATAAAAACGAGAGAAAGGGGTGCCGCACTAGCCGAGGCTCTGGCGGCTGCCTCGTCGCGGAGGCACAGGAGCATGGAGAGGCTAACGCTGTTGTGTAGTGAGGTAAAGAGAAGACTGACTACACAACGCGGTGCAGCGCATCACGTAACCGCAGCCGTAGCAGCCGCATGAGCCTTGCGAACGTCGCAAGGAGTCCGCTGTGGAGTTCAATGCCGCGTTGACGAGGTGCAAAGAGGAGACCATGACAGTTGTTCTCGAGTAGTGTGAGTTGTGGGATGCTTCTAGATTCGCCATTGCCGACGAATGAGGATATTCGCTATTCCTACAGGCAAGTGAAAATTCGTGTTGATCTCCAAGCGGAACCTGCAAGACCGCACCACTAGCGGTAATACTGGCTCATAAAGCAGCGAATCTCAATGGCCAAATGGCTTCTAAATAGAGACAATGCCAAGTACCGAAAACAGCTCAAAATAAAGAGGCCAAAGCCAAGTAGCTAAACATGCTGGAAAAGAGAGGCGAAGCCAAGTAGCTATTTTTGTCTCAGGTTGGCTCGTCGCGTGCGCGAAATGTCTGTTAACATGCTTGTTCCAGTTCTACCAACGTCGTAGCCTGCATGCCCCAGACCTGCCTTAGCAGCCCGAAACGCCGCTAATACTAATCAGCGCTCACTGCCTAATGCCCTAGCCTATTAAGCTTAGCTGTTCAAAATTTGGCTTCATAACAGTTTTATTCTGAGCGAAATACTGCCGTAGTCAAACGGCTTGCTTGTGGGTGTTGGCTTCACTAAAACATATCTGAATAAGGTATCAGCAAAACATCCGCGTTGTGGTGCGATGGTGGTATCGGATTTATACGCCACAAACCAGTAACATTCCTTTGAACGATAAGGACAAAGTGAATTAAATTGCATGGTAATGATTAGATATCACATTTCATGAAACGATGCACTTGGGCAAAAAGGACACCCACAGCGCATAACAAGAGTAAGTGAACAAAGGGACGCGGACGTCCCGGAGAAAGGACATATGTAAGCTTCTCTGCAGTGCATGGGAGCTCACAGCTGCGTGGTTGCGCAGAAAATTCAGTACCGTGTGGAAAAGAAATGCAGAACTGTGACTTCCTTACAGAGCGTATGTAGCAACTCTAGTCACGGTACAGGTTGGATCCATGATGTTAAAGTATTGACAGAGGTGTGTGCCTCATCAGCATCATCAGCTTGACTACGCCCACTGCAGGGCGAAGGCCTCTCCCATGTCTCTCCAGTTACCACTTTCCTTTGCCCAGCGGCACCCTTCGCCCGCAAATTTCTCAATTTCGTCCGTACACCTAACTTTCTGCCGCCCCCTGCTACGCCTGCATTCGCTTGGAATCCACTCCGTTACCATTGAGCACCAGCGATTATCTTGCCTTCGCATTACATGCCCTGCCCAAGCCCATTTCTTCTTCTTGATTTCGACTACAATATCATTAACCCCCGTTTGCTCCCTCACCCACTCTGCCCTGTTCCGGTCTCTTAACGTTACACCTGCCATTTTTCTTTCCATACCTCGCTGAGGTGTTTTCACATTAAGCTTAACCATTTTCATTAGCCTTCATGTTTCTGCCCCATTGGCGAGTACCAGTAAGACACAGCTGCTGTATACCTTTCTTCTGAGGGATATTAGAAAGCTGCCATTCATGATCTGTGAGGACGCGACATCTGCGCTCCACCTCATTCTTATCCTTCTAGTTATTTCCCTCTCACGATCCGGATCAGCTGTACCTACCTGCCCTAAGTAATCCTTTGCCACTTTCAGCAACTCGCTTCCAACTGTGAACTGATGTTCCCTTGCTAGGCTATTGAACTTTTGTTTTCTTCATGTTAATTTTTAGTCCCACAGGTCTGCTGTGCCTGTATAAATCATTGATCATGCTTTGCAGTTCATCTCCTGAGTGACTGAGCAAGGAAATGTTATCAGTTAATCGCAGAATATTTAGGTATTCTCCAGTAACTATTATCCCTAACTGTTCCCAATTCAGGCCTCGGAATACCTTATGCAAATAGCCGGTGAATAATGCCCCTGTCACACGGCATTCCTCGAAGGCCTTTCCAGCAAAGGCACCGTTTTTCACTAAAGGAGCGAAAGCTTAAAGGAGCAGCGATGACGCTACATACGATGCCGCGTTCCGGTCACCAGTATAAGCTCTTTAGACACCTGCGGGGAGACAGCCTGCATTCCTGTGTCATGCAGGTGCCCTCCGGACGCATATGCGTGGCCACCTGGAAGCCGCGGGGATGACAACATGACCGAGTCCTGTTCCCTTTCCCTCGACCGAGCTGCGAAGAAACATGAGGACCCCCCTGTCGTGGGTGGTATCATCAGTGCCATCGTGTGATTTGACATCATTCTTCGAACTCTATTCCCCAGCTAGAGATCTGGGGAATACGAAGAGTATTTAAGGAGCTGCTGGTTTGATGGCAGAAGAGAGTCCCCCCCCCCCCCCCCTTCCTGAGAGGTATCAGAGACTCCCGACTCCTAAGAAGGTCTCTTTAGTGAGAAGCACTCTCAGTTACCCGTACTAATGTAAATAGCCCTTGTATAAAGTTTTCCAAGTTTTCTTCCTCCGATCGTCCTCGTGTCTTCTCCGGCCCAGTCACGCTACCTGAATACCAACAACTGGTGGCAGTGGTGGGATGCTGCTACCTGAATTCCAACAGTAGCTAGACGCCCACATTCTTTCGCGTTTCTTAATCTGATCTTGCGTCTCCTGAGATAGCTTGCCGGTATCCTGTCGAACCATCTTACCACCTACTTCTACGGCGCACTAGGTAATGAGGGCAGTGAGATTATCATTAAATCTTTGAGCAATAACATCGTATTCCTCAGTTAAAACCCAATATCTCTTATGCAGCGAAATCCTGAATTCCTCTACTTTTCCTCTTACTGCTAACTCGTTAGTTAGTTCCGTTTCGATCCGAATGTATGTTTTGCAGCGCAATACTGAATTCTTCTACTTTCCCTCTTACCGCTAACATGTTAGTTTCTTCTGTTCCCACACATTGCTGTTCGACCTTAACATTCTGTGTTGCTACACCGCACCTTTTTGACGACAATGTCAAGGTGAGCGCTTAGTATGAAGTCTATTTCATTATTTAGTCTCACCATTGGTGCTCTTCCAGGTCCACTTCTTGTCTTCTCGTTTGCGGAAGAAGGTATTCATGATCCGTAAATTTTTTCTCTCAGCGAACTCTATTAGGAGTTCTTGTCACCTTAGGAGAAAGGAAAATTTAAGCTGTATAACTCTGCGAGAGCAGCAGTTTTGAAGAAGGGAAGAGAATTTTAGCAAATAGCTTGATCGCTTTGGCTTTAAATCTGCTTTTAATTATTCTGACGAAGAAATTCAGTCTTTTTGAACTTGAGGAGGTGGAAATGGTAAGGGAATACATCTACTTAGGGCAGGTAGCTGATCCAGATCATGAGAGGGAAATAACTAGAAGGAGAAGAATGGGGTGGCGCGCATATGGCTGGATCTCTCAGATCATGAATGGCAGCTCACCAATATCCCTCATGAGAAAGGTATACAACAGCTGCGTCTTACTGGCACTATCCTGTGGGGCAGAAACATGGAGGCTAACGAAAAGGTTTCATCCTAATATAAGAACAACTCAGCAAGGTATGGAAAGAAAAATGACAGTTGTAACGTTAAGAGACCGGAAGAGAGCAGAGTGGGTGAGGGAACAAACGGGGGTTTAAGACGTTCTATTCGAAATCAAGCAAACAAAATGGCTTGGACAGGGCATGTATTGTTAAGGCAAGGTAACCGCTGGTCCCCAAGGGTAATGGAGTGGATTCCAACAGAAGGCAAGCGTAGCAGGAGGTGTTAAAAATTTATTTTGGCGGATAACATTAAGAAGTTTGCGCTTGCGAAGTACAGGGTTCATTGGAGAGACATTGGAGAGGCATTTGCCCTGCAGTGGGCGTAGTCAGGCTGATGGTAATGATGTTGTAAATATGAAATAAAGTTAATAACTCAAGCAGTCATTGGGCTGCATGGCCCACAGGTGCAATCACGAATCGTCGAGAGGTACTGCCCCCACCAAATGCACTGTTAAGCTCAGTGGTCTGCATGGAGTTAAGGCAGAGCCCATTCCCGCACGCTATTATTGGCCGGGCAAAAAATTGGGAGGAGGAATGCGTAACTCCCACAGAACTAAGGCGGACATTAGCATTGGCTGGAATTCAACCCTTTCCTTGTGCCCAAATGGGCACCCGCTTCTGTGGCGGCTAGGCTGTCCTTGACGGCCCATGAGACGGCCCCTCACCCGGGTCCTCCCACGGTCTCTTCGGCTCCTTGCACAGATTTGCGGGCTTCTGGAGCAGCTTGTGGAGTCATTGCAGTTTGTGTTGTTAGTATGGCCTTCAGTCTCAGACATGCCATCGCCAAGAAACATCTGGCTCCCCTGAGGGGTGTTTTCACTGCAGGAGAAAACGTGTGCATGTTTGTAAAGGTGGCAGCCCGCAAATAAATGCGTACCACAAGCTCAGTCAGCCCGTCTCACCAGTGGCGGAATTGCAAATGACAAAAAACCCCATCACTTGCTTGTATAAAATTAGGTGCACGTCAACTATACGTGCACAGCCTTCCTCGAGCCTCCCCCATTTCTGCGATAGGTAAAGGCAGAGGTTGTCAGGCAAGGGAGGAAAAGATGCCCGGGCTGAGGGGGGGGGGGGGGTTACCGCTGATGTAGCTCTGCAGCCTACTCTCGAGATTTCTGAATCTCTATGCGCAGACGAAAGCATCTTTCCATGTCAGTTTTCACAGCCTTCGCTATTTGAATGTCTCCTATAAGGCGCGCCTATTTATCACCGCACACGGGGTTCCAGATCCAAACCTTATCACATACTGCATGATGTAGCTTCAGAACCGGCCCGCGAGGCAGTGACGACAGTAGTTTACTTGCAAGACATGAAGAAGCGTTGGCCGATCGACGGCTCGGCTAGTTGATATTTAGCGCAATAACACACTGGTTGATTCCCCCTCTTCTTTTCCTCGTTTCATTCTTATTGTACTGCTGTTCCCACTTGGCTGGTGCGTAAAGATGGCCGGCGTGCGCACGCTGCTTCGTGGGCCTCTTTTGAAGCACGCGATGAAGATTTCTCTGCATATTTCGACAGTACGCAATGTGTTCCAGAGTAGTTGAGCACATTTTCAAGTTCGTGACGGTGGTACAAATTATTCTGTGCATTCTTCCGTTGCAAGCTGTTCGTCAATCGCTGATATGAGGACAGGCGCTACGTCGATCTCGCTGGTTGAAGATCGATCGACTTCCCTATGTAAACCTTCCAAAAAACAAGAAATTGCCTTTTCTTGTTATTCAGGTACCTAGTGCGTTCCAAGAAAATAGCTCTGTTTTCAAGTTCGTGCCATTGGCCCAAATTATTCCGCTAACTCTTCCGATGCAATCTTCTCGTCACTCGCTCATATGAGGACAGGCTCTATGTCGATCTCGCTGGCTTAACATCGATCAACTCAGCTATCTACACGTTCCAAAGAACAAGAAATTACCTTCCCTTATTATTCAGGTACCAAATGAGTTTCAAGGAAACAGCCATACATACTTCAACAATATTTTTATTTTTCCGACGTTTTGGCTCGCAGTTTTCGCTCTTAAGTTTAAGATGCCGCAACCAGCGCGGCCCTATCGCGTACAGGGCTTCTTTCAGTGCCATGAAAAATACCAGTGGTGCATCTATGGAGGTAAAGCAGGTTCCAACGTTATCGACTACCGTATCAGCGCAAACAGTTTTTGCCCTTTGTAACTCCAGTGAATCTCTGCAACCACCGGTGTTCCCATTCATAGCCAGCGCGGAAAACATACTCGTTTTGCATTATAAGACGTTGGAGGACGCGTCTGAAATTTGGTGGCTCTGTCATGTCCAGTACGGCAACGTTGGCTTCGCAGATACGGTTCCCATGCTCACTGGTATCCATGACACCACATCTACACCGCAGTGAGAATCTGCAGCTCGGGGCGCTCCTTACAACTGCACCTTGTTACTCCACAGAAAAGCCACCGCTTGCCAGCGCTCTCTCAAAGTCTTTCTTTGTTCTAGTCGCTCCATCTTTTTATCTAGTCTTGTACTTTTCTATTGGTTTTCTTAGCCACGTAAGAATCTGTACTTTAATGCATCCTTTTTGCTTTCAGAACGACGGCATTACCAATGTGTTAAGTACTTTCACTATACCTCAACTTTTGTCTTATCTATACAACTTTCTAGGTCCTCAGTCGTTCACACTTCAGTGTTTTGCCTTTTGGTAATCTTGTTATTGTGTTAAGCTCTGTGCGTTAGCGTTTTTTTTGCATTTTGGTTCAGAGTACAGTGTTTAGTTGTCCAATATGCCATGTACTCCCGATACCTTTGGAGAGCTTTGGATAGATAAGGCTTGAACCCTGTCGCCAGTCAGCAGAAAGAATCTTCTCCTTCGGCACATGGGGTTAAGCCGTTGGTCGCTCCGCCCCCTCTAGACTTGTGTATTGTGGAGACGCCAGCCCAACTAATTATGACAGTATTCTAGCGGCAGCAGGGAGAATTTCGTGGCTGAAATTCTCCCAGAACTTTCTTTCATAGGCTACGTGAGACGTAAAGGGAATTTTTCTGCTGTTTTCTCGGCCTCGAGTCTCCCGGCACAGTTCATATCAGCCGCTCTCGGAAGTACCAGATTTCTCGGGCTCTTACCGGCGATCGGCTACAACATGAGCCTAGGCACTGGGTTACTTCTTACCGCCAATCATGGTTACTTAGAACTTCGAAGATCTAATCAAGATCCACGCGGCTACTCGACTCAGCCGAAAGCGGACGCAGTGAATAGCCTGCCCCTATAGTGCGACTCAGTAACACCGCCACAAACAGCCTTGTTTCTTTAATATGAATCTCGTTAATGTGGACGACACGAATTATGGACAATTTTTGTGGGGAGTAAAATTTCTTCATGTATTTTACACTCGTTAATTTCGAAACCCGGTGTTACAACGATAAAGAGGGTGAAAATGAGCAGAGCCCTTTGGTGTTCATGTAATCTTGTCGCGATAATATGGACAGCGATGAGCATTGATCATAAAATTCCGAACCAGGTCTTACCAGTCTCGTATTTTGTGTGGCAGATGCTAGCGAAAATCAAATAAAAGAGGCAAATTCCAGAGTGATGGCTCTGTTTTCTCGCTTCGTGGTGCATTGTCAATTGGCCTCCCCATTCGTCATACTACATGAATGGTTGTTAAGGATGCTCTCTCAGCAGCTTGTGTTATATTGCAGGCCTGCTTCAGCAGCTGACCGTCGACTTGCCACAGTTATGCACTAGGGGAGAATGTTCTTCCGGGAAAGTTCTCTCATTTCGAAAAATAGTTGGATGGCGGGAATAGGAAAAAGACAGGAGACATACAAATGAGTGCTAACGTTTGTCGAAATGATCCAAATAGCCCGCAAGAACGACTGCACCCATGGTGTTGATTTCGTTTCTTTGCCTCCTGTCCTTGTCCTATCGCGCACTCCCGCCTTTTAACAAAATGGACAGAGTTTGATACGACCATTGTCCGTAAAGTTCCACGACTGAATCCATTAAAAAATGCGTTTCACATTGAAATCATTTGTGCAGCACCCCTCTGAAATAGTCTCCCTTGCAGTCTATACGCAGGCCCCAAAGCTTCTTGAAAAAGTTGGAAAACGCTTCTTTGGCAGGGCAGTCAGCTCTTTTGACGTGAAATCTTCAATGGCCTCCACGCTCCCCATCCAGTGACCTTTTAGGGCTCTCTTCACACAAGGAAACAAGAAAAAATTGCATGGGGAGAGGTTAGGCGAGTATGGTGGATGGAGCATTACTGTAATTCTGTGCTTGGCGAGAAAGTTTTTCAGGTGGAGAGCAGTGAGCGGTCTTGTGTTAACGTGGAGAAGGCTTCATTGTCCTGATTTCCATAATTCAGGGCGACGGCGTCGCAGTGCAGCACGCATGTTCTGAAGCACGCGGATATAAATCTCAATTCACCGTCTGCCCTTGTGGGACGAACTTGTGGTGTCCTGGCACTTCTGGTATCAAAAAAATATCAGCATCGGCTTTGTTTTGGTCTTCTCTCGTCGCACATTTCTCGACGCCGGAGAGCTTGTGGTCCGCCATTCGACACTCTGCCTCTATTCTTGAGGATCGTATCGAAAACACCATGTTTCGTCTTCAGCAATGATGCTGTCTACGAATGCAGAATCCTTCGCTGCCTCGGAGAGAAAATCAGCGCTCACTGATGCCCGCGTGTCCTTCTGGCCCTGTGTGAGGGAGTGCGGCACAAGTCTGGCATTCGGCTTTGGTTTCCCCAAGTTCTTATGCAAAATTTGCTTGCATGTTGTCTTATTAATGTCGAGAGCATCTGATGGCATTTGGACTGTAATGGTGCGGTCTTGCTATACAATTACCCTGATCCAAACTACGTTGTTTTCATTCCGTGAGGTTGTAGGGCGTCCCTGCCTTGTGTCGTCTTCCACCAACGTTCTTTCCGAAACGGACCTCTTGTGCCACTTGAAAACTCGCTTCCGCAATAATGTCTCGTTGCCGTAAGCGCAACTAAGCAGCTCATACGTCTGTGTGGCTGCCTTGCCAAGCTTTACACAGAATTTCATGCTAACACGCTGTTCGGGGTGGATGCTCATCTCTCCACGCTCACTCACAGTAGAATGTACAGGCGACTAGTCACAACGTACTTTTCTACATGTAGTGTCATCTAGCGGGTGCCACAGCAATTAACATAAATAGCTCACGTTAGCCGGAAAAGATGGCGATTCAATTATGCACCTACATTTGTTTTGGGGAATCAATTCTAGAGAATGAAATAAAATAGTCCCGAAACATAATGGACAAAGGTTTATATGAGCAATCTTATAAGAGATATGTAATCACGCGCCTCATATACCACTAGGGGATTCAAACTGCATGAAGTTATTTTGCAAACAACCGTGATTTTAAGTTCTACTTCATTTTCACCACTACGCACAGGTGCAGGCACTGAATCACGAATTGTTTGTTTTCCTGATTAATATTTTTTTCTTAATGGTAGAGTCGCCGCAGAAAAAGATTACCACAGTGACGTCACCGGAGCGAGAAAAATTGCACCGCGCGACTGGCGCACACGCCTGGAAATTTTGATATAGACATGTTCGTAAGGGCAGCGCCGGGCGTTGCTATCTGCTGTTCCCTTTACACGTCACAGTGCTAAGCACAGTGGCGGTGACGTTCTCGGGTAGCAGAGTTCCCTTTTACGTCTACTATAACGCAGGGGAAATGCCCTGCTACATTTACAAAGAAACGACATCGGCCTGCTACGGGTGTGGGGAGGTGGGATACAGGGCTGACTTTCGCCCGAAACCGAAGGTAACGAGAAGTGAACTCTGCGAGATACAGGATCCTGTGGAGAGACATGAACGTGTAGTGGGTGCTATTCAGTTTTTAACGGTGAACACAACACAAACCGGAACCTTTGTGATTAGAAATTCAAGACCTGTACATTATTAAGAAGAGGTATGCGGACAAGAGGTCCACCTCGGAGTTGCAAAAAACAGGTAGTCAAAGCCCACGAAAAATTTCGAGGCGAGCGTAGCCTGCGGCCAAAGATCAAGCAGCCACTCACGGTCGGTCAGCTGGGCGTGAGCCGACAGAAGCAGAGGTAGATCGACGGAGCTATGCAAGAAGACCACGGAGAAAAGAGCGGAAAAGGTGAACTCGGAAGAGTGAGTTACCATGGGTCCTTAGTTGTACGGAATAATAGTGAATGCAGAAAACTGGGAAAATACCTTGAAAAAATCTCAGACATGCAGCCTAGGAGAACTTGGGGAGCGGTCACTTCATTCTGTAGACTACAGTTGAGTGCAACAAGAGTAACACGAAGAGAGCGGCAGCCAGAATTACAAATTGGGATATAGTCGGGGAGTACAGGAGCAGAAAGGAGGAGCATAGCATTGAAGAATATGAGGCACGCGCGAAAACGTTTCTAGAGGACATGGAAACTCACACCAAAAAGATTAAGACATGGGAGGACTTTCCGGCATTGACCCTCAGTTGCGGCATCTATAGGAAGCGAGAAGAGGTCTCACAAAGAGATGGAGGAGGCAGAAGCTAAACAAGAATCTGAAAAATAGAAGACCATACGGAGCACGCGGAGCATTATGCCTCGAGTTTGGCCAAGGCTACTTTGCACAACCTCTGCGACTTTTAAACGGCAGAATTCACCTCAAGATGACCTTGTGTAAACTGAAATGTCTGATGGACCCAGAAAAGAGCGAAACAAAGACAAAGCATATCTGTTGAAGGCCGTACATAACTTCCAAGGGGAACGAATGGGAGCTCATTTCAGAACTTGAAAGCAGATACATACAGTTGGAGGGTGTCGGTCCGGGC
Source organism: Amblyomma americanum (assembly GCF_052857255.1). Taxonomy (NCBI): domain Eukaryota; kingdom Metazoa; phylum Arthropoda; class Arachnida; order Ixodida; family Ixodidae; genus Amblyomma; species Amblyomma americanum. The sequence continues at coordinate 106,065,741 of NC_135506.1, forward strand.
ATAGCAGAACACACGGGCACACAGAATGAGGAAATGCACAAGGAGATCACAAGCTGGGAGGTACGTGCTGCAGTCGTGGACATGAGGAAATATACCTGGCCTGGCGGAGATCACGGTACCATCAGAATGCTAACTAACTTGGACGACTAAAATTTGGAGACTATCACGGAATTTTTAACAAATGCTGGCCGGCAGGTAAAATTCCTGAGGAATAGAAGGCGGCAGTAGTTTTGTCTATTCCAAAACCCGGTAAAGAGACCGGTATCGATAACTTATAGGCCAATATCGCTAACGTCGTGCATCAGCAGTGTGATGGAAAAATTTATAAATAATAGAATTTACAGACATTTAGATAAAAGAGGCCTCTTCCCCAACACAATGTTCGTGTTCAGACCAAACTTTTGACTGAATACGTACATTTACTGCTAAAAGCAGAAATAAACGACAAGACTTGAAGCTTTCCGACCAAGGCAGTTCTAGCGTTTGACCTCAAAAGTGAGATTTGACAATGTCGAACATGGTATGATAATGCAATATTTACAGTTCTGCAATTGTGGTGTTAGGACGTATATTTATATCAACGAATTTCTCTCGAACCGAAGAGTTAGTCTCAGTCTCGGAGAAGTAAGGTCAGATGTCACGCGGCTAGAAAGTAGGGGCACACCGCAGGGTGCAGTGCTGTCCACTTTACTTTTCAGCATTGCAGCATTAGGACTACCGAGTAGGTCTGACAGCATACAGGGTGTCAGGCACGCACTGTATGCGGACAACATTATGAATTGGACCTCCGGAGGGTTACTTGGGAGCATGCAGGAAAGACTACAATATGCGACGGATGTCGTGATAGAGCACACCAAAATGTGTGGACTCCAATGCGCACCCAACAAATCAGAGTTACTAATATTTAGGAAGAAAGGATACTATAACCATATTGTAGTATTTAATGGGGGAGCGCGAATGCAAGAGGGGCCACTTGCGAAAATCTTAGGTCTGTTGTAGGCGCCAAGGGCAACAACGCGGAAATGATTAGGTGATTCAAAGCAGCAGCTGAGCAAGTAGTGAGAATGATTAGTAGGGTATAAACCACAAGCATGGGCTTAAAGAAAAATAAGCCATAAAGTTAATACACGCTTTTATTGCAACCAAAATAGCTTACACAGCACCTTATCATAAACGGAAGAAAATTTAGCAGAACAAACTGGACGTCATAATACCCAAAGTATATAAAAGAGCACTTGGAATTCCTCTCAACGCAGAAATATTACTACATATGAGCACTCACAATACTGTAGATGAAAGTACTGAAGACCATTCTACAGCGCAGAGCGTACGGCTGTGAGGAAGCAGCGTACTCGGGAGACTAGGGCTGCCATGCATTTAGTCTACGGAGGACACAGAGGACTTGGGAGATCAGCTTAGAAGCAAGATCGAGGTGCTGCCCATTCCGAGAAATATGCACCCCGAATATCGTAAGAAAAGAAAAAGGCGAGGGTGAACGCCATCAGAGCATGGGGCGCCATGGAAGAGGAAATTTACGTGGACGCGGCAGGACCCGTCAACGGGGTGCCAACAATAGCATGCACGGATGCGCAAGAGAAATTAGTTAATGAGGCAGCAATTCGATGTTATTGAATTACCCAGGCTGATTAAGTGCCGATACCTTTGGTGATGGTTTCCAGGAAGGTGTCGTTTGTTATTACGGACTCTCAGACTGCATGTCGTAATTATACAAGAGAAAGGATTGGTAAACACACAAATCGAATACTGATAACTCAAGAAGATATAAACTTTATATCCAGGCATATGGGCTCCAGGCGATATGGGGATGTTGGAAACGAAGGCTATCGCGCCACTGCAAACGCGCTTTACCCCGGGTCCGTAGACATCCTCCCGAACATAATTATTCTGAACCACTATAAACTACAAGAATTTATTCCAACATTTGAGATTAACATGGGAAGTATACGCCTAAACACATAAAAATATAAACATATAGAAAGAATATTTTAAGGAAATTGCAATCTATTACTTATATAAATCCTGTCAAATTCAGCTATATGTTCACAAATTCGCATTGTTCGCACTGCGCCTTCTGTGCTGAAGTGGCTTACTTATATCATATGCTATGGGCATTCCAGAAATGCCCAGCTATACCAATTCAAATCAACGTTTATTTTCGAGAAAGAGTCTAGAGGGTCTTCTTGCCTGAAAGCGGCTCATGCAGCATGACCGACCGTGACATAGCAGTATCAGTAACACCATAATATATTTGAAACTGACCTTGTACCTCTAATTTAAAACAGTAAACGAAAGTTTTATACAAGATTCTGCACACTGAAGTTGTAGCAGGTAAACGACATAACCAAAAATTGAGGACTTGGAGGCGGCGCTCCCCATCTCTCACATTCGGAGGAACAGCTTTCGCTCGGGAACCGGGCAAGAACGGCGGCAAAAGCCAATAGGCTCCCGGAATGCGGTCCCACGCAACCATTCCATCCATTAGACGTTTTTCTCTCTCACTCACTCGATACATATGATGTAATGCGAGGACAGTGGAAGTGTGTAGTATAGTTCTGGGGCTAACATTTGCGGACAACGGTTGGCAGACTGATTCTGGGTGCTCATTCAAAAACAAACTGCCTCACTAGGGAATATGGGTGGGCCGTCCTTTTATGCTCTGGAAGCCCAGAGCAAAATATTGTTTTGGGGAGATTCAAAGAAAACCGATGAGGACAGGTTGGTACCTAAAGCCTTCAGGTACTCGTGCAGTAAAAACTCGAAAACGCAAAGCAGGATAAGAATCGCAAAACTTACAACAGGCCACCAAGGCAACAACAGGAAGGAGGAGGTTATCACGAACATTAAAAACAAAGTCCGTGACACCGTAACTGCTTGCCGGAGTTAGTAATGTAAACACTATAATCACCGCGTGAATTCAGAGCAGGAAACAGCACAAGCTGAAGGAAATGCCGTATAATATTTGAACAGGCGCGCATTCGTTACTGAAGAAAGATAAGGTTGCCTTGAACGAGGCGTTATAAAAGTAAGCATGAATGGGGAGGCAATATTTTTTTACCAAGCAGAACGAGTACAGAAAAATTGGAGCGGACATTTAAGCTCCGTCTTATGGGTACAACGCGATAGCTTTAGCGGACTAACGCCCATATAAGCGGAATTGGTAATTTTTCATTTCATATTAATAGATCCATGGCAGTCCTCATACCAATCCTGGCGCAGTGCTGCAGAGGTTAAGCGTTGACCCTGCGATGGCAGATGCTGCCTTGGGTGGGGCTTGAGCGACTCAGGTTGCTTCACCTGGGCAACTTCTCGCGTTCAGTCATTAATTTAACTGCTACCTGCTACGATGGTCAGCTTGCTCACAATCTTCTGGGCAGGTTGGGATGACGCCACAAGGTAACATGCACGTAAATTGCACTTAGGTGCGACTAGCTTGCACTCAGGTAGACTGTAAAGTACAATTTCAGATATCAAAGAGGACATTTGAACCCTCCAGGTGCTCTCGGTTTAGTGATAGGGAGAGAATTAACACAACAGCTGTGGAGACGAGCAAGGCAAGACCAGAGTACCGGTGGCGTAAAAGCAGAATGAACAAGTATAAGAACTATCGCGGAAAATGAAATACAGCTTAGGACATAAGAACAAATAAGGTGAGAATGATAAATAACCAGAGTAGGACAAAAGGTATGAAATATTGAAGTAATTAGAGCAGCCACCACAATTCACTAGTTAAAGCTATGTTTGCTAATGCCCCACTTCCAAGAAGATGAAGATTAGAGGAATACTTTTTCAAGAAAACTGCGGTTCGTCAACCAGATTTCTAAGGAAAATTTTGAGGATATATTAACATTCTCATTTAGTTAAAAATGGTCATCAGAATGCCATTTCTCGCACATAGTCCCTCAGTGCACCTTTAAGCCAAATTGTACAGCCAATACTGGAAACAAGTTTTGGAATTTGCCGCTCAACATCAACCTGGAAAGTTGGATAAGCTACCGGTAAACCAAAAACTAAGCAGCATATGTTCTGCAGCAAGCATGAAACACAAATAGTCTAAATGTCATGCTTCTTCACTTGAGCACCAAACAAACAAGTGATGAGGGCGTTTGAGTAGCCGACAGGTCAAGACTATCCTTTTTATGCGAGTGAGACGCTCGATTAAAGGGACAGGGTAGGTGAACAGTAAAAAAAAAATTGGGAGGGGACTTTTAATCTCAGCTGTAAGGGTATGACACGATAATATTACGAGGTTATTTCAGCAGCAGGAACAACTGGCCGCACACAGAAGACACACCAGAAGCCAGCTCACTCAAGCACTAGCTGCAGCGTCCTTGTCGTCGCCGACTGCCCCGCTATAGAACAACGTCCTCTTCGATTCGCGACTGTGTACCTTAACAATATGGTTAATGAATTAATACCTTTATATAAAGAATACGCCACTCTCGACTTGGCATTGACAGATCCCTTAGAGTCCTCATGCAACTTCTGCAGTATAGTGGTGTAGCGGTAAAGCGAAGTACCACTTCCCTGCGATGCGAGGCGCTGATACCGGTGGAGCTTGTGCGACCCATGGTGCTCGTCCCTAGCAACCTCTCGCACCCTGTCATTAATTTATCTGACACCTTCCAAGGTGGTCAGTTTGCTCACACTATAGTGGGCAGGTTGTGATGACGCCATAATGTCGCGTGCGCTATGTGGCCAACCTAGGTTGCTTCTCCAGGAATTTTTCGCTTGCAACACCGATGAGGAAGTCAGATTTTCAGCCTTAACGCAATTGCGTTAAAATTGCTTTAATTTTGTTTATATACGAATAGGGCACACTTTCCACGTATTTTCCAGTGTCTCAATTTTTCCTGCGCTGTACATTTTCTTTTAAAGAACAGCCTTGAAAAGAACGAAGTTAAAAGAGGAATATACTTGAGGAGAAGAAGAAGAATACTCTTGGAGCTATTAGGCTCCATGATAGCATATGAGTGCTTCATTCGCATCAAATGTAAGCAAGCTCCAAAAAATTCCTCAATACTGCCGCCGGCACTAATAATGTGAATATCGGATGCTGCCATAACATTCAACAGCGGCAACATAGCAAGAGCCAAGGTTTTATAGGCCTCTGGGCCAACCTGAAGCAGTAGCACTCTCCGCCGACTGAGAGAAGTTAACCGGCAGCAAGTTTCCTCTGCTGCCGAGAAGCAGAGCAAGCAAAGACAGCACAGGAACCCAAATGACTGATTACGAAACAAAATTATCAGTTCAACAATAAATATGGAGCACATGCCTACAGTATTGGCAAAGAGAAAATTTCGTAACAACATTACTTTTAATTTAAACTAATTTATCTCAAAACAAGAATGATTGTGACGAAAGTACCATTAAATTCAAAATGATGCGATGCTGAAAATTCGTTTTTTTTCCTGCACTTTATATTATGATGTGGAAGAATACTAACAAAATTTGGGCTTTTTTAACGATCTCTATTGATCTTAAAGGTAGAAACAAAGCCAAAAGTCGCCTTAAATCCAGTCTTAAAGAAAAAAGGTAATGAAATATTTGTTCTTCTTGCGTTATCATTTTTGTTCAGTGGAAAGAGCGTAAGCAACGATAAAAGCTATATTAGGAGTTAGCAGCTATGTTTACTGGTTCTTGAGAAAAGCGTACCGAAACATGCCGCAAAATACACAAGAAGCATAATGCTTGCCCTGTCCCCTACCGAAGCTAGTTAGGACCGGTATTCTTCGTTATTAATTATAAAAATCGTACAATATGCACCGTAATATGTGCGATTTCTCTCATGTAATATGTAAAAAGAAGCTCTCGCCAGAATATTAGCGAGAAGCTTGTGCTACAGTGCTGTGGATTTAACACCCGTACAGTACGTGTGACGAATCTGGAAGTGCTGCAAACTTGAAGTTCTACGAACCAAAACCTTCACAAAGTGAACCCATTGCTAACAAACTGTCCAGGAAGAGAAAGAAAAATATCTTCATTGAAGAAATTTCCTATTACTGTTGTGTCTTAGACGCTGCTGCAGATCGCAGTCGCCCCAATTAAGAACTTCTTGTGGTGGCGCGGGTAAGAGCGGGACAGCTCCTCCTCCAGTTCCGCAGCCGTCGAGTTGTTTGTTCCTGGTATGTGGAGGCTTTCTTGACAGGCCTATACCACACGTCTACTTCGTTGCCGCATTGTGTGCATTCACATTCGTATGATTTCGGGCACAGCCTGTTGAGCTTTATTGTCTCGTGAAATAGCTGAAAACCCTATTTTTGGGCACCGGAGCGCGGCCGTCGGGGTTCCAGGCTGGTTTCCGACATCACAGACGTCAGGGCCGAATCCTGACGTATCTTTACGCTTGCTGCTGCTCGGCTCGTCGATAAAAACCAATCGCAGACAAAGCGGGGGTGGAGAGATTTGGGTCGCTTTAGAGGGTTTATCGCGCATGCGGAGGCTGCCAAGCGACTGTGATGCTACGGCGTATTCAGAGAGCGTTCAAAATTTGCACCTTACGGGAAAGAAAAAGTGCCTCGAAGAGGAAATTTTATTTGCCTGATTACAAGCCAGATGACAGAGCGTGAATGTAAGCAAAGCGGAAGGCTCCGAGTTCAGGCGGCAAAATCATCGTTAGCTAGAAATAAGTGCGGTACCCCGACTTCGCCGTGCGTAAAAAAATGCCGTATTGCGGGAAAAAATAAAGGTACAGTATTGTGCGTTTTTATCGCTGACACTTTCAAAAATTTCCCCGCCTCAACCGCTGGCTCGTTTGCGGTGAAACTGCACACAGAGCTTGCGTATTATGGTAACTTTTGTATCGTAGCAAGTTTGACAATGGTACTTAGTTCAGGCGCACATGATGCGAAAGCGTAAGCGTCTACGAGAGATCGGCGAGCCAAAACCCGCAGACGACGCTTTTTCGCTGAGAACCGGCAGTGGCGCCATCTATTTTCGGCAGCGGAAAGCGTCACGTCTAGGCCAGCCGAGGCGAGCGTTGCAAGGAGCGCGGGCCCTTTGAATATGCCGTTCGGCATTTGCTTCATCTTAAGTATTTTCAAATTATAGCACTGAAAAACAAACCAATTCCGGGCGTATCTCATCAGTTGCAATATTAAAACGATATACACTCATTAGGCCGGAAGAACGGCTCTTTCTCGCAGGACGCTGAATCGTGACGCTTTCCGCTGCCGAAAACAGATGGCGCCACGGCCGGCTCTCGGCGAAAAAGCGTCGTCTGCGGGTTTTGGCTCGCCGATCTCTCGTAGACGCTTACGTTTTCGCATCATGTGCGCCTGAACTAAGTAAGTACCATTGTCAAACTTGCTACGATACAAAAGTTACCATAATACGCAAGCTCTGTGTGCAGTTTCACCGCAAACGAGCCAGCAGTTGAGGCGGGGAAATTTTTGAAGGTGCCAGCGATAAAAACGCAAAATACTGTATATCGGGAACAAAAGCTTTTTTTTTAATACAAGCCAGACGCGCAATGTGTCCGTAAGCAACGCAGAAGATTCCGAAATCATTGCACAAAGTGATCGTTACGGGGGCGGACGATGCTCAGTGGGCACCCGAGAGGAAGAAGTGCTCACAGTAAAATGGAATTCTCGCGTACAATTTTCTCACCTCTTCAGCACCGCCTGATGCTGCAGGCTGCTTTCCAACGGCGGCTTTGTATCAGTAGTGGCGCTTGACTGAACAAAGGGAGGATCAAAAAAGAAAAGAAGAAGTGCACTCGCATGAAAATGTACACTGCATTTCCACCTACATAATCAGGATACTTAAGTTTCAATTGGCGCGACCTCTTGTCAGCCTCATGCTACTAGTGTACAGTATTGTGCGTTTTTATCGCTGACACTTTCAAAAATTCCCCGCCTCAACCGCTGGCTCGTTTGCGGTGAAACTGCACACAGAGCTTGCGTATTATGGTAACTTTTGTATCGTAGCAAGTTTGACAATGGTACTTACTTAGTTCAGGCGCACATGATGCGAAAACGTAAGCGTCTACAAGAGATCGGCGAGCCAAAACCCGCAGACGACGCTTTTTCGCTGAAGGGTGGCAGTGGCGCCATCTGTTTTGGGCAGTGGAAACCGTCACGACAAGGCCGCCGAGGCGAGCATTGCAAACAATATTCTTTAAAAGGTAAAGCCTCGTTAAATCATTTGTTCTGATATTTTTCCGCTTCATTAGTCGAAAATGTTGTAAGCGCTTCAGTAGAAGCAGACGAAACGAGAGGAACGGCATATTCAAAAGGCCCGCGCCCCTTGCAACGCTCTCCTCGACGGCGTTGTCGGGACGCTTTGCGCTACCGCAAACAGATGGCGGCCCTGCCGCCCTTCAGCGAAAAAGCGTCGTCTGCGGGTTTTGACTGCCGATCTCTACGTAGACGATTACGTTTTCGCATCATGCACGGCTCAACTAAGTAAGTACAGTTGTCAAACTTGCTACGATACAAAAGTTACCATAATACGCAAGCTCTGTGTGCAGTTTCACCGCAGACGAGCCAGCGGTTGAGGCGGGGTCATTTTTGAAAGTGTCAGCGATAAAAACGCACAATACTGTATGTGCGACCTAAATATGTCTGCATGCTTGGCACTGACGAAGTGAACATTAAAGAGCAGCAGCTATGCGGACGCGCCAAAACTTCTGCGTTGTAATGCAGATATTACTGGCTTGCGAATCCAGCTGTCCTTCACCTGATTTAATCTCACAGATCCCGCCGGATCTACGGCGCATGCGCAGCACATCGCTACTTACCGAGAAGCGTTGTCGAGTAGCGACGCTACATACAGCATCATCGACGACGGATCACCGCTGCCCGGAACTACCCTCCCTCCCCCCCCCTTCCCCCCCACCCCGAAGCGTGTTGGCTCACATTGCCCTTATCCTTGCCGCAAGCCCCATCGACGGAAGCATGTCCCCGGAGCATGTTTAATCACGTACTGCCCGCCTAGTTCCTCATTCGGCATGAAAGAGCAGCAGCTATGCCGATGCACCAAAATTTCTGCTTTCTAATGCAAGTTAGTCCGAATCCTTCCATGTTCTGTAAATGCGCAAACGAGGTAAAGCTGTCGCTCTTTCCATGCAAAACTGTTTTGTTTAGCACCGGTATTGAATGTCTGCATGTGTTAAGTTTCTTCTTTTGGGTCGGGATATTGAACTAAACCTCTGGCCTCCCAAGGATGACCCTACCAAGAATCATAACGATGCTGTCGCTTAAATTTACTTAAAGCACTGAATGGTAAAATGAACAAAAATCACTCAGGTGTCCTGTCCCAGATTATCGAAATAAAGGAAATGCAAATAAATCTCGAAAAGCGATTGAACACCTAGGGTGGCTGAGTGGTTATAGCGCTCGGCAGCTGGCCCGAAAGACGCGGGTTCGATCCCGGCCGTGGCGGTCGTATTGCGATGGAGGCGAAATTCTAGAGGCGCGTGTACTGTGCGATATCAGTGCACGTTAAAGAACACCAGGAGGTCGAAATTTCCGGAGCCCTTCACTACGGCGCCTCTCATAGCCTGAGTCGCTTTGAGACGTTAAACCCCCGTAGATCATAAACCGAACAGCGATTGAGCAATTTTCATGACTGGCTAACGGCTGTGGAAGATAACATAGCTGGTTCCCATTCCTAATCTGAAAATGATATTGGGCGTATAGTATCGGACGCTATTCAAACCTAAACGACCACCCTTAGTAGACGTTTAGAAGAACTAGGAGACAGATGGTTTGAAAACTTCCTTCTCAACGGTTTTCCTGATCAGCAGTCGGAATCATCAGAATCGGAAAACAGTTCGCGACGCCAATTTGTCATTAAACACGCGGCTAGGTGATCAAGCCATTATCCGAGCTCGTAGGTTTGGATACGTTTGTTCCAAACATGTGTCGTCCGGTGATAGCCAAGTTCTAGAGCTTCAAGATAAAAGAAGCCATTTTTTCCCAAGGATAAAATCTAAAATCTTAAGGGTTTGGGAAGTCTACTGTCCGGCTACTCGCACATCACGAAAAAAACTACATTATTTTAGTGAAGCCAGTGGTGAGCAGTTCTCTTTTCGTTGAAACATGTTGTCCATAAACAAAAATACTTTATCTACCTCCCCTCGAAGGACAGTGTTTGTGAATCTGAATCTGATCATCCTAATGTTAGGTCTGCGCCTGCCAACGCTGTCCAACCTGCATCTGCTGAAATCGACTCACCTTTATCTTAGCAGTCAAACGGTGCTCGTGATTCTGCAAGTGAAATTTTGTTTCGGTTTTCAAACGTTCGAACTCTAGTGAAAAAACGTGATAGCCTGTGCTCCTTCATTGGCACGTGTAACGCCGTTGTTTGCATACTCACTGGGGCTTGACTCAATGCAATTATTTCTGATAACGAACCTTCCAACTGTGAAAAGCCCTTTAACATGTATCGATGTGATCGTGCTATTAGATCTGGCGGAGGTGTCCGAATTGTCATTGCAGACCATGTTCACAGTTTTCATATTCCTGTTGTCTCCTCCTTAGAATTGGTGTGCGCATGTGTACGCATTAACTACCGCGATGTTGTTTTCTGCGAATGCTACCGGCCCCTTACTACTGCTTCCACATTTCGCACCGATCTTCATGATGTGTTACAAAAAATCGTCCCCAAATTCTCGAATTCACCTATATTCAAGACGGGTGATTTTAATTTGGTCCGCCGCTGTTACGCTTGCCTCAGACCGGTCATCTGAAACGGCAGCACTTCTAAACGTCTGCGGTGATTTCAACTTCTCGGAAATCATAACGCGACTAACCTGAACCATGCAAACTGCTTCCAGTATCATAGACCTGATTCTGCCTACTTCCCCCGATATCGTTAATTCACTCACTTTTTCCCGGGTCTCAATGACCATGGTATTATTGTATTCTCGTTTGCAGTAAGCATGTGTCTCTCACCGCCAGCGCAAAACTGCATAAATTACGAGACACACTTTTTTTGGATCAAATAGACAACTCGGAACATTTTTGGATGAATACCTACCAAATTTTTGTGCACGTACTCTTCAAGAAATCCGGATTTGTTTTAAAAAAACAGTCAACTCGCTAACAGATAAGTACATACCCCAACGTGTGTCATATGCGGCAGCCAGCGATCCCTGTTGTTCAACATTGTCTCAAAGCGCCTACTAAATATAAAGGAATTATTTTGCCAGGCAAAATTTGGCAGTAGGCACGATGACTGAGTTACCTATCAGATAGCTAATTTTCTATACAAAACTGCCATCATCATCATCATGAGCCTTACTACACCCACTGCAGGGCAAAGGCCTCTCCCATGCCTCTCCAATTAACCCTTTCCTTTGCCAGCTGCATGCACCCTTTGCCTGCAAACTTCTTAAACTCATCCGTTCACCTAACCTTCTGCCGCCCCCTGCTACGCCTACTTTCTCTTGGAATCCACTCCGTTACTCTTAAGGACCAGTGGTTATCTTGCCTTCGAATTACATGCCATGCCCAAACCCATTTCTTTCTCTTGATTTCGACTAGGATGTCATTAACCCACATTTGTTCCCTCATTAACTCTGCCCGCTTCCGGTCTCTTAACGTTGCGCCTATCATTATTCTTTCCATGGCTCGCTGCGTTGTCCTTAACTTATGCTGAACTCTTGTCGTTAGCTTCCACGTTTCTGCCCCGTAGGAGAGTACCGGTAAGATAAAGCTGTTGTACACTTTTCTCTTGAGGGAAATTGGTAAACTGCCACTCATGATGTGCGAGAACTTGCCATATGCGCTCCACCCCATTCTTATCCTTCTAGTTATCTCCCTCTTATGATCCGGATCAGCTGTCACTACCTGCCCTAAGTAGATGTATTCTGTCACAACTTCCAGGCTCTCGCTGCCAATTGTGAACTGTTGTCCTCTTGCTAGACTGCTGAACATTACATTGGTCTCTGCATGTTAATTTTCAGACCCATCGTTCTGCTCTGCCTGTCTAACTCAATGATCACGATTTTCAGTTCACCTCCTGAGTGGCTCAGCAAGGCAATGTCTTCAGCGAATCGCAGATTATTTAGGTATTCTCCATTTATTCTTATTCCCAACTGTTCCCAATTCAGGCCTCGGAATACCTCCTGTAAACAGGCGGTGAATAGCATTGGCGAGATCGTGTCTCCTTGCCTGACGCCCTTCCTTATTGGAATTTTATTTCTGACTTTATGGAGGACTATAGTAGCTGTGCAGTTGCTATATATATCTTCCAGTATTTTAACATAAGGCTTTTCTACCTTCTGATTACGCAATGCCTGTATGACTGATAAGGTTTCCACTGAGTCGAATGCTTTCTCCTAATCAATGAAGGCTATATATAGAGGTTTGTTATATTCTGCGCATTTCTCTATCACCTGATTGATAGGTTGAATATGATCTATTGTAGAATATCCTTTACGAAAGCTTGCCTGATCGTTTAGTTGATTAAAGTCTAAGGTTGCCCTGACTTTATTAGCGATTACCTTAGTAAATACTCTGTAGGCAATAGATAGTATACTGACCGACCTGTAATTTTTCAACTACTTGGCGTCTCCCTTCTTATGAATTATTGATAATGTTTGCATTCTTCCAAGCTTCTGTTGCAGTCGAGGTCATAAGGCATTGCGTATACAGGGTAGCTAGTTTTTCTAGCATGATGTCCCCTCCATCCCTAAACAGATCTGGTATTACCTGATCCCCCCCAGCTGCTTTTCCCCTTTTCATTGCTCCTAAGGCTTTCTTTACTTCACCTTTCGTTACTGGTGGGATGACGCATTGCTGTGCACTGCTGTCTTTCTCATTAACGCTCTGATTACATTGGCTACTGTACAGGTCGGTGTAGAACTCTGGCTACGTTAACTATCTTATGCATATTGCTAATGACATTGCCCTGCTTGTCTCTTAATGCATACATCTGGTTTTTACATACGCCTAGTTTCCTCTTCACTGCTTTTAGGCTACCTCCGTTCTTTAGAGCATGCTCGATTCTCCCCATATTATACTTCCTTATGTCGGCTAACTTGCGCTTATTCATTAAATTTAATAGCTCTGTTAGTTCTATTGTGTCGGTAGGGTTAGACGCCCTCATGCTTTGGCGCTTCTTAATCAGATCTTTCGTCACCTGCCATGAAAAGCCTGCCATGAAACTGCCATGAAAAACACTAAACAAGACTTTTCAAAAGACCCTGCAGCAGTGGTTGCGGTCATCGAACCTACCGCTGAGCATCATTCATTGTTCTTCCAGGTTTCCAAGCCCATGGAGATTATAAAGTGCGTGCTAAGTGTTGCGTCTTCCTGGTCTGATTCCGAGCTGGCCTGATTCCTGCTTCGTGTCAACGGGGTGGTACTACACTGTCTTCATTAATACGTTTACCATGAAACCGTGCCTTCGCTGTACCGCCGGCGCAAACATCATTATTCTAGCCTTAAAAGCCGTCATCTCGAGACCCCAGGCTTCATTCCAGCAGTGGTTGCGGTCATCGAACCTACCGCTAAGCATCGTTCATTGTTCTCTCAGGTTTCCAAGCCCCTGCAGATCCCAAAGTGCCTGCTAAGCATTGCGTCTTCCTGGTCTGATACCAAGCTTGTCTTGTTCCTGCCTCGTTTCAACGGGGCGGTTTCTTATATCCTGCAGATCCCAAAGTGCCTGCTAAGTTTTGCGTCTTCCTGGTCTGATTCCAAGCTGGCCTGATTCCTGCCTCGTGTCAACGGGGCGGTACTGCACTGTCTTCATTGATACGTATACCACGGAACCGTGCATTCGCTGTGGCGCCCGCGCAAACATCCTTCTTCAAGCCTTAAAAGCCGTCACCTCGAGATACCAGCTTCATTGCAGCAGAGGTTGTGGACATCGAACCTACCGCTAAGCATTGTTCATTGTTCTCCCAGGTTACCAAGCCCCTGCACATCCAAATGTGCCTGCTAACTGTCGCGTCTTCGTGGTCGGATTCCAAGCTGGCCTGATTCCTGCCTCGTGTCAACGGGGCAGTACTGCACTGTCTTCATTGATACGTATACCACAGAACCATGCATTCGCTGTGGCGCCCGCAACATCCTTCTTCTAGCCTTAAAAGCCGTCACCTCGAGATACCAGCTTCACTGCAGCAGTGGTTGCGGTCATCGAACTTACTTCTAAGCATCGTTCATTGTTCTCCCAGGTTGGTGCCTTTACTCTTTTGCAATTTTGACTACCTTGACTGCAACCACTGCTGCTGCCAATTTTGCTTGCCTCGCTGTGCTAATTGTCTTCGCGTTTCTCATAATGCCGACTAATGTCGAGCTGGCTAGAAAAATTGAGACTTTTGGAGGCTATGTTTGAGGCCAAGTTTAATGATTTAGTTAATCAACTGGTCACAATAGTAACTATCAAGCTTCAAGAATCTGGTCTAGACGTAGGTGGACTGGCTAAGGAAGTGTCTGACATGGATGCTAGTCTCACGCTCTTGAATGATATAGTCGAAAATGTTCAGAGTAGTCAAGCGGATCTCTTGGCCGCTAACAAAACGCTTAAACTCGAGAATGAAATGCTAAAATATTAAATAGCCAATCAGGATCAATATTCTAGAATCAATAATGTTGAAATCAAAGGTGTCCCTTGCACACAGGGTGAGGACTGTGCTGCAATTGTGGCGTCGATTGGATAGAAAATAAGCTGCCCTGTTGACACTGCCGACCTTGACATTGTTCATCAGGTGCCCGCTCAGACAGGGCAGAACATCATTGCTCGCTAAAAGAAACGACTTCTTGGATAAAGCTCATAAGTCACGGCTTGACACCGGTACGTTGGGTTTCCCAAGTGCATCAAAGGAGCCAGTTTATGTAAATGTCCACCTTACTGTGGAAAACAAGAAACTTCTCAGTAAGGCACGAACACCCAAAAAAAAAGGGGTGGCTGTTTCTCTGGACGAAAAACTGCCAAATTTTGGCACGTAAGGGAGAGACCAGCCATGTTTTCCGCATTAAAATTGAATTCCACCTATCCATTTTCACTTGAGATTCTGCATTTTTCTTCCAACCTCTTCCATCAATTTGGCCTCGTACTTCACGCCTTCCAATCTAAAATCTTATATTTCCCCTTCTTTCAGATCTTTTATTCATTTCCATGCGCGAAGTCTACGAAAATATTCGGACGACTTTACTAACCTACTATCAGCCACTCAACACCATTTGTTTGTAATCTGCGTGAGCGAAACTTGGCTGTCTGATTTCGACAACAACCTGTACACGTTGCCTTCATATAGCGCTGAATACTTCCATCGTAGCTATAGCGCGCACGGTGGCACAACGATCTTTATTTTCTCTTGCTATCGTCGCCGACTTGATCTATCGCTAAAAGTGGGAAATTGTGAATCTCTATGGATTGAACCAGATGAATCTTCCTTTTCACTACATAGAAAAAATATAGTCATTGGCTGCATATACCGGTCACCCTCGTCCCCAGTCAAAGATTTCAGCTTAGCTCTACACTCAGTCTTAGGGGTACAGTCAATGGAATGCAAATATGTTATAATAATGGGTGACATCACTATTAACACATTATATCCCGACTGCTCGTCATATGTAGAATATATGGAAGTTTTAAATACTCTTGGCTTTGAAAATCTTATCAACATTCCCACACGCATTTCTGCTAATGGTTCAATCTCCCTCATAGATCAAGCTTTATCAAACCTAATGTCCGCACCTGATGCAGGTGTCATAGAATCTGATATAACAGATCGCTACCCTATATTTGTACAGTTGGATAACTGTGTTAACTATGTTAGGCATACTCAGTTCATTAAAAAAACATTGAACTCTGCCTTATTCCTTGAACGGGTTGCTATTATTGACTGGTCAGTGGTTAAGGCTCTTGATGACGTCGATATTGCATTCAATCAGTGCTTTCTTAATATCTCTAATACTATCGATGAGTTTTCTGCAATATATAATTGCAATAAGAATTATTCAACTCCGAATAATCTCTGGTTGACTTCTGGCCTTTTAAGCTGTTTCAGAAAGAAAAATAACTTCTATAGAAAATGCAAAAAAGCAACCATTCAAGTTAAGGCTTTTAGAACGTTATAGGAAATATTCTAATGTGTTAGGCATGCTCCTTAGAACAGCGAAGAGAAAGTACTATGGATCCGCAGCGGTGGCTGAGTGGTTATGGAGCTCGGCTGCTGGCCCGAAAGACGCTGGTTCGATCACAACCGCGGTGGTCGAATTTCGATGGAGGCGAAATTCTAGAGGCCCGTGTGCTGTGCGATGTCAGTGCACGTTAAAGAACCCCAGGTCGTGGAAATTTCCGGAGCCCTTCACTACGGCGTCTCTCATAGCCTGAGTCGCTTTAGGACGTTAAACACCCATAAACCAAACCAAGCCAGAAAGTACTATGAAAGAGAAAGAAATCACGCCGGAAATAACATTCATAAGCAATGGAAAGTTAATTCCTTCCTAAACAGAAACAACTCGAAAGCTCCCATATCAACAATTACTTCCAGTAAGGAAACATATACCAATCCTTCAGACAGTGCTGAAGCCTTTAGTGATTAATTTGCTCTAGCCTCAGGAGTAATAAATATTGCCGCTAATCAAACATTACAACGATCTCCCCATAGCATTTTATTTGTCTCTGTCTCTCCTGATGAAATCGGCAAAAAAATGCGCAATCTGAAAGACGCCAGTCCAGCTGTCGATAATATACAATCATCCTATATTAATTTAATTGCGCATCTCATTTGCGTTGTCCTCGCCCATATTGTCAATCTGGTCTTGAAATCAGGCGCTCTCCCTACTTCATTGAAAAAGGCAAAGCTAATTCCAGTCTTCAAAAAGGTAGATAAAAAACTCATTTATAATTACCGCCCAATCGCCATTTTATCGATTTTCAGCAAAATTATTGAAAAAGTTATTGTTATCCGAATAAACAAGTACTTAACAAAATGTGACATTCTCTGACCTAACCAGTTCCATTTCAGAATGGGATTCTAAAACAAATTAGCTGTGATCGCTCTCACCGATAAAATTAAATCCTACATCGACACAGGTAACTTTGCATTATTTATTGATCTTTAGGAACTTATGATTCCCTCAACCATGCCATTTTATTCAATAAGCTTGACGCTGTCGGTATAACTGGGCCTGCACTTTCGCTAATCAGAAGCTATTTATTTAATAGAAAACAAGCCGTGTTCATCTCGGAAACATACTAAATATTGAAGACTACTAACGTTGGAGTTCCGCAAGGTTTCCTTCTTGGCCCTCTTCTATTTTTATTATATATCAATGACCTCCCTAGGTGTCTTAATAATTCCAACTGTTTTCTTTATGCTGACGGCACAACACTCTTAACCTCAGATTCACATATAAATAAACCGTTCGTTAAAGTTAACATTGATGCACAGAATGTATTCGATTGGTGCAGAAATAAATTGCTGTTCATTAATGCATCCAAATTTAGATTTATAGTTTTTAGGTCACCTCCTAAAATTCTTTGCAAAAACCCGTCTTGTAGCATAGGCTCTAACTCAATTTTCAGGTGATCACGTATCCTTTCTAGGCGTAGTACTGGACAAACGTCTTAAATTTCAGACCCACATCACATCTATATCCCGAAAAATGGTGTATGATATAACAGTATTAATTAAAGTTCGCCCGTATTTCTATGTTCCCATTCTCATTTACCTCTATTGCTCGTTCATCCACTCCGATATTCAGTATTGCATTTCATCTTGGGGAAACACATATCATTCGCATTTATCTTCTCTGCAAACTATCCAAAATCAAGCAATTCGAATTATCACTTACAGTCACTACTCTGTAAATGCCTCTCGTCTGCTCCTATCATACAATATTTTATCGGTGCCCAAAATAATTGACTACAAATTATGTACCCTTATGTACAAATCTATTAGAGTTCTACTTCCTTTTTCGTTAACTAGCAGTGACCAAAATCCGCGTCGCAATGACACGTGTTTTGCTAATAGCAATAACTTTTTACTCCCTAAATCTAACACTAATTATGAAAAGCAAACAGTTCATTTCTCTGCTACCACATTATGGAACTTATTACCAGTTAGCATTAAGCAATAATCAATTATTTGTGCCTTTAAATCCGCTCTCCGTCAGTTTTTACAATACCGCTAATAGTATTTTACATAGTAAATGGTACTAGTTTTGTCATTTATATCATTCTATGATTTGTGTTTTGTATTGGTCTGTACTCTATTAGGTGTGTAATCATTTTTCATTCAAATAAGGGTTTGCATTATTTCTCATATTTCACTTGCTGCTCTTTAATGACGCCAACAACTTTAAATTTTTTTTAATCTGCTGTCTGTAATTCTTTTTTACAATTGTTCTTACAGGAGGTCCTGTCCACAGTCTCTGACTTTGGGACCTCCTTCTGTATACCAGTGTTTTTTTAATCTTGTACCATAAACATGCAATAAACGAACCTTTAACCTTGAACCCTGCATTCTTTGCTGATTACAGATTCTAAAAAATTCTGGAACATTATTAGTGGCTCAAAATTTATGATTTTAATGTAGGATTTTCAAATATGTTTTGCGACTACAGTTCGTTTCCCTGCCTGTTTTTCGCTCAATAGACACTGCACTTATTGACCCAGTCGGTGTGCAGAACTTAATTAAGAACTTAAACTTGCCTTCGTCTTCGGGCGTAGACGGTATGAATTCGAAGTTTTTGATCAGTAGCGATCTGTAGTCATCCATAATCACCTTTGAACTGTTTTCTCAATCTTTGAGTTCTTCTGTGTACCAAATGATTGGAAGGTGGGCAAGGTGGTGCCGTTATTCAGGTCCGGTGACGTGCTTTCACCCACTAACTATAGACCAATTTTCTTAGCTAGCGTTCCATGCAAAATCTTTGAACATATAATCTATTCCAAATCATTCTTTATGCCACATAAGCATTTTTTTGCAAATATTTCTCATGCGAGACACTGCTCATACCCTTCACTAATGACCTTCTTGCTGCCACAGACTATGAATCCTACATCTGCTGCACATTTCTAGATTTCTCCAAAGCGTTTGATCTTGTTAACCATCAATTACTTTTTTTGAAGCTTAGCAGGGTTAACATTGATTCCATCCTTTTAGCATTGATCGAAAATTTTCTTCTCAACAGAACAAGGTTTGTATATGCCAATAACTCTGATTCTTCTCATTTGCCAGATCGCTCCGAAACCACAGCACAGAACCCCAGTGCTCTATGCTTGTAGCATTACCTGTTCCTTATCTACACCAATGACTTTGCTGACCATATTAACTGTTCTATTACACTTGAAGGTATTGGTGAGCGGTATCAAAATACGGAAAGGGACGAACACACATGACGAAGCGCTTTCTAATACAGAACTCTTTATTCTCTGAGGAAACATGATTATATACAGATAATAAAGTCATATCATACACAGAATAGCAAGGCGCTGACAACAGTGATATGAAGGAAAAAGAAAAAGCGATAAACACGTGCCCTTACAACAGCCGAATATTAGTATTCTTGAGGTAGTTTAATTTAGTTCACCCTAACATCACTCAAGGCGAGCTGTCCCATTGCTTATATGGAGCAACATGCATAGCGAAAGCTTTAATAATTTCGCATTCCTGCTCTAGCCCGGCCTATTACCTTGGTGTTTTTTAGCGTCATAGTGCATTTACAGTGTGCACAATGTGGTGACAGTTTCCCGAATTTTGCAACTTGTTCGCATAACCTTTCGTGTTCTCTAAGCCTCTTGTTGAGGCACCTACCCGTTTGCCCTACGTAGGTTCGTTTACATAGATATATACAGCTAAGCAAAATGCTGTAAATGACGTTTTCGTCACACTCTGCAGAGGTGATTTCGTGTTTGATGCTGCATAATTTGTTTTGTGCTTTTCATTCTCGTTGACCTTTTTGCACATTCCAATGAGCTTTTTGGGAGCAGAAAAAATCACCTGAACTCCGTACTTGTTAGCTGTCTCCCTTATTCGGTGGGAGATGTTATCAATGTACAGCACCACAGAGGGGCGTCCCTCATAGATCATTTTCTAGTGTTATGGGACAGAGTAACTTCCCTTAGTAAGCATTCAGCAATGCTGCCAAGTAACTGCTCTGGATAGCCGCTAGCCCTCAATCGGGATACCTGTAGATCAATGCTGTGAGGAGTGGAGGCATAATTTTTTATAGCTAGTTTCAGGGAAGAAGTTGCTACAGCTCGCTTCACAATCCTAGAATAACCGGCGTCAAATCGCAACAGCAGTTTTTCTGCCATGGGCTTACAAAGCCCAGCAAGTGTGGTTGTCGCTGCATGTCACCAGCAGGCCTAGGAATCTGACAGCCCTTTTCGGGTTTCAGAAGTCAACTGAAGGCCAGCAAAAGCTCTCTTCCATTCACTAAGAATACCTTCCACATTTTTGGAGTCATTTGGGATGTTGAGATGTAATGAGGTATTCATCAAAGTATCTAAGCATATTAAAATATTATGCGTATTTAGTGCGCTCGATATCCTCCGATTACCCTGTGCCAAAAACATGCCGGACAACACAGGCGCCAAACAAGATCCCAATAAGTTCATTTTCAGCTTAAAATAAGCTGATTGGAATGTACAAAAAGGTCCAGGAGAATAAAGACCACAAAAAGAAACCTGGGTGCAACATCAAACACGAAATCAACTATGTAGAGTGCGACGAAAACGTCATTTACAGCATTCCGCTTGGCTGTCAAGGAACCCACGTAGGGCAACCGGGCAGGTGCCTCAACAAGAGGCTTAGAGAACACGGAAGGTTATGAGAACAATTTGCAAAATCCGGGAATCTGGCACCACATTGCGCACATTGTAAATGCACCCCGATGCTAAAATGCACCAAGGTAATTGGTCGGGCTAGATAGAAATTGGCTGGAACGCAAAATTATCAAAGCTTGCACTATGCATGCTGCTCCTGATAAGCAATGTGTAAGCTCGCATTCCGTGATGTTAGGGAGAACTGAATTAAACTAACGCAAGAATATTATTCTTCGGCTGTTGTAAGAGCACGTGTTGATCGTTTTTTTCTTTTCTCCGTCATAAAAGATTTCTCAGCGCCTTGCGCTCTTCCCTCTTCTGTGTATGACATGACGTTATTACTTGTATGTAGTTATGTTTATTCAGAGAATAAACAGTTGTCAGAAAGTGCTACGTCCTGTGTGTTCGTCTTTTTTGTTCTTGTCTCTGTGCTTTTCGTCTGTGTGTTCGTCATGATTTTGCTTTGCTGGGTCGTCGGCAGGTCTGGCGACGATACTAGCCTCAGGTTAAGCTCTGCTCGACGTTGAGCTCACCTGATCTGTTCGTGCCGCAGAAAGAAGTTCATGAAGACCACGACGCGCACTGCACAGCGCGATAGCGTATCGACAGGCGTGTTAGACTGCAGTGATCGCCTAGTGTTCTCGCGCAGCGGCCTGCAAGGCTGATCTGTTCACGTCGCCACGCGTTACACTACGATTAGTGGGTATTTAAGTTTTCTTTAAATTAACATAGCTTAGCTTTTGCTAGGCAATGGCACATGAAAGAACAGGACAAGATTCTTGATGAGCGTACGAGTCCTTTCGAACTAATAATAGGGAAGTTGCGGCGCCGGCTACCTGATTGTGGACCGGACACGAATGTTTGCCCGCCGCCGGTCCGTTGCCGCTCTGTCACGAAAGCAGCCTCTCCACTAGCAGCGCAGTTTTCCGTAAAATACAGGCTCTCAAAGGTGTACACTTCAATTCATCTATTCTATTCATCTATTATTGTTCAATCACAACTATAAACTTTCTTAATTAGCATCGTCAGTCATTCGCTTTTCATTCTGAGCATTTTGGCACCTTTGAACCCGTTTTTATCAATTTTTTTTCATTTCATTAGTTCATTCATTACAATGATTTCATTAACTCCTCATCGCCTGTCTCACACTAATCAATCAACAGTCAATATATCCCCAAAATACGATTATACGATTTCTTTGCGTAGCCTTTAATTATAGGTCACCGATTCGAATCTCCGCTGTGCTAGGCTGTAACTTAACTAGTAAGTTTATCCTGCAGAAATCGCTCGCATGACATCATCCAGAGTATTCTGCAGTAAGCGGCTAGCATGATGCGATTTTATTTTACGCAGCCCACGATTATTTGTCACATGCGGTGCCGACTACGCCGACGGCTTTTCGACCGAACGAGCTTTATATGCTACCGTGTAAAAGATGGTTGCGAGCAGCAAACGCTGCCACCTATGTTAAGCACCTAATCAGAGTCTAGAGGAAGTAAGAGACAGGGGAGACGACAGGGAGCGAAATACAGATCAGTTTAGAATTTAATTTCGGGCCCGTATTGCATTCACTGCTGTGGGAAACATTTACAGGCTTCTTTGCCTTGTGCACAACATAGGAAGATGGCATTAATAATTACTGTAACAGTTAGCGTCTAAAAATTAAAAATGATTTGAATATTTTGTGCTCAGTTAGGTAAAACATACAAGAAACTTGCACAAAATTATTATGCTTCGATGCGGGCTGCTTTTCAACTAAATGGAAATATTTCCATGTTGATACGTAAAAGATTTCTTTTTACAATCCTTTTTCACTGTTTGTCATCAACAGCAAGCGTAAAATGGCGGCCACCATGTGAAATATTAATTTCGCCAAAACCAAGCTGGAAGATGCTTACCACAGTGGGATGATACTGTTTTTGTGAGCAAATATGAGATAGTCGAGCTCAAAATCTTTCCGCTATATTCATGAACTGAAAGACGAATCTGTCACTATGTACGGTGTAAAATGCAGGGTGGTTCTCCAAAGAGTTTGCACAATTTTTAAAAACAGGCTATTTGATTTAGAAGAGTGCTTTTTTCGCCACAACATTGTCAGTGGTGTAGTATAGCAGAATACAGCTAAGACATGCTAATTAGCAGGCTCCTAGCTAATATGAAATAGTTAGGTTTTTAACTGTTACCGTTAGGTTCATTAATTATTGAGATGTGTGTAGCCCACCGGCAGTAATGCTCATACCACTTTTCAGAACATTGTAATCGTGGTTGCCCTCGGTGCTGTGGCCCAGCAAATTTCAGCTTATTTACGAGTTATGTGCGCTGGAGAGATTGCTTTGCCTGCAAGCTCATTGAAAGTGCATGTATATTGAGGCGATGCAGGCAAAAAATTTTTTGACCAAAGCGCCGCTGGTAATCGCGTTTTCGAAATGCTAAAAACTGATATGGATATTACTTAAATAACGCTGCAGGTCTCTGAATAATTCAAACGCCTAGCAGTGAAAGTTAACAAGATAGGTATTGAATATTAGGTAAGTAGCCTGCTAGTTAGCACGTCCTAGATGTATTCTGATGTACTACATCATTGACTATGCTATATTGAAAGTAGCTCTATTTTCGCTGCAAAAGCCTATTTTGTAAAATTATGTGTAAAGTATTGATAAACACCCTGTTAAGTAGCATCTTTGATGGATATTCACACTGCAGAGCCTAGGCATTGAGTGCTACTGCGAATGAATGTGTTGTAGCCACTGCAGAGGCCAAGCTGTCGATAATGGACAAATGCCAAATATTTGTCCAAAAGTGGTGTAGAGAACAACCTGCATTTTACCGTAACAGTTCCAGGAATGGAGAAAGTAAATTGTATGCTAAAATTGCTTTTCCTAATAGCATGGGCTACCATTTTTTGTTCACTTCTTTTTTGTTTACCCTTTATAGTACGCCCACCTGAAAGGCACCTCTGATCACATATAAAGAGCAATCAAATAGCGAAATTAAAATACTTACTCAGACTGCACCTCTGAAATTTTTTCCAACACTCTTGCGATTGGTGAGGATGCTTCTTCTTCTATGATCGCCATTTTCTCATGGTATGGCTTAACCTGCTCGTAGAGTTCTTCTAGTGCAGCCGAAAATGAAAACTGGGACCTGCATTTCAAAACCAGGTGCAATTAAACAAATGCACATGCTACATAACAGAAAATCTACGATTGCTAGTCCCTCATAAACTACTACTACTCAGGGTTAGCTGTTTTAATAGTGGAAGCCAGGGAAGATTTATAGAAAACTCTTAGAGGGGGCAGTCCCATTTGCACCCCACATTGGCTTAACGTTATGGCGTGTTTTGTGGCACGTAAACAAGTTACTAAAAACACAGGATATTTCGACAAATGCATTATCTCCTACGAGCAAGCTGGATTGGAAAGGAATCTATTTCTTGTACATCTGCGAAATTTTTTTTTTATTTTCTTGAGTTTTATACACTGAATTGAGATGCATTTTATTGTGAGCTCATCTCCACAAGCTTCAGTGATTGGTTCAATTGTTTAATGAGAATGCATTTCTCTGATTCTTATGTCCGATGCGAAGGTGACACAGTCACTTCAATGCGGCGTACTTGTCTACACGGCTTCCATTCTGCTACGATTGGCTTAAGCAGGTGGTGATTGTTGCTTATTTGGTTGTCTCATGAAGCCTTGCATAATACTCTCAATTTATATTATACGAAATACACACAATATTTAAGAGGCATGCTTATTTGTTTTATTTTGTCATTACAGGCTTGTGCGGCCCGTGCATCAGCTCTCTCCTTCCGGCCGAGCTATCAGTACATTATTTATTGTCCCTATGAAGAGTTGAACGCCATTTCTGGAGTGTACTGTTGTGCCCATATAATGTTTACAATGTTGTTCTTCTGTATTGTTTTCTGCACCCACAGCAATAGCGTGACACTGCAGTGAGAACTGACACCCACGGAGGCAGCTATACTATTATTTGCCATTTTCTTTGTGTTACTGCACTCCCAATGGAGACTGCTATTTTACAACCATTTATGCGAGACCTTGTGCAATTCTCATTCTTCATTCAGTACGAGAAACTCCTGCAGCATATATTTCCCTGACGTGTGCATTTTGTGAATGCGTGTTAGCGTCAAGTCGTGTACTGTACGAAAGTGTACTAAGGTGGCAGTGGGCGAGCTCTTCCGGCTATATTCGACCGTCCGTTCATAACAGCTACTTCGTGGCATTTTTCTTCAGAGCGAAAGAGAATTGATCTGATGGCTCAGTGTTTGTTCGTGAGCAGTGCTTTTGATGTGCACCTATTAACTATAAGGTAACAGATGTTTTGGCGTGGAACACGCTGGAAGAAAGAGAGGTCGTGGTATGCGGCCGCGCTGTGGTGAGAGAGTGGCCATTTTGGATGGAATCCATCCCTTGGGATGGGATGATATGAGATATGAGAGTGAGATAGATATGAGTTAAAGTTGAGAAAAAGATGAGAGAGGTGAAGGGAGGTGATGTGAGGCGAGGCGAGGCGGGGTGTACGGACGGAGGGATGGATGGATGGATGGATGGATGGATGGATGGATGGATGGACGGATGGATGGATGGATGTATGTATGTATGTATGTATGTATGTATGTATGTATGTATGTATGTATGTATGTATGTATGTATGTATGTATGTATGTATGTATGTATGTATGTATGTATGTATGTATGTATGTATGTATGTATGTATGTATGTATGTATGTATGTATGTATGTATGTATGTATGTATGTATGTATGTATGTATGTATGTATGTATGTATGTATGTATGTATGTATGTATGTATGTATGTATGTATGTATGTACGTACGTACGTACGTATGTATGTATGTATGTATGTATGTATGTATGTATGTACAGATGGACGGACGGATTGATGGACGGATAGATGGATCGATGGGTGGATGAGGGTGAACCCTTGAATCGGACGGTGGCTCAAGCCACCTAGCCATTACTTATGAAATTTTACTCTTGTCTTGATTTTAGCCACCAATCAGATAACCTTCGCTTGTTTACTTCTACCCGCTTAAAATCTGTTTCCCTTCACGGTCCTTAAACACCAATTCCTTGTATAGATCAGCCCCGCTGCTTTCCACTGTAGGGGAAGCCCTTTACAGAAAAGTATCAAATGTTCAGTCATTTCCTCCACTCCGCACGCAATGCACAACCTGTCTATCTCATGGTACTTGGCTCTGTATGTTTTAGTTCGCAAAACTCCCGCCCTGGCCTCAAACAACAATGAGCATCCCCTGTAATTATCGTAGATATTTGCTTTGGCAATTGCCTGCTTAAAGATCCTGTACTTTCCCAGTGTCGATTTTGTCAGCGTCCCTGTTTTCCACAGAGTTCTCTCTGTTTTCTTAACCTTTTTCTTAACCGATAATTGCTGATTTGACCCCCCTACTGTTGTCCAAATACTTGCTTGGGAATTTTCTAGTTCGCTTTTTTCATTGCGTGTCAACATTCCTTATTTACAGGTATCCGAAAACTTTCCTAGGCCACTGCTTTTTCCACAATTTTCTCAATTGCTCCTCAAATTCTATCTTACTGCTAGCTTCTCGGCGCTCGAACGACGCCAATTTCATACCACTCTGTACCCCCTGATTTGATCTATTGCCATGCGCTCCCAAAGCTAGCCTCCCTACGCCGCATTGTTTGATTTGTAGCCTTGCTTGAACATCTGGTCTCATGCACAGGACACCATTAACCAAAGTCAGGATGGGAACCGTCACCCCCTTCAAGATCCCTCTTACGACTTCATACCTATTGTAATTCCACAGTGCCCTATTTTTGATGACAGCTGCATTCCCACTAGGTTTATTCATTACATATTTTTCATCCTCCGTCACATACTCAGCACCGTTATTAATCCACACCCAAAGATACTTGTACTCAAGCAATACTTCTAGCATGAACTCCTGTATTCTATGCTCGTAACCCTTATCATTAATTATCATGACTGCAGATTTTTCTTTACAAAACTTGAAACTTATTCTATCTCCCTCTGCACCATATTTGTCTATCAACTTCTTCAAATCTTCCTTGCTGTCAGCGGTTAGCACTATTTCATCCGCGTATATTAGTCCCGGTAATGACTGTGTGCCTGGAAGATAGCGCCGCCGCTAGAGAAAGCACGACTTCAGGGGGCTTTGGCTTGGTTTGAACACCCGCATAAAACTTTTGCGACGTCGGTCATTTTTCAAAGAGCCCAACCGCTATCCATGCCTATATTTTTTTTTATTTAAACATCTACTTCTGAGCAGGTAGAAGCTTACATACCGCTTACTGTCCAAATAACTTCAAATACCTTGCCCAATCGAAGCGGCACCGCAGGTGCATTTTTCTTCAGAGCGAAAGAGGATTGGCCCGATGTCTCGGTGCTTGTTGGTGAACAGTGCTTTTGATGTGCACTTAGTACCTATGAGGGAACAGATGTTTAGGCGTGGAACACGGTGGAAGAAAAAGAGGTCCTTGTACGCGGCCGCGCAGTAGCTAGTGGCAGTAGCGACTACGCGTCCCTCAAGGAGCTCGCATACCGCTCTTCAGCCTTCCCGAAGACAGACCTCACCTGGAAATATAGCTAAAGGTCATTCCACGTAGTGATCACGTTCACGTGTCTACTGACTACTTGTGCAGGAGGCATTTTGACATTGATATTGCATTCAGAGGAAGCCGTTTTCCGAAAACATGCTGCAAAGAATAATGCATACAACGTGATCACCATCGCCGAAACGCTTGATAAGCATCGCATAGCGTTTCCTTGCGCTCAGAACAAAGTTGATATAAAGGAACATCTAAATTACTGTGTTGGTCTAAGATGAAATAATTCCGGAAACAAAAGAATGTCTGCATGCAGCCAGTGAGCAGCTTGAAGCTCGCGATCACAATTGTTCTCGCAGCAGAAGCGTCAAATGTCAGACGATCTCGGCTCAAAGAGCCGACTGTCGAAAGTTCGAGTGAACATCCACCTCCCGCTTAATCTGCGAGGCTTCTAATATCCAGTGGTGCATGGGAACGCGAAGCCGAAGGGCCGCGGGGCAGGTTTGGTAGAACCGACGGCTTGTGCTAGCGCTGATAGCTGATACAGATAAAGCTAGTCACACGGAATACATGCGTTGGCCAAAGAAACAGAGGTTCTCCTTGTGTTTCGCTTCTAGCTGTTCTTAAACAATACCAGCCACCTGCTTCTTATGTTTCCCAGTCAAGAATTAACAGTTGAAGTGATTGAGTTTCCAACTGGTTCAAATTGGAAATGTGTTCCAATTGACTAGTCAAAATGGGCTCCTAATTAGAACTGGTGAGCCCAGTTTGTCTCAGCAATCGCATCTTATTGTTCTGTTCAAACCCGCCCAATATATCCATATGAAAATTTTCATATCTTTCAAAGAAGGCGTAATTATTATGGTTCTTATCATAAGAGCTATCAGCACCTTAAGCTACGAAATTGTATTCATCATCTGTACTCTCACTGCGCACAAACTGAAATGAAAAAACCGCGCTTAATTGGCAAGTGCCACTGGTCCAAGCATGTGAGTTCCTTCAATACCGATCTTACCTTGCCATGTTACCTTCAGTACCGTGCTACTTTCAATACAAGTCTCAATGCGTTGTAATAACTGGACACTCTTTTACCGTCAAACCGATTAAACTAGCTGATCTGCAAGGGAGCATCCTAGGTCCTTTTCTCTTTGTTTTATATATAAACGACATAGTTAAAATTGACCCAGTGCCAAGTACATAATTTACGTTGATGATACAAGCTTATTCTTTCCAGGTAGTTCTGGTCCGGATTTGTCTTGCCATGCTAATTGAACACAACCTGGTTAGCACCTGGGCACCAAGAAATGAATTAAAATTAAATATTGCAAAAACTAAGCTTGTTATGTTCTATCCAAGGAAAAAAATTTATTTATTACCACCAGTTGTAATCGACAGCATAGAAGTAGAGGTTGTTCAGTGTCTAAAGAAATGGCAAATGGTCATTAATTTCTCTGAAACAGTTTTTATATCATTTTATGTACGCCGATTTCCTTCACTTTCGCGTACAATTTTCATGGCCAGGATTTACAAGGAATAACAACATTTAAATAAACTACTCTTCATTTTCTTAAGACATGTCATGGTCGAAACATAATGATATCATATCTAACACAGCTTTTAAACCTCTCGGGTGTCTCCATCGTACATTGCGCAAGGCACCAAAGGATACCAAACTGCTGCCATATAAAACACTTATCCGTCCCATTATTCATTACGGATGTAATTTATGGAATCCTCATAAGAAATACGATATTCAAAAATTAGAATCAATTCAAAAGAAATTGGAGCGCTTCATCTTTCACAATTATGGCAGAGATTCTTCGCGTTCTCCCCATTATGCAGTCTCAGGTCTCAAAGCACTATCATCTGACTGCCAAAGTTTTTACGCACACTGGTTCATTCGCAGCGCCTTCCCTCACTAAACATCTCTTTAGCAAACCTCTTTTTACTAGAAGCTTACATAGCCTGAACCGTACCCCTTTTTTTCTTGCTGCACTGAAGCGTTCAAACAGCGTCTTTCCCTTGGCCATTTAACTCTGGAGTTCGCTGCCGGGAAACATCCGCTCGGTACCCATTGACGAGCTTTTGGTGGCCATCACTTGTTAGGGACATTTTGTTAATGTTTTATTTATTTTACGCATTTTTATTTCTCTCCATGACCTATTTT
This sequence comes from Amblyomma americanum, assembly GCF_052857255.1. Classification (NCBI taxonomy): domain Eukaryota; kingdom Metazoa; phylum Arthropoda; class Arachnida; order Ixodida; family Ixodidae; genus Amblyomma; species Amblyomma americanum. The sequence continues at coordinate 106,095,246 of NC_135506.1, forward strand.
TCTCTCCCTGCTCACTCCTGTCATAGCCTTATTAAAGCTGCAGTAGGCATAATTAAATAAACAAATTATGTTGTTCAATCACAACTATAAACTTTCTTAATTAGCATCGTCAGTCATTCGCTTTTTATTCTGAGCATTTTGGCACCTTTGAACCCGTTTTTTTTCAATTTTTTTCATTTCATTAGTTCATCCATTACAATGATTTCATTAACTCCTCATCGCCTGTCTCACACTAATCAATCAACAGTCAATATATTTATTTATTTATTTATTTCATAATACTGCAGGCCACTGCTTGGCCCAAGCAGGAGTGAACATATAATGATACATAACCAAAAGAATATAGTTATTCAATATTAGCAGCACACGGAGACCAAAAGAATAAATTTATACAATGTTAGCAGCGCACGGATACCAAAAGAATAAACCAGACAATAAACTTATACAATATCAGCAGCACACGTATACAAAACATACATATAATCAATATTAGCAGGTAAATAGACGATTTAACGCATCAGAAAAATTTTGCGAGGAAAAAACAGATTCCGGTAGCGAATTCCAATCTTGCACTGTTCTAGGGAAAAAACTGTATTTAAAACTGTTAGTTTTGGCGAAAAGGGGAGTAAGTGAATGTTCAAGAACGTTCCGAGTCCTTCTCACTAGAGGACGCTTAATGCACTCCGGTAGCTTCAATTTATTTTTACCTGTTAAACTATTAATCAAGAATACCAATCTATTAATCTTTCGGCGGACTTCTAGCGTATGAATTTTATTTGACATCATTAACTGTGATGGAGAGTCTTCCCTTTTGTATTTTCCGTATATAAACCTAACCGCTTTCCTATTTAATTTTTTAAGCACCATTATGTCCTTTTTCGTGTACGGGTCCCAAATGACTGAGGCATATTCTAGTAAAGACCGCACACAAGTTTCGTAAGCCAATTTTTTTATGTGTGCTGGGGCAGTTTTTAGCTTTCTACTTAAAACCCATAGCTTTCTCAATGCGGCTGTAGAAATATTAGTAATGTGTGACGACCATTTTAACTTACTGTCAAGTGTTATACCTAAATATTTATATTGCTCAACTTCCAAAATCCTATTACCGCGAATAAGGTAGGGCAGCAAACTTGGAGACTTTTTTCTAGTTATACGTAAGACGACAGTTTTTTCAATATTAAGTTCCATATCCCATTTAAGACACCATTTTTCAATGGCAAAAACTGCTTTTTGTACAGAGCTGTGGTCATATTCGGATGAAATTTGTTTAAACACAGCACAGTCATCTGCGAATAACTTAACAGAAACATCTTCAGGTATGACCGCAACTAAATCATTAACATATATTAAAAACAACAATGGCCAAAGCACACTTCCTTGGGGGACTCCTGATTGAACATTAACAACACTTGAAACGGTCTTATTAATTTCTACATATTGCCGTCTGTCTGTAAGGTATGCGCTTGAACCCACCGAATGATAAAAAAAGGCACACCCATACATTCCATCTTATAGAGAAGTTTACCATGTGGCACCTTATCAAAGGCCTTGCTAAAATCAAAGAAAACCACGTCCGTTTGCCCGGACATATCAAGCACCCGCGCAAAGTCGTGCACAGCCAGAACAGTCTGAGTAACTGTAGATAAACCCTGCCTAAACCCGTGTTGACAATCAGACAGAAGATTATGATCGCTCAGGAACTTTCGCAGGTAGCCGGCTATAATGTGCTCCAACATCTTACAGCAACTGCATGTTATGGAAACAGGCCGATAATTTGAAACTGACAGTCGATCACCTTTTTTATACACAGGAACCACACATGCTATTTTCCAATCTGAAGGAAGTTTTCCGCATGCTAATGATAGTTTAAAAATGTGTGCTAGGCAACCTGATATTTGTTCTGCGTATCACCTCAAAAATGCATTGGGAAGACCATCGGGTCCAGCGGATATTTTAGTGTCCAGTTTCAAGAGCATCGCCAGGACACCCTCACGAGTCACTTCAATGCCCTCCTCTGGTGCAGCCGCTGCTTTCCCCAAAATACGATTATACGATTTCTTTGTGCAGCCTCTAATTATAGGTCACCGGTTCGAATCTCCGCTGTGCTAGGCTGTGACTTAACTAGTAAGTTTATCCTGTAGAAAACGCTCGCATGACATCATCCAGAACATTCTGCAGTAAGCGGCTAGCATGATGCAATTTTATTTTACGCAGCCCACGATTATTTCTCACATGCGGTGCCGACTACGCCGACGGCTTTTCGACCGAACGAGCTTTATATGCTACCGTGTAAAAGATGGTTGCGAGCAGCGAACGCTGCCACCTATGTTAAGCACCTAATCAGAGTCTAGTGGAAGTAAGGGACAGGGGAGACGACAGGGAAGCGAAATACAGATCAGTTTAGAATTTCATTTCGGGCCCGTATTGCATTCACTGCTGTGGGAAACATTTACAGGCTTCTTTGCCTTGTGCACAATATAGGAAGATGGCAGTAATAACTGCTGTTACAGTAAGCGTCTAAAAATTAAAAATTATTTGAATATTTTCGTGCTCACTTAGGTAAAACATACAAGAAATTTGCACAAAATTATTACGCTTCGATGCGGGCTGCTTTTCAACTAAATGGAAATATTTCCATGTTGATACGTAAAAGATTTCTTTTTACAATCCTTTTTCACTGCTTTGTCATCAACAGCAAGCGTGCGTAAAATGGCAGCCACTATGTGAAATATTTATTTCGCCAAAACCAAGCTGGAAGATGCTTACCACAGTGGGATGATACTGTTTTTGTGAGAAAATATGAGATTGTCGAGCTCAAAATCTTTCTGCTATATTCATGAACTGAAAGACGAAGCTGTCACTATGTACAGTGTAACATGCAGGGTGGTTCACCGAAGAGTTTGCACAATTTTTAAATACAGGCTATTTGATTTAGAAGAGTGCTTTTTTCGCCACAACATTGTCAGTGGTGTAGTATAGCAGAATACAGCTAAGACATGCTAATTAGCAGGCTCCTAGCTAATATGAAATAGTTAGGTTTTTAACTGTTACCATCAGGTTCATTAATTATTGAGATGTGTGTAGCCCACCGGCAGTAATGCTCATACCACTTTTCAGAACATTATAATCGTGGTTGCCCTCGGTGCTGTGGCCTAGCAAATTTCAGCTTTGTATGAGTTATGTGCGCTGGAGAGATTGCTTTGCCTGCAAGCTCGTTGAAAGTGCATGTATATTGTGGCGATGCAGGCAAAAAATTTTTTGACCAATGCGCCGATGGTAATCGCGTTTTCGAAATTCTAAAAACTGATATGGATATTACTTAAATAACGCTACACGTCTCTGAATAATTCAAACACCTAGCAGTGAAAGTTAACAAGTTAGGTATTGAATATTAGGTAAGTAGCCTGCTAGTTAGCACGCCCTAGATGTATTCTGATGTACTACATCACTGACTATGCTATATTGAAAGTAGCTCTATTTTCGCTGCAAAAGCCTATTTTGTAAAAATATGTGTAAAGTATTGATAAACACCCTGTTTAGTAGCATCTTTGAAGGATATTCACACTGCAAAGCCTAGGCATTGAGTGCTACTGCGAATGAATGTGTTGTAGCCACTGCAGAGGCCAAGCTGTCGATAATGGACAAATGCCAAATATTTGTCCAAAAGTGGTGTAGAGAACAACCTGCATTTTACCGTAACAGTTCCAGGAATGGAGAAAGTAAATTGTATGCTAAAATTGCTTTTCCTAATAGACTGGGCTACCATTTTTTGTTCACTTCTTTTTTGTTTACTCTTTATAGTACGCCCACCTGAAAGGCACCTCTGATCACATATAAAGAGCAATCAAATAGCGAAATTTAAATACTTACTCCGACTGCACCGCGGAAATTTTTTCCAACACTCTTGCGATTGGTGAGGATGCTTCTTCTTCTATGAATGCCATTTTCTCATGGTATGGCTTAACCTGCTCGTAGAGTTCTTCTAGTGCAGCCGAAAATGAAAACTGGGACCTGCATTTCAAAACCAAGTGCAATTCAACAAATGCACATGCTACATAACAGAAAATCTACGATTGCTAGTCCCTCATAAACTACTACTACTTAGAGTTAGCTGTTTTAATAGTGGAAGCCAGGGAAGATTTATAGAAAACTCTTAGAGGGGGCAGTCCCATTTGCACCCCACATTGGTTTAACGTTATGGCGTGTTTTGTGGCACGTAAACAAGTTACTAAAAACACAGGATATTTCGACAAATGCATTATCTCCTACGAGCAAGCTGGATTGGAAAGGAATCTATTTCTTGTACATCTGCGAAATTTTTTTTTTTATTTTCTTGAGTTTTGTACACTGAGGTGAGATGCATTTTATTGTGAGCTCATCTCCACAAGCTTTAGTGATTGGTTCAATTGTTTAATGAGAATGCATTTCTCTGATTCTTATGTCCGATGCGAAGGTGACACAAAGTCACTTCAATGCGGCGTACTTGTCTACACGGCTTCCATTCTGCTACGATTGGCTTAAGCAGGTGGTGATTGTTGCTTATTTGGTTGTCTCATGAAGCCTTGCATAATACTCTCAATTTATATTATACGAAATACACACAATATTTAAGAGGCATGCTTATTTGTTTTATTTTGTCATTACAGGCTTGTGCGGCCCATGCATCAGCTCTCTCCTTCCGGTCGAGCTAACAGTACATTATTTATGGTCCCTATGAAGAGTTGAACGCCATTTCTGGAGTGTACTGTTGTGCCCATATAATGTTTACAATGTTGTTCTTCTGTATTGTTTTCTGCAGCCACAGCAATAGCGTGACACTGCAGTGAGAACTGACACCAACGGAGGCAGCTGTATTATTATTTGCCATTTTCTTTGTGCTACTGCACTCCCAATGAAGACTGCTATTTTACAATCATTTAAAGAGACCTTTTGCAATTCTCATTAATCATTCAGTACGAGAAACTCCTGCGGCATATATTTTCCTGACGTGTGCTTTTTGTGCATGCGTGTTAGCGTCAAGTCGTGTACTGTACGAAAGTGTACTAAGGTGGCAGTGGGCGAGCACTTCCGGCTATATTCGACCGTCCGTTCATAACAGCTACTTCGTGGCATTTTTCTTCAGAGCGAAAGAGAATTGATCCGATGGCTCAGTGCTTGTTGGTGAGCAGTGCTTTTGATGTGCACCTATTAACTATGAGGTAACAGATGTTTTGGCGTGGAACACGCTGGAAGAAAGAGAGGTCGTGGTATGCGGCCGCACTGTGGTGAGAGAGTGGCTATTTTGAATGGAATCCATCCCTTGGGATGGGATGATATGAGATATGAGTGCGAGAAAGATATGAGTTAGAGTTGAGAAAATGATGAGAGATGAAATGAGGTGATGGGAGGCGATGCGAGGCGGGATGTATGGACGGAGGGACAGATGCAGATAGACGAATGGATGGATGGATGAATGAATGGAATGTGTGTGTGTCTGCGTGCGCGCACGCACGCACGCACGCACGGACGGACGGACGGACGGAAAAATTGATGGACGGATGGATGGATCGATGGGTGGATGAGGGTGAACCCTTGAATAGGACGGTGGCTCAAGCCACCTAGCCATTACTTATGAAATTTTACTCTTGGTTTGATTTTAGTCACCAGTCAGATAACCTTCGCTTGGTTACTTCTACCCGCTTAAAATCTACTTTTCCTTCACGGTCCTTAAACACCAATTCCTTGTATAAATCAGCCCCGCTGCTTTCCACTGTTAGGGAAGGCCTTTACACAAAAGTATCAAATGTTCAGTCATTTCCTCCACTCCGCACGCAATGCACAACCTGTCTATCTTGTGGTACTTGACTGTATGTCTTAGTTCGCAAAACTCCCGTCCTGGCCTCAAACAACAATGAGCGTCCCCTATAATTATCGTAGATATTTTTCTTTGGCAATGCCTGCTTGAAGATCCTGTATTTTCCCAGTGCCGATTTCGTCAGCGTCCCTGTTTTCCACAGAGCTCTCTCTGTTTCTTTAACCTTTTTCTTAACCGATAATTGCTGATTTGAACCCCCTACTGTTGTCCAAATATTTGCTTGTGAATTTTATAGTTCTCTTTTTTATTTGCGTGTCAACATTCCTTATGTACAGGTATCCGAAAACTTTTCTAGGCCACTGCTTTTCCCACAATTTTCTCAATCGCTCCTCAAAATCTATCTTACTGCTAGCTTCTCTGGTCTCGAACGACGCCAATTTCATATCACTCTGTACCCCATGATTTGATGTATTGCCATGTGCTCCCAAAGCTAGCCTCCCTACGCCGCATTGTTTGATTTGTAGACTTGCTTGAACATCTGGACTCATGCACAGGACACCATTAACCAAACTCAGGATGGGAACCGTTACCGCCTTCAAGATCCCTCTTACAACTTCATACCTATTCTAATTCCACAGTGCCCTATTTTTGATGACAGCTGCATTCCTACTAGCTTTATTCATTACATATTTTTCATGATCCGTCACATACTTAGCACCGTTATTAATCCACACCCAAAGATACTTGTACTCAACCAATACTTCTAGCTTGAACCCCTGTATTCTATGCTCGTTACCCTGATCATTAAATATCATGACTGCAGATTTTTCTTTACAAAACTTGAAACCTATTCTATCTCCCTCTGCATTATATATGTCTATCAACTTCTGCAAATCTTCCTTGTTGTCAGCGGTTAGCACTATTTCATCCGCGTATATTATTCCCGGTAAAGACTGTGTGCCTGGAAGATAGCGCCGCCGCTAGAGACGGCACGACTTCAGGGGGCTTCGGTTTGGTTTGAACACCCACATAAAACTTTTGCGACGTCAGTCAGTTTTCAATGAGCCCAACCTCTATGCATGCCTATTTTTTTATTTAAACATCTACTTCTGAGCAGGTAGAAGCTTACATACCGCTTACTGTCCAAATAACTTCAAATACCTCGCCCAATCGAAGCGGCACCGCAGGTGCATTTTCCTTCAGAGCGAAAGAGGATTGGCCCGATGGCTCGGTGTTTGTTGGTGAACAGTGCTTTTGATGTGCACTTAGTAACTATGAGGTAACAGATGTTTTGGCGTGGAACACGGTGGAAGAAAAAGAGGTCCTTGTACGCGGCCGCGCAGTAGCTAGTGGCAGTAGCGGCTAAGCGTCCCTCAAGGAGCTCGCATATTGCTCTTCTGCCTTCCCGAAGACGGACCTCACCTGGAAATATAGCTAAAGGTCATTCCACGTAGTGATCACGTTCACGTGTCTACTGACTACTTGTGCAGGAGGCATTTTGACATTGATATTGCATTCAGCGGAAGCCGTTTTCCGAAAACATGCAGCAAAGCCTAATGCATACATCCTGATCACCATCGCCGAAACGCTTGATAAGCAGCGCATAGCGTTTCCTTGCGCTCAGAACAAAGTTGATATAAAGGAACATCAAAATTACTGTGTTGGTCTAAGAGAATATATTCCGGAAACAAAAGAAGGTCTGCATGCAGCCAGTGAGCAGCTTGAAGCTCGCGATCACAACTGTTCTCGAAGCAGAAGCGTCAAATGTCAGACGATCTCGGCTCAAAGTGCCGACTGTCGAAAGCTCGAGTGAACAACCACCTCCCGCTTAATCTGCGAGGCTTCTAATGTCCAGTAGCGCATGGGAACGCGAAGCCGAAGGGCAGCAGAGCAGGTTTGGTAGAACTGACGGCATGTGCTAGCGCTGATAGCCGATACGGATCAAGCTAGTCACACGGAATACATGCGTTGGCCAAAACAAAACTGAGCTTCTCCTTGTGTTTCGCTTCCAGCTGTTCTTAAACAATATCAGCCACCTGCTTCTTATGTTTCCCAATCAAAAATTAACAGTTGAAGTGATTGAGTTTGCAACTGGTTCAAATTGGAAATGTGTTCCAAATGACTAGTCAAATGGGCTCCGAATTAGAACTGGTGAGCCCAGTTGGTCTCAGCAATTGCATCATATTGTTCTGTTCAAACCCGCCCTATATATCCATGTGAAAATTTTCATATATTTCAAAGAAGGCATAATAATATGGTTCTTGTCATAAGAGCTATCAGCACCTTAACCTACGAAACTGCATTCATCATTTGCATTCTCACTGCGCAGAAACTGAAATGAAAAAACCGCGCTTAATAGGCAAGTGCCACTGGTCCAAGCATGCGAGTTCCTTCAATACCGATCTTACCTTGCCATGTTACCTTCAGTACCGTCCCACTTTCAATACAAATCTTAATGCGTTCTAATAAATGGACACTCTTCTACCGTCAAACCGATTAAACTAGCTGATCCGCAAGGGAGCATCCTAGGTCCTTTTCTCTTTGTTTTATATATAAACGACATAGTTAAAATTGACCCAGTGCCAAGTACATAATTTACGTTGATGAAACAAGCTTATTCTTTCCAGATAGTTCTGGTCCGGATTTGTCTTGTCATGCTAATTGAACACAACCTGGTTTCTTGAATAAACAGCGCGAACAAAGACGAGCACAAAAGACAAGAAAGCGAACGACACTTTTGTGCTCATCTTTGTTCGCGCTGTTTATTCAAGATGCTTAACCAACTAGCCCGCCAAAACGTGTTAACACAACCTGGTTAGCACCTGGGCACCAAGAAATTAATTAAAATTAAATATTGCAAAAACTAAGTTTCTTACGTTCTATCCAAGGAATAAATATAATTTATTACCACCAATTGTAGTTGACAGCATAGAGGTAGAGGTTGTTCAGTGTATAAAGAAATGGCAAATGGTCATTAATTTCTCGTAAAAACAGTTTTCATATCATTTTATGTACGCCAATTTCCTTCACTTTCACGTACAATTTTCACGGCCAGGATTTACAAAGAATAACAACATTTAAATAAACTACTCTTCATTTTTTTTAAGACATGTCATGGTTGAAACATAATGATATCATATGTAACACAGCTTTTAAACCTCTCGGGTGTCTCCATCGTACATTGCGCAAGGCACCAAAGGATACCAAACTGCTGCCATATAAAACACTTGTTCGTCCCATTCTTCATTACGGATGTATTATATGGAATCCTCATAAGAAACACGATATTCAAAAATTAGAATCAATTCAAAAGAAATCAGAGCGCTTCATCTTTCACAATTATGGCGGAGATTTTTCGTGTTCTTCCCATTATGCAGTCTCAGGTCTCAAAGCACTATCATCTCACCGCCAAAGTTTTTACGCACACTGGTTCATTCGCAGCGCCTTCCCTCACTAAACATCTCTTTAGCAAACCTCCTTTTACTAGAAGCTTGCATAGCCTGAACCGTACCCCTTTTTTTCTTGCCGCACTGAAGCGTTCAAACAGCGTCTTTCCCTTGGCCATTTAACTCTGGAGTTCGCTGCCTGGAAACATCCGCTCGGTACCCATTGAGGAGCTTTTGGTGGCCATCACTAGTTAGAGACATTTTGTTAATGTTTTATTTATTTCTGCGCATTTTTTATTCTCTCCATGACTTTTTTTCTCTCCCTGCTCACTCCTGTTATAGCCTTATTAAAGCAGCAGTAGGCATAATTAAATAAATTATATTGTTCAATCACAACTATAAACTTTCTTAATTACCATCGTCAGTCATTCGCTTTTCATTCTGAGCATTGTGGCACCTTTGAACCCATTTTTTTCATTTTTTTCATTTCATTAGTTCATCCATTACAATGATTTCATTAACTCCTCATCGCCTGTCTCACACAAATCAATCAAGTCACTATATTCCCAAAATACGATAATATGATTTCTTTGTGTAGCCTCTAATTATAAGTCACCGGTTCGAATTTCCGCTGTGCTAGGCTGTAACTTAACTAGTAAGTTCATCCTGCAGAAAACGCTCGCATGACATCATCCAGAACATTCTGCAGTAAGCGGCTAGCATGATGCGATTTTATTTTACACAGCCCACGATTATTTCTCGCATGCGGTGCCGACTACGCCGACGGCTTTTCGACCGAACGAGCTTTATGTGCTACCGTGTAAAAGATGGTTGCGAGCAGCGAACGCTGCCACCTATGTTAAACACCTTATCAGAGTCTAGTGGAAGTAAGAGACAGGGGAGACGACAAGGAAGCGAAATAAAGATCAGTTTAGAATTTAATTTCGGGCCCGCATTGCATTCACTGCTGTGGAAACATTTACAGGCTTCTTTGCCTTGTGCACAACATAGGAAGATGGCATTAATAACTACTGTAACAGTAAGCGTCTAAAAATTAAAAATTATGTGATTATTTTTGTGCTCAGTTAGGTAAAACATACAAGAAACTTGCACAAAATTATTATGCTTCGATGCGGGCTGCTTTTCAACTAAATGGAAATGTTTCCATGTTGATACGTAAAAGATTTCTTTTTACAATCCTTTTTCACTGCTTTGTCATCAACAGCAAGCGTAAAATGGCAGCCACCATATTAAATATTTATTTCGCCAAAACCTAGCTGGAAGATGCTCACCACAGTGGGATGATACTGTTTTTGTGAGCAAATATGAGGTAGTCGAGCTCAAAATCTTTCTGCTATATTCATGAACTGAAAAGACAAAGCTGTCACTATGTACGGTGTAACATGCAGGGTGGTTCTCCAAAGAGTTTGCACAATTTTTAAAAACAGGCTATTTGATTTAGAAGAGTGCTTTTTTCGCCACAACATTGTCAGTGGTGTAGTATAGCAGAATACAGCTAAGACATGCTAATTAGCAGGCTCCTAGCTAATATGAAATAGTTAGGTTTTTAACTGTTACCGTTAGGTTCATTAATTATTGAGATGTGTGTAGCCCACCGGCAGTAATGCTCATACCACTTTTCAGAACATTGTAATCGTGGCTGCCCTCGGCGCTGTGGCCCGGCAAATTTCAGCTTTATTTACGAGTTATGTGCGCTGGAGAGATTGCTTTGCCTGCAAGCTCCTTGAAAGTGCATGTATATTGAGGCGATGCAGGCAAAAAATTTTTTGACCAAAGCGCCGCTGGTAATCGCGTTTTCGAAATTCTAAAAACTGATATGAATATTACTTAAATAACGCTACACGTCTCTGAATAATTAAAACGCCTAGCAGTGAAAGTTAACAAGTCAGGTATTGAATATTAGGTAAGAAGCCTGCTAGTTAGGTCATCCTAGATGTATTCTGATGTACTACATCATTGACTATGCTATATTGAAAGTAGCACTATTTTCGCTGCCAAAGCCTATTTTGTAGAAATATGTGTAAAGTATTGTTAGACACAATGTTTAGTAGCATCTTTGATGGATATTCACACTGCAAAGCCTAGGCATTGAGTGGTTTATGGTTTATGGGGGTTTAACGTCCCAAAGCGACTCAGGCTATGAGGAACGCCGTAGTGAAGGGCTCCGGAAATTTCGACCACCTGGAGTTCTTTTACGTGCACTGACATCGCACAGCACACGGGCCTCTAGAATTTCGCCTTCATCGAAATAAGACCGCCGCGGCCGGGATCGAACCCGCGTCTTTCGGGCCGGCAGCCGAGCGCCATAACCACTCAGCCACCGTGGCGGCTCCTAGGCATTGAGTGCTACTGCGAATGTATGTGTTGTAGCCACTGCAGAGGCCAAGCTGTCGATGATGGACAAATGCTAAATATTTGTCCAAATGTGGTGTAGAGAACAACCTGCATTTTACCCTACCAGTTCTAGGAATGGAGAAAGTAAATTGTATGCTAAAATTGCTTTTCCTAATAGCCTGGGCTGCAATTTTTTGTTCAGTTCTTTTTTTGTTTACCTTTTATAGTACGCCCACCTGAAAGGCACCTCTGATCACATATAAAGAGCAATCAAATAGCGAAATTAAAATACTTACTCCGACTGCACCGCAGAAATTTTTTCCAACACTCTTGCGATTGGTGAGGATGCTTCTTCTTCTATGATCGCCATTTTCTCATGGTATGGCTTAACCTAATCGTAGAGTTCTTCTTGTGCAGCCGAAAATGAAAACTGGGACCTGCATTTCAAAACCAAGTGCAATTAAACAAATGCACATGCTACATAACAGAAAATCTACGATTGCTAGTCCCTCATAAACTACTACTTCTTAGGGTTAGCTGTTTTAATGGTGGAAGCCAGGGAAGATTTATAGAAAACTCTTACAGGGGGCAGTCCCATTTGCACCCTACATTCGTTTAACGTTATGGCGAGTTTTGTGGCACGTAAACAAGTTACTAAAAACACAGGATATTTCGACAAATGCATTATCTCCTACGAGCAAGCTGGATTGGAAAGGAATCTATTTCTTGTACATCTGCGAAATTTTTTTTTTATTTTCTTGACTTTTGTACACTGAAGTGAGATGCATTTTATTGTGAGCTCATCTCCACAAGCTTCAGTGATTGGTTTAATAGTTTAATGAGAATGCATTTCTCTGATTCTTACGTCCGATGCGAAGGTGACACAAAGTCACTTCAATGCGGCGTACTTGTCTACACGGCCTCCATTCTGCTACGATTGGCTTAAGCCACAACATTGTCTTCTTGTGCAGCCGAAAATGAAAACTGGGACCTGCATTTCAAAACCAAGTGCAATTAAACAAATGCACATGCTACATAACAGAAAATCTACGATTGCTAGTCCCTCATAAACTACTACTACTTAGGGTTAGCTGTTTTAATGGTGGAAGCCAGGGAAGATTTATAGAAAACTCTTAGAGGGGGCAGTCCCATTTGCACCCTACATTCGTTTAACGTTATGGCGAGTTTTGTGGCACGTAAACAAGTTACTAAAAACACAGGATATTTCGACAAATGCATTATCTCCTACGAGCAAGCTGGATTGGAAAGGAATCTATTTCTTGTACATCTGCGAAAATTTTTTTTTATTTTCTTGACTTGGTTGTCTCATGAAGCCTTGCATAATTCTCTCAATTTAGATTATACGAAATAAACACAATATTTAAGAGGCATGCTTATTTGTTTTATTTTGTCATTAAAGGCTTGTGCGGCCCGTGCATCAGCTCTCTCCTTCCGGCCGAGCTATCAGTACATTATTTATTGTCCCTATGAAGAGTTGAACGCCATTTCTGGAGTGTACTGTTGTACCCATATAATGTTTACAATGTTGTTCTTCTGTAATGTTTTCTGCAGTCACAGCAATAGCGTGACACTGCAGTGTGAACTGACGCCTACGGAGGCAGCTATTCTATTATTTGCCATTTTTTTTGTGTTACTGCACTCCCATTGGAGACTGCTATTTTACAACCACCTATGCGAGACCTTGTGTAATTCTCATTCTTCATTCAGTACCAGAAACTCCTGCAGCATATATTTCCCTGAGGTGTGCTTTTTGTGAATGCGTGTTAGCGTCAAGTCGTGTACTGTACGACAGTGTACTAAGGTGGCAGTGGGCGAGCTCTTCCGGCTATATTCGACCGTCCGTTCATAACAGCTACTTCGTGGCATTTTTCTTCAGAGCGAAAGAGAATTGATCCGATGGCTCACTGCTTGTTGGTGAGCAGTGCTTTTGATGTGCACTTATTAACTATGAGGTAACAGATGTTTTGGCTTGGAACACGCTTGAAGAAAGAGTGGTCGTGGTATGCGGCCGCGCTGTGGTGAGTGAGTGGTCATTTTGGTTGGAATCCATCCCTTGGGATGGGATGATATGAGATATGAGTGCGAGAAAGATATGAGTTAGAGTTGAGAAAAAGATGAGAGGTGAAAAGAGGTGATATGAGGCGAGGCGGGATGTACGGACGGAGGGACAGATGCATGGATAGATGAATGTATGTATGTATGTATGTATGTATGTATGTATGTATGTATGTATGTATGTATGTATGTATGTATGTATGTATGTATGTATGTATGTATGTATGTATGTATGTATGTATGTATGTATGTATGTATGTATGTATGTATGTATGTATGTATGTATGTATGTATGTATGTATGTATGTATGTATGTATGTATGTATGTATGTATGTATGTATGTATGTATGTATGTATGTGTGTATGTATGTATGTATGTATGTATGTATGTATGTATGTATGTATGTATGTATGTATGTATGTATGTATGTATGTATGTATGTATGTATGTATGTATGTATGCATGCATGTATGTATGTATGTATGTATGTATGTGTGTATGTATGTATGCATGCATGCATGCATGCATGCATGTATGTGTGTATGTATGTATGTATGTATGTATGTATGTATGTATGTATGTATGTATGTATGTATGTATGTATGTATGTATGTATGTATGTATGCATGCATGCATGCATGCATGTATGTATGTATGTATGCAAGCATGCATGTATGCATGTATGTATGTATGTATGTGTGTGTGTGTGTATGTATGTATGTATGTATGTATGTATGTATGTATGTATGTATGTATGTATGTATGTATGTATTGATGTATGTATGTATGTATGTATGTATGTATGTATGTATGTATGTATGTATGTATGTATGTATGTATGTATGTATGTATGTATGTATGTATGTATTGATGTATGTATGTATGTATGTATGTACAGACGGACGGACGGATTGATGGACGGATGGATGGATCGATGGGTGGATGAGGGTGAACCCTTGAATCGGACGGTGGCTCAAGCCACCTAGCCATTACTTATGAAATTTTACTCTTGTCTTGATTTTAGTCACCAATCAGATAACCTTCGCTTGGTTACTTCTACCCGCTTAAAATCTGCTTTCCCTTCACGGTCCTTAAACACCAATTCCTTGTATAAATCAGCCCCGCTGCTTTCCACTGTAGGGGAAGGCCTTTACAGAAAAGTATCAAATGTTCAGTCATTTCCTCCACTCCGCACGCAGTGCACAACCTGTCTTTCTTGTGGTACTTGACTGTATGTCATAGTTCGCAAAACTCCCGTCCTGGCCTCAAAAAACAATGAGCGTCCCCTATAATTATCGTAGATATTTTTCTTTGGCAATGCCTGCTTGAAGATCCTGTATTTTCCCAGTGCCGATTTCGTCAGCGTCCCTGTTTTCCACAGAGCTCTCTCTGTTTCTTTAACCTTTTTCTTAACCGATAATTGCTGATTTGAACCCCTACTGTTGTCCAAATATTTGCTTGTGAATTTTATAGTTCGCTTTTTTCATTGCGTGTCAACATTCATTATGTACAGGTATCCGAAAACTTTTCTAGGCCACTGCTTTTCCCACAATTTTCTCAATCGCTCCTCAAAATCTATCTTACTGCTAGCTTCTCTGGTCTCGAACGACGCCAATTTCATATCACTCTGTACCCCATGATTTGATGTATTGCCATGTGCTCCCAAAGCTAGCCTCCCTACGCCGCATTGTTTGATTTGTAGACTTGCTTGAACATCTGGACTCATGCACAGGACACCATTAACCAAACTCAGGATGGGAACCGTTACCGCCTTCAAGATACCTCTTACAACTTCATACCTATTGTAATTCCACTGTGCCCTATTTTTGATGACAGCTGCATTCCTACTAGCTTTATTCATTACATATTTTTCATGCTCCGTCACATACTTAGCACCGTTATTAATCCACACCCAAAGATACTTGTACTCAACCAATACTTCTAGCTTGAACCCCTGTATTCTATGCTCGTTACCCTGATCATTAAATATCATGACTGCAGATTTTTCTTTACAAAACTTGAAACCTATTCTATCTCCCTCTGCATTATATATGTCTATCAACTTCTGCAAATCTTCCTTGTTGTCAGCGGTTAGCACTATTTCATCCGCGTATATTATTCCCGGTAAAGACTGTGTGCCTGGAAGATAGCGCCGCCGCTAGAGACGGCACGACTTCAGGGGGCTTCGGTTTGGTTTGAACACCCGCATAAAACTTTTGCGACGTCAGTCAGTTTTCAATGAGCCTAACCTCTATGCATGCCTATTTTTTTATTTAAACATCTACTTCTGAGCAGGTAGAAGCTTACATACCGCTTACTGTCCAAATAACTTCAAATACCTCGCCCAATCGAAGCGGCACCGCAGGTGCATTTTTCTGCAGAGCGAAAGAGGATTGGCCCGATGTCTCGGTGCTTGTTGGTGAACAGTGCTTTTGATGTGCTTTTAGTAACTATGAGGTAACAGATGTTTTGGCGTGGAACACGGTGGAAGAAAAAGAGGTCCTTGTACGCGGCCGCGCAGTAGCTAGTGGCAGTAGCGGCTAAGCGTCCCTCAAGGAGCTCGCATATTGCTCTTCTGCCTTCCCGAAGACGGACCTCACCTGGAAATATAGCTAAAGGTCATTCCACATAGTGACCATGTTCACGTGTCTACAGACTACTTGTGCAAGAGGCATTTTGACATTGATATTGCATTCAGCGGAATCCGTTTTCCGAAAACGTGCTGCAAATCCTAATGCATACAACCTGATCACCATCACCGAAACGCTTGATAAGCATCGCATAGTGTTTCCTTGAGCTCAGAACAAAGTTGATATAAAGGAACATCTAAATTACCGTGTTGGTCTAAGATGAAATAATTCCGGAAACAAAAGAAGGTCTGCATGCAGCCAGTGAGCAGCTTGAAGCTCGCGATCACAACTGTTCTCGCAGCAGAAGCGTCAAATGTCAGACGATCTTGGCTCAAAGAGCCGACTGTCGAAAGTTCGAGCGAACATCCACCTCCCGCTTAATCTGCGAGGCTTCTAATATCCAGTGGTGCATGGGAACGCGAAGCCGAAGGGCCGCGGAGCAGGTTTGGTAGAACCGACGGCAGGTGCTAGCACTGATAGCTGATACGGATCAAGATAGTCACACGGTATACATGCGTTGGCCAAAAAAACAGGTTCTTCTTGTGTTTCGCTTCTAGCTGTTCTTAAACAATATCAGCCATCTGCTTCTTATGTTTCCCACTCAAAAATTAGCAGTTGAAGTGAATGAGTTTCCAACTGGTTCAAATTGGAAATTGTTCCAAATGACTAGCCAAAATGGGCTCCTAATTAAAACTGGCGAGCCCAGTTGGTCTCAGCAATCGCATGTAATTGTTCTGTTCAAACCCGCCCAATGTATCCATGAGAAAATTTTCATATCTTTCAAAGAAGGCATAATTATTATGGTTCTTATCATAAGAGCTATCATCCGATTAACTTACTAAATTGTACTCCTCATCTGCACTTTCACTGCGCACAAACAGAAATGAAAAAACTGCACTTAATAGGCAAGTGCCACTGGTCCAAGCATGTGAGTGCCTTCAATACCGATCTTACCTTGCCATGTTACCTTCAGTACCGTCTTACTTTCAATGCAAATCTCAATGCGTTGTAATAACTGGACACTCTTCTACCGTCAAACCGATTAAACTAGCTGATCCGCAAGGGAGCATCCAAGGTCCTTTTCTCTTTTTTTTATATAAAAACGAGATAGTTAAATTTGACCCAGTGCCAAGTAAATAATTTACGTTGATGATACAAGCTTATTCTTTCCAGATAGTTCTGGTCCGCATTTGTCTTGTCATGCTAATTGAACACAACCTGGTTAGCACCTGGGCACCAAGAAATGAATTAAAATTAAATATTGCAAAAACTAAGCTTGTTATGTTCTATCCAAGGAATAAAATTTATTTGTTACAGCCAGTTGTAATCGACAGCATAGAAGTAGAGGTTGTTCAGTGTCTAAAGAAATGGCAAATGGTCATTAATTTCTCTGAAACATTTTTCATATCATTTTATGTACGGCGATTTCCTCCACTTTCACGTACAATTTTCACGGCCAGGATTTACAAGGAATAACAACATTTAAATAAACTACTCTTCATTTTCTTAAGACATGCCATGGTCGAAACATAATGATATCATATGTAACACAGCTTTTAAACCTCTCGGGTGTCTCCATCGTACATTGCGCAAGGCACCAAAGGATACCACACTGCTGCCATATAAAACACTTATCCGTCCCATTCTTCATTACGGATGTATGATATGGAATCCTCATAAGAAATACAATATTCAAAAATTAGAATCAATTCGAAAGAAATTGGAGCGCTTCATCTTTCACAATTATGGCAGAGATTTTTCGTGTTCTCCCCATTATGCAGTCTCAGGTCTCACAGCACTATCATCTGACTGCCAAAGTTTTCACGCACACTGGTTCATTCGCAGCGCCTTCCCTCACTAAACATCTCTTTAGCAAACCTCTTTTTACTAGAAGCTTACATAGCCTGAACCGTACCCTTTTTTTCTTGCCGCACTGAAGCATTCAAACAGCGTCTTTCCCTTGCCCATTTAACTCTGGAGTTCGCTGCCTGGAAACATCCGCTCGGTACCCATTGACGAGCTTTTGGTGGCCATCACTTGTTAGGGACATTTTGTTAATGTTTTATTTATTTTCACGCAATTTTATTTCTCTCCATGACTTTTTTTTCTCTCCCTGCTCACTCCTGTTATAGCCTTATTAAAGCTGTAGTAGGCATAATTATATTGTTCAATGACAAATATAAACTTTCTTAATTAGCATCGTCAAGCATTCGCTTTTCATTCTGAGCATTTTGGCACCTTTGAACCCCTTTTTTCAATTTTTTTTTTATTTCATTAGTTCATCCATTACAATGATTTCATTAACTCCTCATCGCCTGTCTCACACTAATCAATCAACAGTCAATATATCCCCAAAACCCGATTATACGATTTCTTTGCGTAGCCTCTAATTATAGGTTACCGGTCCGAATCTCCGCTGTGCTAGGCTGTAACTTAACTCGTAAGTTTATCCTGCAGAAATCGCTCGCATGACATCATCCAGAGTATTCTGCAGTAAGCGGCTAGCATGATGCGATTTTATTTTACGCAGCCCACGATTATTTGTCACATGCGGTGCCGAATACGCCGACGGCTTTTCGACCGAACGAGCTTTATATGCTACCGTGTAAAAGATGGTTGCGAGCAGCAAACGCTGCCACCTATGTTAAGCACCTAATCAGAGTCTAGAGGAAGTAAGAGACAGGGGAGACGACAGGGAGCGAAATACAGATCAGTTTAGAATTTAATTTCGGGCCCGTATTGCATTCACTGCTGTGGGAAACATTTACAGGCTTCTTTGCCTTGTGCACAACATAGGAAGATGGCATTAATAATTACTGTAACAGTTAGCGTCTAAAAATTAAAAATGATTTGAATATTTTGTGCTCAGTTAGGTAAAACATACAAGAAACTTGCACAAAATTATTATGCTTCGATGCGGGCTGCTTTTCAACTAAATGGAAATATTTCCATGTTGATACGTAAAAGATTTCTTTTTACAATCCTTTTTCACTGTTTGTCATCAACAGCAAGCGTAAAATGGCGGCCACCATGTGAAATATTAATTTCGCCAAAACCAAGCTGGAAGATGCTTACCACAGTGGGATGATACTGTTTTTGTGAGCAAATATGAGATAGTCGAGCTCAAAATCTTTCCGCTATATTCATGAACTGAAAGACGAATCTGTCACTATGTACGGTGTAAAATGCAGGGTGGTTCTCCAAAGAGTTTGCACAATTTTTAAAAACAGGCTATTTGATTTAGAAGAGTGCTTTTTTCGCCACAACATTGTCAGTGGTGTAGTATAGCAGAATACAGCTAAGACATGCTAATTAGCAGGCTCCTAGCTAATATGAAATAGTTAGGTTTTTAACTGTTACCGTTAGGTTCATTAATTATTGAGATGTGTGTAGCCCACCGGCAGTAATGCTCATACCACTTTTCAGAACATTGTAATCGTGGTTGCCCTCGGTGCTGTGGCCCAGCAAATTTCAGCTTATTTACGAGTTATGTGCGCTGGAGAGATTGCTTTGCCTGCAAGCTCATTGAAAGTGCATGTATATTGAGGCGATGCAGGCAAAAAATTTTTTGACCAAAGCGCCGCTGGTAATCGCGTTTTCGAAATTCTAAAAACTGATATGAATATTACTTAAATAACGCTACACGTCTCTGAATAATTAAAACGCCTAGCAGTGAAAGTTAACAAGTCAGGTATTGAATATTAGGTAAGAAGCCTGCTAGTTAGGTCATCCTAGATGTATTCTGATGTACTACATCATTGACTATGCTATATTGAAAGTAGCTCTATTTTCGCTGCAAAAGCCTATTTTGTAAAAATATGTGTAAAGTATTGATAAACACCCTGTTTAGTAGCATCTTTGATGGATATTCACACTGCAGAGCCTAGGCATTGAGTGCTACTGCAAATGAATGTGTTGTAGCCACTGCATAGGCCAAGCTGTCGATAATGGACAAATGCCAAATATTTGTCCAAAAGTGGTGTAGAGAACAACCTGCATTTTACCGTAACAGTTCCAGGAATGGAGAAAGTAAATTGTATGCTAAAATTGCTTTTCCTAATAGCATGGGCTACCATTTTTTGTTCACTTCTTTTTTGTTTACCCTTTATAGTACGCCCACCTGAAAGGCACCTCTGATCACATATAAAGAGCAATCAAATAGAGAAATTAAAATACTTACTCAGACTGCACCGCGGAAATTTTTTCCAACATTCTTGCGATTGGTGAGGATGCTTCTTCTTCTATGATCGCCATTTTCTCATGGTATGGCTTAACCTGCTCGTAGAGTTCTTCTAGTGCAGCCGAAAATGAAAACTGGGACCTGCATTTCAAAACCAAGTGCAATTAAACAAATGCACATGCTACATAACAGAAAATCTACGATTGCTAGTCCCTCATAAACTACTACTACTTAGGGTTAGCTGTTTTAATAGTGGAAGCCAGGGAAGATTTATAGAAAACTCTTAGTGGGGGCCGCCCCCTTTGCACCCCACATTCGTTTAACGTTATGGCGTGTTTTGTGGCACGTAAACAAGTTACTAAAAACAAAGGAGATTTCGACAAATGCATTATCTCCTACGAGCAAGCTGGATTGGAAAGGAATCTATTTCTTGTACATCTGCAAAAATTTTTTTTTTATTTTCTTGTGTTTTGTACACTGAAGTGAGATGCATTTTATTGTGAGCTCATCTCCACAAGCTTCAGTGATTGCTTGAATTGTTTAATGAGAATGCATTTCTCTGATTCTTATGTCCGATGCGAAGGTGACACAAAGTCACTTCAATGCGGCGTACTTGTCTACACAGCTTCCATTCTGCTACGATTGGCTTAAGCAGGTGGTGATTGTTGCTATTTGGTTGTCTCATGGAGCCTTGCATAATACTCTCAATTTATATTATACGAAATACACACAATATTTAAGAGGCATGCTTATTTGTTTTATTTTGTCATTACAGGCTTGTGCGGCCCGTGCATCAGCTCTCTCCTTCCGGCCGAGCTATCAGTACATTATTTATTGTACCTATGAAGAGTTGAATGCCATTTCTGGAGTGTACTGTGGTGCCCATATAATGTTTACAATGTTGTTCTTCTGTATTGTTTTCTGCAGCCACAGCAATAGTGTGACACTGCAGTGAGAACTGACACCCACGGAGGCAGCTATACTATTATTTGCCATTTTCTTTGTGTTACTGCACTCCCAATGGAGACTGCTATTTTACAACCATTTATGCGAGACCTTGTGCAATTCTCATTCTTCATTCAGTACGAGAAACTCCTGCAGCATATATTTCCCTGACGTGTGCTTTTTGTGAATGCGTGTTAGCGTCAAGTCGTGTACTGTACGAAAGTGTACTAAGGTGGCAGTGGGCGAGCTCTTCCGGCTATATTCGACCGTCCGTTCATAACAGCTACTTCGTGGCATTTTTCTTCAGAGCGAAAGAGAATTGATCCGATGGCTCAGTGTTTGTTGGTGAGCAGTGCTTTTGATGTGCACTTATTAACTATGAGGTAACAGATGTTTTGGCGTGGAACACGCTGGAAGAAAGAGAGGTCGTGCTATGCGGCCGCGCTGTGGTGAGAGAGTGGCCATTTTGGATGGAATCCATCCCTTGGGATGGGATGATATGAGATATGAGAGTGAGATAGATATGAGTTAAAGTTGAGAAAAAGATGAGAGAGGTGAAGGGAGGTGATGTGAGGCGAGGCGAGGCGGGATGTACGAACGGAGGGACGGGTGCATAGATATATGGATGTAATGTGTGTGTGTGTGCGTGTGCATGTGCGTGCGCTTGCATGCTTGTATGTATGTATGTATGTACGGATGGACGGACGGACGGATGGATTGATGGACGGATGAATGGATCAATGAGTGGATGAGGGTGAACCCATTAAATCGGGCGGTGGCTCAAGTCACCTAGCAATTACTTATGAAATTTTACTCTTGTCTTGATTTTCGCCACCAATCAGATAACCTTCACTTGGTTACTTCTACCCGCTTAAAATCTGCTTTCCCTTCACGGTCCTTAAACACCAATTCCTTGTATAAATCAGCCCCGCTGCTTTCAACTGTAGGGGAAGGCCTTTACAGAAAAGTATCAAATGTTCAGTCATTTCCTCTACTCCGCACGCAATGCATAACCTGTCTATCTTGTGGTACTTGACTCTGTATGTCTTAGTTCGCAAAACTCCCGTCCTCTCCTCAAACAACAATGAGCGTCCCCTATAATTATCGTAGATATTTTCTTTGGCAATTGCCTGCTTAAAGATCCTGTATTTTCCCAGTGCCGATTTCTTCAGTGTCCCTGTTTTCCACAGAGCTCTCTCTTTTTTCTAACCTTTTTCTTAACCGATAATTGCTGATTTGACCCCCCTACTGTTGTCCAAATATTTGCTAGTGAATTTTCTAGTTCGCTTTTTTCATTGCGTGTCAACATTCCTTATGTACAGGTATCCGAAAACTTTCCTAGGCCACTGCTTTCCCCACAATTTTCTCAATCGCTCCTCAAATTCTAACTTACTGCTAGCTTCTCTGCTCTCGAACGATGCCAATTTCATATCACTCTGTACCCCCTGATTTGATGTATTGCCATGTGCTCCCAAAGCTAGACTCCCTACGCCGCACTGTTTGATTTGTAGCCTTGCTTGAACATCTGGTCTCATGCGCAGGACACCATTAACCAAAGTCAGGATGAGAACCGTCACCCCGCTCAAGATCTCTCTTACCACTTCATACCTATTGTAATTCCACAGTGCCCTATTTTTGATGACAGCTGCATTCCTACTAGCTTTATTCATTACATATTTTTCATGCTCCGTCACATACTCAGCACAGTTATTAATCCACATCCAAATATACTTGTACTTCTAGCATGAACCCCTGTATTCTATGCTCGTGACCCTCATCATTAAATATCATGACTGCAGATTTTTTTTTACAAAACTTGAAACCTATTCTATCTCCCTCTGCACCATATTTGTCTATCAATTTCTGCAAATCTTCCTTGTTGTCAGCGATTAGCACTATTTCATCCGCGTATATTAGTCCCGGTAATGACTGTGTGCCTGGAAGATAGCGCCGCCGCTAGAGACAGCACAACTTCAGGGGGCTTCGGTTTGGTTTGAACACCCGCATAAAACTTTTGCGACGTCAGTCAGTTTTCAATGAGCCCAACCTCTATGCATGCCTATTTTTTTTTATTTAAACATCTACTTCTGAGCAGGTAGAAGCTTACATACCGCTTACTGTCCAAATAACTTCAAATACCTCGCCCAATCGAAGCGGCACCACAGGTGCATTTTTCTTCAGAGCGAAAGAGGATTGGCCCGATGGCTCGGTGTTTGTTGGTGAACAGTGCTTTTGATGTGCACTTAGTATCTATGAGGTAACACATGTTTTGGCGTGGAACACGGTGGAAGAAAAAGAGGTCCTTGTACGCGGCCGCGCAGTAGCTAGTGGCAGTAGCGGCTAATCGTCCCTCAAGGAGCTCGCATATTGCTCTTCTGCCTTCCCGAAGACGGACCTCACCTGGAAATATAGCTAAAGGTCATTCCACGTAGTGATCATGTTCACGAGTCTACTGACTACTTGTGCAGGAGGCATTATGACATTGATATTGCATTCAGTGGAAGCCGTTTTCGAAAACATGCTGCAAAGCCTAATGCATACAACCTGACCACCATCGCCGAAACGCTTGATAAGCACATGCTGCAAAGCCTAATGCATACATCCTGATCACCATCGCCGAAACGCTTGATAAGCATCGCATAGCGTTTCCTTGCGCTCTGAACAAAGTTGATATAAACGAACACCTAAATTTTTGTGTTGGTCTAAGATGAAATAATTCCGGACACAAAAGAATGTCTGCATGCAGCCAGTGAGCAGCTTGAAGCTCACGATCACAACTGTTCTCGCAGCAGAAGCGTCAAATGTCAGACGATCTTGGCTCAAAGAGCCGACTGTCGAAAGATCGAGTGAACATCCACCTCCCGCTTAATCTGCGAGGCTTCTAATGTCCAGCAGCGCATGGGAACGCGAAGCCGAAAGGCCGCCGAGCAGGTTTGGTAGAACCGACGGCAGGTGCTAGCACTGATAGCTGATACGGATCAAGATAGTCACACGGTATACATGCGTTGGCCAAAAAAACAGGTTCTTCTTGTGTTTCGCTTCTAGCTGTTCTTAAACAATATCAGCCACCTGCTTCTTATGTTTCCCAGTCAAAAATTAGCAGTTGAAGTGAATGAGTTTCCAACTGGTTCAAATTGGAAATTGTTCCAAATGACTAGTTAAAATGGGCTCCTAATGAGAACTGGTGAGCCCAGTTTGTCTCAGCAATCGCATCTTATTGTTCTGTTCAAACCTGCCCAATGTATCCATGTGAAAATTTTCATATCTTTCAAAGAAGGCATAATTATTAGGGTTCTTATCATAAGAGCAATCAGCACCTTAAGCTACGAAATTGTATTCATCATCTGCACTCTCACTGCGCACAAACTGAAATGAAAAAACCGTGCTTAATAGGCAAGTGCCACTGGTCCAAGCATGTGAGTTCCTTCAATACCGATCTTACCTTGCCATGTTACCTTCAGTACCGTCTTACTTTCAATACAAATCTCAATGCGTTGTAATAACTGGGCACTCTTCTACCGTCAAACCGATTAAACTAGCTGATCCGCAAGGGAGCATCCTAGGTCCTTTTCTCTTTGTTTTATATATAAACGACATAGTTAAAATTGACCCAGTGCCAAGTACATAATTTACGTTGATGATACAAGCTTATTCTTTCCGGATAGTTCTGGTCCGGATTTGTCTTGTCATACTAATTGAACACAACCTGGTTAGCACCTGGGCACCAAGAAATGAATTAAAATAAATATTGCAAAAACTAAGTTTGTTATGTTCTATCCAAGGAATAAAATTTATTTATTACCATCAATTGTAATTGACAGCATAGAAGTTGAGGTTGTTCAGTGTCTGAAGTGGCTCGGTGTTATTTTTGTAGCAATAGCTACACTGCGCAGGCCGCTTCGCGAGTTCAGCGTGGCTGCGCGCTGAGCCGTGGCATCACCACTCTGCAAGGTGTGCGCATGCACGGAGTGACTTCATAGCCTGCAGCTGGAGTGCGCGCCGCCCGACTCGCCGCTGCGCCGACGGCGGAGCAGACGCTGCCCGCCTAGTAAGTTGTGCGCATGCACGAAGTGATGTCAGGGCACGCAGGTGGTGTGCACGCCGCGCGTCTACATTATGCTGGCTTTTCGAGCCTACAGCGTGGCGACGCCTTGGCCACCATGGCATCTGCCGGCGACGCGGCGCGCCGGCGAAGCCGAGTTGAGGAAGAGTGAAGAGGGGGAGAGAGTGTATCTACGTCCAGGTACGAAGATGAGCAAGAAACGGCCAGCGAAGCGATGCGGCGAAAGACTGACTGTAATTCGACTGTAATTCGACTTAGCGCGTTCCACTCGGCCAGATGTAGCTATCGCGTCACTGCAGCTTTAAGCAGAGCTAAACCACAGCCATTTATTTCTTAAAATTTGTCCTGGTATACTCAAATAAATGACCTCCTGAAAAAACTTTCGAAAACTATTGGTCTCATGCGCCGACATTATTTCACAATTGCAAGAGCAGTTAATATTATGCTTCATAACTGTTTATTCTCATCAGCACTCCACTCCAGCGCACTTCCTTGGGGAACCACTACGAAAGACAATATTCATGAGCTTCATTAGCTACAAAAAACGTGCCACCCGCATAATTTGCAAGGCGTCCTATTTAAGTCGCACGCAGGAGATGCACAAGCGGCTAAATATTGTCAGCGTAGAATCTATGTATAACTATAGATTTTCTACGCAAAACAGACTAGAAATAACCAAAGGAATGACACCTTGAAATTACTGGCAAGTACTGAAGAACACACGCATATGTGAACAATTCCCAACCCAGATGAATAGAACTTGAGCAAATGCCGTACAGGATGTGGATGGCAGAATTTCATGTTTAGACTGCTAACATTTCTAAATGAATTCCCGAGGGACAGCAATATAGATTTTGAGTATATTTCATTGCAAAGCCTGTGGAATAAATACGTAGAGGACGGAAATATCGCCATGTTTTAAATTTTGAAACTCATTGCGCATTTATTTTTTTCAGAGCTTTTTATTGGTGATGTTTGTAGATAATGTTGTATGTATGGTTAACATATATACGCTTCACCGTGCTTTATAAAATTTTCAGTGCAGTGCGCTCTGTTTTCATCTATGCCCATGTTTGACTGGTGTGTGCTCTCCTCTCACACCCAATCCGCCGCGGTGGCTGAGTGGTTATGGCGCTCGGCTGCTTGCCCGAAAGACGCGGGTTCGATCCCGGCCGTGGTGGTCGAATTTCGATGGAGGCGAAATTCTAGAGCCCCGTGTGCTGTGCGATGTCAGTGCACGTTAAAGAACCCCATGTGGTCGAAGTTTCCGGAGCCCTTCACTACGGCGTCTCTCATAGCCTGAGTCGCTTAGGGCTGTTAAACCCTCATAAACCAAACCAAACCTATCATACCCGTTTTTATTCTTTATATTTAACCACTGCTGCTTGGAGCTGCACGCTGGTTGCCATGTATTAGGGTACGGGCCTTAGTCAAGCCCGTGCCCCAAACATCCCTGAGATGTTGAATAAACATTGTATTGTATTATATTGTATTGTATAAATGAGGTATATAAGTTAAAGCAGAAGTATTCTTTGAATGCACATACTTAGCTCCTGGTATTATTGTTTAAATAAGTGCATCTTGTCTCTAATGCATGGCATGTCTGTTTGTCGCCATTTCCACGAATGGATGTAATTTCATTTTTAATTCCCTGATAAAAGGTTTGATTTGCACCAGCCAGAGTGTCTGACCACAGTCCTCGCAAATAGTTTTCTTTTTTTCACATTAATCACATGTCAGTTAAGTACTCGAAATATTTGTCACGTTATGTAATTTACGCAATTTATTTTCATATACAATTTGTTAGAGCCGCCGCGCTGGTTCAATGAATATGGCGCTCAGTTCATATGACCCGAAAGATGTTAGTTCTATCCAGGCAGCTAAAGTCCAATTTCGATAGAGGCGAAGTTCTACAGGCCCGTGTACTGTGCGATGTCAGTGTACGTTAAAGAGCCCTTCACTACGGCGTCCCTTTTAGCCTCAGTCGCTTTGGGACGTTAAACCCCAATCAAAATAAACTAAAACACATTTTGTAAATATTTGGTTGATGCTATAACTTCCGATTCGGTCTAATGGGTCCAATTGGTCGGGCGATTATATATGAGAGCTGACATCATTTGGAATGTTACATTGGTTCCAGTTAAAACTACCAATAATTTTTTGCTTGGTTGACATTACATTTCTTACAATAAAGTTAGAAATAATGACTAGTACCTTAACTCTGTTCAAATTCAGGTGTTGATTACTACCCGCTCCAGCTCGTGCCATAGAACGAGACACATGACAGCTGGAGCAAAAGCACAGCTTGAACATGTTGGCAGTTGTGCACTTCTCTAGTGCTCTTGTACTTTTCTGAATGCATGTTCCACAGCACTCATTTGAGCGCTTTCGATCAGTGCCATTATACTAACCATGTTTCTCCTAAACTTCATTTACAGTCGAAGGCATTATGCACAGAGAGGACAGCTGTTGTACCATCAATTAAGCGGTAACTCACGCGGTCTCAGTCGAATTCTGCCCGGAATGTCGCCAGAGATATTAGCGCACGTCCCTCCCGATAAGAAGAGCCGTTTGAAGTAGACGATTGTCTTATATGCATCGAAATCAAGCGCCTGTGCCAGGCGGGCGTGCCCATAAAAGCGCCAGCGAAACGAGCGACAGAAAAAGTAGGGGACATTTAAGCTCCACCTGAAAGGTGTGACGCGATAGCGTTATTGGATTACGGCCATGTGGAACTGGTTATTCTCTTTTATAGATTCAAGTTGGCTGGGAATCCTCACACCACTCCTAGCCAGAGGTCAGCAAATGCCCTCATTTTTACTTTTCCTCTCTTACCCTCACTTTTGAATTCACGGCCCTCCCTCGCCCTCACCCTCACCTTGAACAATTTGCTGGCCCTCATCTTCTCACCGTCGGCCCTTCCGGACCCCCACCCTCAATGATAGTCATTTTAAAATTCTATTTATATTTTCTAGTCCGCAGATTATGGCGACATTACTGAGTAATAAAAATACAAGACACACCTTCAAGGCTCTCTTGGACGAGAGGCTAGATGCTTATACTATTCTGTATGTGCAGGTACGTGTGTGTGAGCTGTTTGAGCAAAATGTGAGACAAAACCGAGACAGTTTCGAATTGGGGCCCTAAAATATCACTGTGCTTTTACTTCTGTCACGTACTGCAAGCATACTTCTGCCCTGCACTTATAAAATTTCATTATTATCTATATTTTATTTTGCTTATACTGCACTTCCCACGGGAGATTTTAGCAGGGTGAGATACAGGTATGTAAACATAACATAATATCAAAGGAAATAAACACAAGAACAAAGTAGAATAACGTAGCTTGAAAATTTAGGAAAATAAGCACATAACAACAGATTTTTAAACAATACTGGAAAGAAATGTCGGCGTATATGAATTGGAACGTGGTGATTGGTTAGAAAATTCTGTTCAGGTGCTGTTTGAGGAAAGAAAGAATACTTAAAACAGTTATTACGCGTGGTAAATGGCGTTGCTGTGCGTGTTTGCCTATTGGCGTTACCACATGAAAAAGAAATTATTCTCGTGATATCTATATTATAGTTACCATTAATAAATTCAAATAGGAATTTTAGTCGTGACACACGCTTTCTTTGCGTTAATAGAGGCAAGTCCGCTTTAGTTAAGAGTTCTGTCACTGGCGCACGTCCAAATCTATTATAAATCAAGCGCGCTGCTTTTAATTGCACCATTTCTATATTATTAGTGTAAGTTTTAGTGAAAGTGTCCCAAATAACGCATGCACAGTCTAGTATCGGCAGAATTACGTTTTTTATGCGAAAGTCTCAAAGCTCATCTCAAAAAGAACAGCTTGCGATTACCATTAGCCATTATGCAGTAAATGCGCTTAGTCCTATTGAAGTCATGAGTCATCAAGAGTTCGAGAAACTTATATTGTATCACGAAAAAAACCTGCCATGACGGGAATTGAATGCTCAGGCTCCTTCCCCAAGCCATGCAACCCCGGCAAGCCGAGCAGCAAGCCGGGCAAAGCTTGTATGCCTTTTGAGGAAACCGGTAGGTAACCGGCCGGCAGCGGAAATCAAAGCCGCGACCTCTGAAACCGAGGCGGGATCTTTTCTCGATGAAAGCTGGAGAAAAGTTTCAATGCGATGAATAATTAGGTTGCTTATATAAAGGCTCGTCTGCAGTGTACTGAGCAATATAGCTTTGCGGTCCGATATTCCATCTACTATCTGGCTATTTGTTTTGGCGGTAATTGATCAGCTAACAAAAAAGGGGAGAGGATTGGTTGAGAGTTGCCCTGAAATATGGTATTTTCTACTACAATTTGCAATAAGTCGAAGGTAAAAGGAATGTCCAACATAGCTTCATTTTGGGGGTCCTGCATATTAGCTGAAAATTTTGAGCAATGTACTTCAGGAAAATTGAAATATCCTGACAGTATAATACGATTATCGGGTTTCAGTCAGCCACATACTTCTATTTTAATACTACCTTGCGTAATTTGATCAAATCAGATCCTGAAAAATTCTGGAGGTTAGTTAGTTAACGTAACAAACCTATTGATCGAATTTCACATGACAGCACCTTCATAACAGATCATAGGCTATTGCATCTCATTTCAATCGCCACTTCAGCAATGTCTTTTCTATCTCTAGCCCACTTGTAAACACTCCATGTGATACTCACGACACTAACTTTTTTTCACATGAGGGGCATTGTTAATATAATCTTAAGGTTGAAAGTTAAATCGGCACCAGGACCAGATGTTATTCCAAATGCATTTCTCGGGAGCTAAGCAGAGGACTAGCAAGGTACATTGTACTAATCTTCCAATTTTCAATTTGATCTTCCTCTCTTCCTGCTTACTAGAGAATAGCGCGTGTAGTGCCTGTGTTTAAAAAAGGCAACCCACTCTCAGTATCTGATTACTGTCCTATTTCCTTGGTATCATCGGACTGTAAAAAGCTTGAACATATAGTGGGCACTTACATCACCGAGTTCTTTAGACCAGCACAATAATCTATCTCCATTCGAGCATGGCATCAGAAAAGGGTAATCACCCACTACCCAATTAACAACAATCGTTCATGTTTTCGCTTCTGTCCTGCATAGAGGTGGGCAAATATTTGTCATATTTTTACACTTCAGTGACGCCTTTGATCGCATCCCACATAAGCTTATTTTCAATTTAAAGACAGTTGAACTTTTTAGTTTTCTCGTTGCCTGGATTTCCGCATACTTAGCCGATCGTTCTCAGTACGTACATTTTAATGGCTTCAACTTTAACTTTCTTCTAGTCACTTCCGGAGTTCTACAGGGTGGTGTTCTCGAGCTGCTCCTGTTCTTCATATTTTGCAACGACATAGTTAAAGTGATTCATGATCTCGTTAAATCCGTCTCTTCGCTGACGACTGATTTTAATGAAGTTATGGTACCTGAAGGCCAGCGCGCACTTAATGTTGGACTATTTAACATATTAGAGGGTGCCAGGAGTGGGGCGCACCGCTTAACTCACAAGTATATGTCTTCGCTTAACAAGAGAATACCCACTTCAGTACTCTTGCTCTGTCCAGGACCGCCGCTTACATGAAGTCCTGGAATATAAATATCTCGACGTTATATTAAATAACCGACTAAGCTGGAACGTACATATTCATAACATTTCCTCTACAGCCTAACGTAAACTATGCTTGCTCAGACACAAGCTTAAGGAAGGTCCTGCTCATGTCGAACTTCTTACTTACACAACACTTACAAGGCCTAAGCGGGAATATGCGGGACGCCCATACGATGTGCACTATAAATTCTCATAAAAAAAATTCAGACGGGCAGTACACTTTATTTATTCGAAATACGGTCGCACCGATTCGGCATCTGAACTAAAATGGCAGCAAATGGCATCAACACTCTCCAGGGAAGAAGAAAATCGCTCAGTCTCGAATTTTATTTTTCTTCCTTAATCTTAACCGCAAGCTCGCACTAGATCCTAGCCCTTATGTTCACCCGCTTACTTCCAGGCAGACACGCCACTCTCATGCACTGTCATTGGCGCCTCACTTTGCAAGGACTAACATATAAAATTTCCTTTTCCCTAATACAGTTGCAGATTGCAATAGTTTGCCAGCTTCTGCGTTCAATTTTCGCATAAGCTGGAATTAATTTGATAAAAAGTTGAATGTGGTGGGTTCTGGACGTTGTACTTTCATGCTTTTTGTATTTTATATACCTGTATACCATTCTGCTTACGTGCTTAGCCTGCAGTACGTTGTAAATAAAAATGAAATAAATTATATTCGTTCACAAATATTGTTTTAGTTCCTCTAATACGGCAATGGTAGAGTTGAGAGCCCTGTACAATGGTCTAATAAAATTGTTATGTGGCGACCAGCTGAAAAATGAGGCGAGGTGAACGATGGCAGTGAGATGATCTTAATGGCTGCTGGCCTAGCGCGAACGCACCGTCCAGCACCACTGCTAGCTTCGTCGTCTTCGTGACACTACCCAAGACTGCCGAGCGATTGTCCCGATTGTGAATAGAAGAAGACACCGACGAAGAGACGCGCTCAGTGGTGATGGGTTCACAGAATGGTACAGCAGAAATGTCATGGGAGGCAAGGGCCGGCAGCCACGATGAAAGTTCGAATGAATACAGGTCCACGAAGCTTCCGGGCCGCAGGTCTCCAGGAGCCGATGGCCAAATCCCTTGGCCGCAGGGGCAGGGGGCTGTGTCCTCACGTGTTGGCAACGTCTCGGGTCGGTCGGGTCATGGGGTCGGCTCGCGGCAGCGTCGTCATGTCGTCGTGTCTTGTGACCAAGGCGAGAAACGGGGCTGGGGTGAGCAGCCAGGTCGGTTCGGGCTTTGCACGCTGGGGCACACGGCCGGTCGGCTCGAATTAGGAACTCACGGCCGACGACCACGGCTGATGGAGGTGGCCCAAGCTCCAGATTCACAAGAGGAATGATACTCCGCACCTCCACGAAATGTTATGTGGCAACGAGCCGAAGAATGAGGCGATGAGGTGATTTTAATATCTGCTGGCCTAGCGCGAGCGCTCCGTCTCGCGCCATTGTCAGGCTCGTCGTCTTCTTTACAATATATATATAACGTTTCCATAGTACATTGTGCAAAACATGCACTCTACATTGGGTACATCAGGCATTGGTAAAATTTGCAGGGATGATTCAAACAGACTGATGACCTCTCCACCTCTACCATCACGATCCTTTCGGTACGAACTGTAGCCAGTGGTAGAGAACTTACTGTCAAACACTGTATTGTCAAGCCATATTGCCAAATCCGCTATTTCAGGGTCATGCAAAAGCAGAACCTGCAACTCAGTTGTCTTGTTTATTACACTTCTACATTTAACATTTAGTATATTCAGAGTCTGAGATCTCTTACTTTGGAGTCAGTTTGATTTATTTTTAAACCTAGAGCGAGGAGCTCTTGCTCCCCAACCTCCTTTCTTCAGAGCTTTACCGCGGTTTTGGTATTTCCCTAACACGTTTATAAACGTCATCAGCTAATGATTTTTAGCTATTTTGGTGCTTGGATTTTGAGCTGAGTTTGGTGTTTTTGAGTTAGTAATATGATCGCAATATTTAAATTTTTTCATAAACGTCGAGGAGTTTCATGACGACTGGTCGCACGTTATTTATTTCCTTTTTACCCATTATGTGGCATCTTTCGACACCACTCACTCTTGAACCTTGTCCCAGAAAAAAACACCATTACTTCGTTTTACAGTTCACCACTAGTCTCCTAGCTTACCTGTTTTGTTCCGTAAATGATCTGGTTATTTTTCCAGCCTCTTTTTTCTAAATCGTCTATCCGGTTCCTAACTGTACTAAGCTGCTCCTGAAGTTTCGATATTGCTGATTCCATGTCTGTCACCTTCGTTGCTAAGACAGTTAGTCTGACAACTGCTTCTCATTGCCATCCATTTGCTGAGTTAAACTGGAAAGTTTATTCTGTGGCCTTCTATTTCCCATTTCATTTCGTTGTTCCTTTTTGTTTACTTCATCCGTCCTTACCATTCTTCTTAAATTTGTCCTGGAATTATTCACCCGAAAAACTCTCTGTGTCACCCAATTCTTGACTAATCCCCCTATGTGGGCAAGTGCCATTGTATGAGAACAACAACAACGACTGGCACTTTCAACAACTTCGTGAACGCGGCTACGTGCCGAAGATGACGACATTGCAAACACAGCACGAGAGCTTGGCAGTTCTTAGAGGCAGGATGTTAGGATTTCTCCCAACTGATTGTTCACAATAGGGGAAGTGTATGAACCGACCGACTTAAAGCCGGAGTGTTACTCCTATTTGTTTATGCGCTCAGCCTCTACCTGGCGTCTACTGCTCTGTTGCTGTCTGTTTGCGATGTGTTTCGTGGCGTATCCTCAAATTTTTTTATTTCTTTAGTGTCTTCCAGCGGTGCGGTGCCGGCTTTCCGCTTCAGTGAGGCACTTTTGCGGACGCTTAAAATAGAAAATTATTGAGGCGACTTAAAAATCAAACGGCTCGCTAAAATGCAGCATTTGGGCTGAATAATAGTAATCACAAACTCCCCGAGTCTGGAGTGAAATATTTCTGTGGTTGCCATTTTATTGCGCTAGTGTTTCCAATCCGCCGAAAAGTGGTTGTCTGTCTGTCCGAAACCTGCTTCTGGCACGTGGTCCACCTTGGTCACGTGACATTGTGACGTCATCATGAGCTCCCCTCCGTGGCAGTGTAATTTAATGATTAGCCGCGAGAGCTTCCTCAGGAGCAACATAGGTCTCACAAGCCCCACCGATGTCAGCACCTGCCATCGCAGGGTACTAGCGCGTAGCTTAACCGTTGCGCGTCTGCGCCTAGAGCTGAATCAGGACTCCTATGTATCTGTGAGTGCCGAGAATGAGCCATTCTACCAGAGTAGAAGTCTAAAATGATGCAATAACATACAAGCGCACATCATATGACATATCAAACAATGTAAGCATGCTCAGGCCAAGCAGCAGCATAAAATTCAAGATAAACCATGCGAATCAGGACTAACGATGCTAGCGCACGATAACTCATGGCTAACCCCCAGCGAAACCACCCGTGATTATGTTGCTTGTACGTCTAAGTCTTACTTAAACGCTGAGTGTCAATTCCTTATCATGCCTGCTAGAGATTTGGTTCATAAACTCAGGCGCGCCATTACACAGTCGCAGGGCTTACCAGGGACAGAAATAAAAGAAGAGATGTTGAAGATATTTGGAGAGCAGTGCGACTTTTTCTTTTTTGGCACATCGTACACTGGAAGGCGGTGTGAAGGATGATTCAGACCGAGGTGGGTAAGGTGCTGCTTTTTTTTCATAGTAAGAGTACAGTGGTCGCCTTTGCCCGCGACATTGCGGCGCCGCTTTCCTATGCCGCAGTTCCAGAGAAAATAGAATATGGAAAGAATATATGACTGTACCGAACTACTCACAGCGTGAATAAAAAAAAATTCCGCACCAACAACAGGATTTGATTTGAGAGTGGAATTTCGCAAAAGCAATTTTTGCGCCGCAGCCGATTCTGTTAAACCTCACTGAGCTAAAATAAGACATCTTTCGGGCAAAGAATGCCTAGAACGTGGGAATTCAACAGCCTTACAAGGTATAATTTCAACATGTTTTACTCTACACTCTGATCATCAAACAGGCTCGAGGCTGATAATGAAAACGTTGACTGCGCTACCATGGTTCCCATTGAACTGGGGGCCGCCCGCACGTCCCGACCAGTGGCCTCCTGTTACCGCACTATACAGGGTGTTTGACTGAATATTTTAAAGTTTATAAAAAAAAGGATTCTTGAGTTAGAACAGTGCCTTTTTCGTCGGTGTAGTGCATCTCGGTGAGAGAGAAGGTGTGCTGCACCCGCGTTTCGTGTTTGCCTCTTGTACCTCCAGAGTGCAGAAACTATGTCTTCCCCGGGATCCTCACCCTAAGAAGGAGCGCTTTAAAACGATAATGAATAACGGGCAGCACAGAAAAAGCGTTAGCACGGAGTATGGTTCAGGCCACTGCCCTCGCTTTAAACAATGAATTCCGTCCTCCCTCACCCTCGCCTCATCATGTCTTCCCTCCCTCACTCTCACCTCACCGAGTGAAATCCTAATTAGGTGAGGGTAAGAACGCCCTCATGAGGGTTCACCCTCGTCAGGATCCCCATCCCTGCTTCTTGCTGAGTGGTGCAGCGGTCGAGATTGCGAGGAGCCAGCGATGGGGCTTGTACGACCCAGGTTGCTCATCCCGAGCAGGTTTTGATGACATCACAAGGTCCCATCTGGAAATTTCCCTGGAGAATTTTCGCTCACGCCATCGGGTTTTCCGCTCAACTTAACGCTATAGGATTAAAGAGACATTGAGGAGAAATTTGAGTTGTTTGATCGATAGAATACCAATCCTAAACACAAAAATACCGCTTCTCCTGGAAACAAAAGCTCTTGTAAGCTAGAGAAGAGTAAGAACTAAAACACAGGTATCGCCGCCACAGGCCAGTCTCGAAGTAAAAGAGTGATGATGAAATAAGAGAAAAGAAACCACAGATCTCTGAGGCTGACAAGCTTGCATCGAGGTTACGTCTTTGATTGTTACTGGAAAATATAAATTTGGTTTTAAAACAATCAACGCACTTTTATAACACAAACAAGAGAAAAAAACACTATCTGAATGTTGGAAGTCAAAGAAAACCTGCAATTGGCTTTGCTACAAGCGTTCAGCAAGGCGGAAATTTGGGCGAGTTGGTAAGTGTTCATTTTCACTCTCAGCGCAACACGAACGGGACACAAGACGAAGGACTAGCACAAACACGAAAGACGAAGGACTAGCCTGTTTGTGCTAGTCCTTCGTCTTGTGTCCCGTTCGTGTAGCGCTGAGTTCGCTACAAGCGGCCAGCTCAGTTTGGGTATATTTTGGGGTGCTTTGTGGCTATGCGTTCTTCTTGCCCGTGCGGTTTCGTTATGCGCTTCGATTAACAAGGGCGGAGCAGTGGAGGACCTTCAAGTGCCTCTCTAAGCGCTCCTCGGACGTTCCTGCAACGGCACGCAACTGCGACAAGGAAAAAAAGCTGAGTATATATACAATGTTCAACGCACCTACTCGTTAGCAAACGCACTGATCGGCGTGTTTTCTTCCAGAACCTACCAAGACGCTGGGGTGCGTAGCAAGCCCTATGATGACTATTATTACATAATTTAAATGTGCACGCAAGTATCAGTCGCTACATATCAGTCGTGACAGACTCATCGGCGATAGGACTTTCTTGCTAGACCCCCTGTCAAAGCCATGAAAACCATGGCATGCTGTGTGGGTTGAGGTCACTGAAAGCAGGCCGCAGTTCTTTGCGAGAACTTCGTTGTGGGAATCGGGAACGGGATCCAACGTAAGGTCTTTGCAAACGTAAACGATGCGACGACGGCTGATAGAGGCTAATGTCTGGCCGGAAGTAGTTTTCATTTCGGCGGCTGCTAGGTGAGAGAGCTGCGTTCCTGCCAGCAATCACGGAGTCTTCGTTTCCCTCTGGTGGCCCTGCCATGCGTAAAGGTCATCCTAACTGGTTGCACCGCGCTTCGCTGTTGGATCATCTTTCTTTTCCACCGTTGTAGGGGCGTCATTTTGAGTACTTATGCACATTTAAGCACCATTCTGCTGTTTACCTAAGAGCTACTAATTCGTTTCTACATAGAGACTATTTATGCGAGATGTGTTCTGTATGCACCAGCGGAGAGATGCAAGCCCAGGTTATGCGTCGAGTTCAGTTGTTCCAGGCATGACGATCTCGCAGACCCACAAACTATGAACCCATAATCCTAGAAACTGTATAATGGAGCGATAAACACGTAAGTTTACATAAGAGCACATCTCAGTATGTTCAGAGATCCAGAGGCTTTCTTTTAAGGGTACGTGTTTATGTGAGGCGGAAATGTGGGTTTTCAAAAGTTACAGCAGAAAATTTGTTCTCGTTTTACCGGTAGCGCTCTTTCATTTTGAGAGAGGGTGGGATCAGTGTGCAGTCCTCGTTTAATTAAGAACAATACAGCCGCCGATTTCTGTATGCAAAACATGAATTCATAATGTAGGGGTGCGTTTGTTATGTGTCCTCGGAGAGACTAAGCTGCTGTGACGGATCATGCCGCATGCTTAGGCATAGCCATTACCAAGTGAGCGAGCGGGGCAACTTCTTCATCTTCAGGCGCAGCATAGTGTCGGCGCGTTGTGTCGGTGCTTGCGGGTAGCGGAACCCGTACAAGTTGGTACACTACAGCTTCTTAGCTGGAAAAGGAGGTATCCTGGCGACTTATGAGGAAGAAAGAACAGAGGTGTTGCAGCATCCCTTAAATCGATTTACGTGGTGGTGGTAGTGGTGAAAAACGTTTACTAATTTATATATACAAAGAGGTGCTCGGGTAGAGGCCCCTAGTAGGTCTCGCCCCTTACAATACAAGGCGGAGTCTCTCATTCCGGCCAACGTAGGGTGCAACGGGGTAAACGATGTAATTGAAAGGAGAGGTTTGCTATAGAGCAAGATATGAACCATGATAATGAGCAAGCACTTTCCGCGAAAGGCTGGGTGTTGGGGAGGCATCCAGAGCCACAAAAAGGACTCAGCAAGATAAGGCGTAGAGGCTTTGGACGCGTCGCTGTCGTGTTTTTCGTGCCACTGGTTCTGCGTCGTAAACGAGCGAGCGAGCTGACTGCATTCTTAGGCGTACGTGGCGGCGTCGGAGTGCTGCGTGGACTCGGAAATGCCGGGGTGGTAGCGAAGAAGAGTATACATCGTGTAGGGGGGGGGGGGGGGCGTACAGAAGAAAGAAGGGATAGAATCCAGTGGTGCTTTGCATGGCAGTCATGCGCGTAGGTGACTAAGGAAAGAACCTGGTCCCAGTTGGAGTGGTCGGCATTCACATACATGGTAAGCATGTCATTTAGGGTTCTCTTATGACGTTCTGTCAGGCCGTTCGTCTGAGGGTGGTAAGACAAAGCGGTTCGGTGGATAACTATGCACTCCTTGAAGAGGGCCACAAGAGCGTCTGACAGGAATAATTGTCCGTTGTCGCTGTGCAGCTATTGAGAAGCACTATGGCGATGAATAAGGCTCTTGAGAAAACTGGAAGCGATGTCACGGGCAGACGCACACGGTAATGGAGATGTTTCAGTATAACGGGCGAGATTATGAGAACCTGTTGCTGGGCTAGTTGGTTTTGGTTTATTCTGAATTATTCGCTCGTGACAGCGGTGGCTGAAAGTCTCCTACAAAAAATAAAGCGAGGTCCTCGAAGAAAAAGTCCAGAAGTCCCTCGAGAAGAGGTGAGACCTGTGGTGGCGCCATATGTAAACCGAGTGGCCTACAACTTGAAAAAGGTCGGGAGCCTGCATAACGCACCACTGTTTTTTTCGGCGCCGACAAAGCTCGCCGGACTTTGCATCCGTACCGAAAGCAGGAAGAAAAACGAGGAACGTGGTTGTGGTACGAAGCTCAGGAGACCGTATGCGAACTGCGCGGAAGGGGCGGTCTACGAAATTTCTATTTCGTGTCGCGACACCCACATAAGACAGACCGGCCGATGCGTCAATGAGCGAATGAGGGAACATGAGCGCAATGTAGAACAAAAGAAGGAAGGACCGTATTTACTGAAGCAGATTCCGAAATGCGAGTCGAAAAACTGAGTCATGCTACACTCACGTGAGCATTCCAAGCAAAAGTAAGGACGCGACAGCCAGGAAACTAAGCGAAGCGTCTTTTTATCGAAAAGAAAGGCAGCCTGTGCATAAACAACACTTCGATCGTGCTGTATACAGCTGAAAACAAATTATTGGAGCGTGCTTTATCATCCCCATATTGATGTTTTGTGCCTTGTGTGCGCATGAGTGACAACAACCTATATATGTACGTTTCTTGCATGTAATATATCAGTTGGAAGTGGCGCCTCGTTTCTGTGTTTTCCTACTTTAGTCCTGTCTTTGCGCCTTAAATAATTCGGGGTAGAATTATCTACAGCCACGATAATCCAACGGTTACCAGCGCGGGTGGGTGGGAGTGAGCCGTAGAGGTCTATGCCAACGCAGTCAAACAGGTGGGCTCGGCAGGGTAACAGCTGCGATGAAGCAGCCAAGTTGCGGGGAGGAGTTTTAGGCTGTTGACAGGGCGGGCAGCACCGCACAAAGTTGCGAACAAAGCGGTAGATGCCACGCCTGTAGAACCGCAGACTCAGACGCGTGCAAGTTTTCAAAACGCCGCCATGTGCCCACTGGGGGTGCGCATGAAAAGCAGCGCCAACTGTAGGTGCGCAGATTGCTGGCCATGATTGGGAGCCATTTGCATCCATCGAACAGGTAAATTTGACAATAGAGAAGGCCGCCTGGAATAGAAAAGTCACGGGCTTGACAGAGGACTACACGGGACGAATGATCTTCAGCGGCACTGGAAGGAACGTCTAGAAATACGGTGATCCAAGGGTCTTTCTGCTGTTCCCTGGGCATGTCGGCAATGGCAAGCAAGGTCAACTCTTATGCATACACCGGTTCAGACCATGAAGCACTACGTAGCAGCGAGCGGGAAAGAGTGTTCCCGTCACTATGCTTGAGGCCAGAGCGGTAAACGACATGAATATCATATTCCTGTAATTGCACAGCCAAGCGAGCTAGGCGGCTTGGCCGGTCTTTCAGTGAGGCCAGTCGGCATAGAGCATGGTGGTCGGTGAATCTGCTGTACGGACGGCCTTAGATATAGGCACGAAATTTTTCAATGACCCAAATCATGGCCAAACATTCTCTTTGTGTAAAAGAATAGTTGGCCTCAGCTTTGCTTAAGCTACGACTGGCGAAGGCAGCCACATTCTCAGGTAAACCAGGTTTGCGTTGGATGAGAACGGCACCTAGACCAATACCGCTGGCATCAGTGTGAATCTCAGCTTGTGCAGCAGAGGTGGCGAAACCAAAAGGCGCATCCAAGCGGAGATGTTGGAGCTGTCAGTGAGTAGCTGGGTGAGAGGGGCGACGATCAAGTCAAAATTCAAGATGGATCTGTGAAAGTACGAGCAGTGGTTGGCTTCGGAAGTTCGGCAATTGCACGAAGCTCGGTGGGGTCGAGAAGAATACCGTCTTCAGAAAAGACATGTCCTAAAATGGTGAGTTGTCGCGTAGCAAAGCTGCACCTTTTCGAATTCAGCTGAAGCCCAGCGTCAGTGAGACAAGTGAGGACCTGCTTCAGTCGGCATTAAAAAGTTGCCGGGGCGTTGTAAAGGCCAAATGGCATGACATTAAACTCATAAGTCATCAGGTGTTATGACAGGAGTTTTTCAGCAATGAGCGTCCGCCAACGGCACCTACCTGCCACCCAAGCGCAAATTCAGCGAGGCGAAAACTCGGCGCCCTGCATGTTGTCCAGGACGTCATTGATATCTGGCAAATGATACAAGTACTTGCACGTGATGTTGTTGAGTCGGCGGTAATCAACGCAAAGCCTGATGGAATCATCTTTATTTTTAACCAACAGCAGACGCCCAGGGAGTATGACAGCCCGACACGGCATGTCGTCCACGAGATCATAAAGGACGTGGCTCTCACAAGCTGACATATGACAGGGGCGCTGGCGCAGAGCGCCGTGTGTACAGGTGTCGATGTTGTGCGCAACGAGGAAGACGAAAAGAACTGAAGCTCTGGAGTATGGCGACAGTTAGTCACGTAATGTGGGCGCAAGGTCAGCATCAATGGCTCGTTGAAAATGATTGTGGAGCAGCGGTCGGTCGCATTATCACAAGAGCTGAGCCCATCGACGTCAAAGGAAGCGGCGGTATCAAGACTAGGCTAGGGATGGCAGGAATCTATAAACTCGAGGCATTCGCCCCGCAGCACGGCTGACGGGTACGAAAATGGGTTGGAGACGTAAAGTGCACCTTGTCTGTTGTGGATCGCGAGATTAAAAAATGAAAATAGGAGGCAAGGATGCAGGGAACGGGGTTTCGGAAGGCGTGAAGAAAACATTTGAATGCTTGACGCCTGCACAGAAGACGAGTACGAGGGCAGCAGAAAACGGAAGGATGTCGGTATCGGTCACGACAAGAAGTTTGGAAGAGTGGGTAGGCAGGTCGCTCAAGGGGTCGTCGCACAGCGGGGAAAAGGCAATTCCCCTTAGGGCACAGTCAATAATGGCATGATGGGTGGGAAAGAATTGGCATCCCAGGATGATGTATTGTGAGCAGTGATACGAAACAATAAACTCGATGGTGTACAAAACGACTTGAATCAGGACACGGGCTGCACACGCGGCTGAGGGATGAATGCGCTGTGAGGAGGCGCTGTACAGCGAAGTCAGCAAGCAGGGTGGTCACTTCGGGGAGTCAAAGGCGGAGAGCTTCACTGATGACGGACACTCCAGCGAACGTGTCGACGAGAGCGAGAAATGCGGTGCTTTCCATGCACAGTGCGATTACATTAGCGGGACGACACGGAGGACCTGAGGAGTCCGAAACAAGCGCCGTTCTTTCCCCCTGAACTGCGACTCTTAGAATGCCGAAGCATCGGAGAAGGGGAACGGCGACGACTGAAAGGCAATCGACGAGTGGCGCAAATTATTAATTAGAAAAGTCTAGCGCTATAGACGAGCGGGATCTTAGGTAAACGCATGAAGTTCCGGCCAACGGATGTCTTCATTTTTTAGATTTATGGGTTTTTATTTTGGACAGGGGAATATTTGCTGGGCCTAGAAGCCATGCTCAGAAATGGACATAATGGCATACAATCCGGCCCACTCGAAATTTGCGAAGCATGGGATAGTAAACATCTGCCTGCGGGGTGCTTTTCAGAAGTATTGTCATCATTGAATCGTGGAGAGTCTGCAGGCACTAGACGTAAGGTTGGATAAGGACATTTTCCCTCATGAAACAGTGATGAGAGTCACTGAAGGCTTGATGAATGAAATCAGGCCTGGTGGGCGCCCTGCTATAGGAGCGGAAAAAGCGGCACTAGTTTGGGACGAGCAGCCATACCGTATGTGCATCAGCTATCCCACCGGCTGAAAAAGGTTGGAGGGAAGTGCAGTGTGAACGTTTTGTTCACCGCTCCTGAGAAGTTGTCTACATGTGCAAAGCTGTGAATGAGAAAAAGAAGACAGCCTGCACTACAAATCATGAGTGAAAGTATGTACAGGTGCCCCAAAAGTAATACGAAGCACGCCAGCTGTGGCCGAACTGGAAGAAACTGCATGGTAGCGCACTCTATCAGCAGATGCGCGGCAAAGAGCGAGGGTATGTCGGCACATCCGGGTGGCCCATCTCGATAACTCGATGGTCACGTTATCGCCGCCACGAGCAAAGCTGCTCTCCTGTCATCAGTGCTCGCCTAAGGCGCTTTCAATACCTCATGCAAGGGTTTGTTGTTCGTCCGGGCAGTGCAGAAATTTGGCGTTCGGCAGCTTGCGCTTTTTGCTTTTCCCTGCCCTTGACGAGCAGGATTGATGGCAGCGCAGCTTCGCTCGTTGAGGAGATTACGCGAGCATCAAGTTATCCAGACGGGTCTGTCGGATGTGCCGTCGCCCCCTTGCTCTTCGCTGCTCATCTGCTGATAGAGTGCGCTGGCATGCAGTTTTTTTTTTCATTTCGGCCACCGCTCGCGTGCGCTGTATTAATTTTGGGGCACCTCTACCTTGCAGAACTGGTATTATATACCGGGTTCCACTCTGCTGCTGGAAGTGCTTTGTTGGGCAGTCGGGACGCTGCCTAAGTGATAGTCTACGAGAGCACAACGCAGGAGTCGATTCTTTAGCGGGACGGGATTTCTAGCCAAACACTGTAGGCGTTGCGGGTGCATGCCAGCATTTGAAGCCACGTGTGTGCTAGGTAGGGGAGGTACTAGGCTGCACCAAGTAATCAGCAAAGCCTACTATATCATTAGCAAAGGAGATAACTGCGTCAGCACGCCTTCACTCACCCTGTCGCAAAAAGAAAAACGCTATCTGGAAAAATGTTTACCACGTATGGATGTGATTCGTTTCCAGCCACAGTCATGTGATCATGACCTCTGTTTATGTATATTTCTGTGAAGTACAGAACGTAGATGATGTTTGGCGCTTGTCCTGTGTATTTTTATTTATGTGTCCTCGTCTATAGCGCTAGTCTTTTCTGATTGATAATGTAGAACCAACCAGCCCAGCATTCAGCCTTGACGGCACTAACTGAGCGATCAGGGGACACAAAGGGGGACCGGGCGGCTTTCTCGGCCAGGATGATCCGGCACAGTAAGGGTAGAAGCGCCGATCAGGTCGAGAAGGCGGAAGGCGCTGGTGGCAAAGCCGCGCGACATGGACGAGGACACCACAGGTGAAGCTGATTGGTCGTTTCTCCGCAGTGCGTCAAAGTTTCGTAGCATGTGAGCGGCTCTTCAGAACAGAGCACGAGACGGCGGATGACGGCGGAGGACGGAAAGAAGGGGCGACCAGGCAGGAATCGGGTGCTGGCTGATGTCACCGCCTAGCCAGCGCTTTGGCGTACGTCAGGGGTGTTGTCACAAGGGATTTCGACCGACCACTCGGGGCTCTTTAACGTGCACTGACATCGCACAGTACACGAGCCTTTAGCATTTCGGCGAAGGCGACATTCGACCGCCGCGGCCTGGATCGGACCCGGGTCTTTCGGGTCAACCGAGCGCCATAACCACTGAGCCACCACGGCGGCGTACCACACTTTGTGGTGACCCTCCAGGAAGGCAGGCAGCCATTGAAACTACAAAGCATGAGATTGTAGTTTCCAGAAGAAGGAAAAAAAATGCATCTTCTTTGACGATTTAGACAAGCGAGTCAATGTATGGTAGAGTGTATAGATAATGTCAACTCTCGTTGCAGGTCTAACAATAACTGAAAATCTCTCTTGGAACACATAGATAACGTGTTCCATCAGGTTTAGAAATGTGTTTTCTGGACATAAGCTTAGAAAGCT
This sequence comes from Amblyomma americanum, assembly GCF_052857255.1. Taxonomy (NCBI): domain Eukaryota; kingdom Metazoa; phylum Arthropoda; class Arachnida; order Ixodida; family Ixodidae; genus Amblyomma; species Amblyomma americanum. Next base: position 106,139,633 of record NC_135506.1, read on the forward strand.
CCTCTTAAGGCGAAACTTCGATATAAAATGCATACGTAAGTCTAAAGCTTGAATGTGCATCCATGTATGGCGAACAATTTTTACGATCGCAATAACGGTTGTAGCAAAAAATGCAAGCCTACAGAGGGGACATCTGTGGATATATGAAAGTTATACTGGAAATTAGAAAAAAAAAACATGTTAAAACTTCTCGTTGAAAATTTTGCTTGTACAGAATTTCTGGACACACCTCACGGTATAACCGGTGGTTAAGCAATCATGCTGAGCAAGCGGTCATGTTTACAAAGGAAAAGATTTCCCAGTCGAAGCTCTTTCCCGATCGTCAGTTGTTTCCTGAGATTGGCATGTAAAGTTTTCTTGAATGAAGCTTGAGTTTAGGGAGTTTCCAGTGACATGCTGTGAGAGCTCATGCTCAAAAGGCATGTAAAGTTTTCTTGAATGAAGCTTGAGTTTAGGGAGTTTCCAGTGACATGCTGTGAGAGCTCACGCTCAAAATGAATGGCCGCTAAAAGGAGTTAATTTTCCGGGTAACTGTGCTGCTACAGGAGCACCCAGCGAGAGGCCCTTCGTGCCGCTTATACTATCGCGATGGAAAGAAACGCGAACAACGCGGCGCCTAGGCGCTCCACTGTTCGAATTTCTTCGCTGTTACCTGGCCGCTAAGACGTTAGTTGTCCTAGAATGCATCACAGACGACTATAGCGTGTTTCTCCTGCCACCGAAGTAAAAGCACGTTGAAAAGAAGTGCGAGAGGAGCTGAGCACCTAGGCTCTGCTCTGTTCGCGTTTATTTCCATCGCCCCTGTACATGATGGTCCTTTTAATTGGCGACAGCTTTTATAGGCTCACGACTCGCCAGCAGGGATGTACGCAGAAAGTGTAACTACATATGTCAAACTGCTGACGTCATCAGTGGTGTTTGTCGTGGCTACATATAATGTAGTGCACTAATTGTGCTTAGTTGCAGTCATTAGGTAATTAGTTAAGTTCATTAGTTAAGTGGTAATGAGTAATTAAGTAATGAGTGAGTAGTTCTTTAGTTCACTGAGAAATAAATAATTGCTGCTTAGATAGTTAAGCGAGAATTGTTAACCAATTAGGTCATTGACAATTAGTACTTGGTCAATTGGTGATCTGCTAAATAGTAGTGATTAGTATTTAATTATTTACTTAGTGCCTTAATATAGGCTTTCGCCTCACTGCACTTTAGGTCAACAAAGTGCCCCCTGAATTTTAATGGCGTAAGGGCAGCTTTGGTTAAAGAGGGCTGAGACGCCAGGTATTTTCTGTTCACAAAGACGTCTAAGACGTGCGTATTATACACGAGAGAATCCGAGAACCAACAGACACGCTCAGTATGACATCCAATGCGACTGCTGTTTCCCTCGGAATGTACAAAGAGCGAATTTCTATCGATGCTGCATACAGCTTAAATCCATATCTTTCAAATCGACACGTGAAATGGACAAGCTCTGTTGCGTGGATGCAACTTTTGGCTCAAGACAAGCCATCCGGCGAAAACGCGAGTGCATTTCTTACGGCTTGCCTGCAAGGCTGTCCCACTCATCTTTTAGTCAAGGTAAGTAATTCTGCAGCCGTGAAAGAAACAATCTGTTTCCCTTAGGCTATCTTCCTAAATCGAGAATGCAGTAGCACCGGCCGCCGCGACCAGATTACATTGTCCGGGGCTCCGAGCTCATAGCGCATTAGGTGCGCTCCTCACCACAAGATGGAGCTAAATTAGATATATGCTGAATCTTGGCCATGTACGCAGCCTGCGCGGTGTTTACTGCTATCCTGTTGAGCTCGCACTTGGGCTTGCATCCAGTTGAGTTTACGAGAGTGGAGGCCAAAAAAGTGCTGAGGGAAAACAGTGGACGTGACACCTTGCTCGTAAAAATAGGATTTACACGCCATGCAATGCATTTATTTATTCAATGCGCACCAAGGATGAATTGAAGTTTGCCTTGAAAGACGCGTGGCCGCATTTTAATTACAAACACTTCACTTTCACCGAAACCAGAGGTATTATGAGCCAATAGTAGTAAAAAAAATTCCAACGGTCACGGATCTTTGCAGTTCGATTGGACAGCGTAGCTGAGTGGGGACATAGATTGTCGAGAGGTGCGGTATGTTAATTTGGTCAAAGATTGAAAGAAGGACGCACAGAGGCGCAACTGGCTCAAGTCAGCAACCGCGAACCCCACTTGCAGGGCGCCATATGTCCATTTCGAGCCCCACTACCTCGTCGTTGCTCTCTCCACCCTCTCAGTTCTCCCGCTGCTTTCCTCCTTACCTTATTCAATGCTTCTGTTGCAGTCGCCACTCAATACGACAAACAAGAAACAGCGGCTGGCGGGTAAGAAAAAAAGCGGTTGTCGGTTTTGTGCGGTTCACGCGCCACGCCTGTTCATGCTGACGCAGCTTTTCAATGCGCGCCTTGTGTTAGGCATCGCTGGTTTTGTAGCGATAGCTACATTCATGATCATCATTCATCATCATTTATTTACCCTTAAGGACCCCGTAGGGACATTACATAGGTGGGGGGGGGGGGGGGGGGGCGGAGGAATACAAAGTGTCCGACGGTCATACCTATGACAAGGCAAACTGAATAGAGAAGAATAGGCAAAGCAAAAGAGTAACAAATTAACATATTCAAAGAAAATGTGAAAAAGAAGCGCACAGAAATACACACTACAGTAATACGTGTCCAATAAGGTGTTCGATTGTTTTGCAGTGCATCCTAGCAGACACAGGGTTTAGAAAAGTTTTATTCTTTGAAATGTGCGATGAGTAGCTCCCTAAAGGTGGAAGGATTTCTCTCAACGTCAGTGTTTTCGGGCAGGTTATTGCAGAATTCGATCGCACAAGGAAGAAACGATTTGTTGAATGCATTGGTGGAGCTGTGAAAGCGCGTATGCGAAGTGAACTAAATAAGTGGCGAGATGATCACACCGGAATGCGCAGAAGGTGTTCCCGGAGTGCAGGAAAGTTGAAGTACAGTTTTTGGAAGAGGCAGAAAATTAAAATTTTTCGGGAAAGTGCTAATAATTTGAGACCGAGAGATGATTTCATGACAGTAACACTGAGCCTAGGTTTGTACTGGAAGGTGATGAAACGTGCTGCCCTGTTTTGGATGGCCTCGAGTACATTACGTTATCATTTCGAGCCTTCAGCGTGGCAGCGCCTTGGCGGTGACGCCACCCTGTGGCTGCGCCGCCACGATGTCACGTGGTTGGTCACGTGGTGCGGAGCAGCTGTCGGCGGCGTGGCGCCGTGGCTGATCACGTGGTTCGTCACGTGGTTGGTAACGGGACCAAGTTCCACTCGGCCAGCTGTAGCTATCGCCTCGCTCCAGGTTTAACCAAAGGTACACCACCGCCAATTTTGTAGCGACAGCTACAATACGGTAGCATTTCAAGCCTTAAGCGTCGCGGCGCCGCCACCCTGTGGCTGCGCTGCCACCCTAGCCGCCGCGGTGGCTCAGTGGTTATCGCGCTCTGCTACTCTCCTAAAAGACGCGGGTTTGATCACGGCCGCAGCGGCCGAAGTTCGATGGAGGCGAAATTCTAGAGGCACGTGTACTTCTCTATCTACCAACCTTCTCTATCTACCAACTCACTCATAGTACCAACTTTCCCTTATTGTACTGTGCGTTGTCAGCGCACGTTAAAAAACCGCAGATGGTCGAAATTTTTGGAGCCCTCCACTACGGCGCCCCTCATAGCCTGAGTCGATTTGGGATGTTAAACCCCCATAAATCCGCTGCCACCCTGTTGCGGAGCCACCACGCTGTCACGTGGTAGGTCACGTAGTGCGGGGCAGCTGCGGGCGGCGTGGTGCCGTGGCTGATCACGTGGTTCGTCACGTGATCAAGTTCCACCCGGCCAGCTGTAGCTATCGTGTCACTCCTCGTTTAATCAACGCTAAACCACCGCCAATTTTTTAGACTGCTAACTGACATGCACCAAAGTGCGTAGTCAGTGTTGGTGTTCATATGCTTTTCTTCGCGTTGCGTGTTTTATTCTACTGCTCGCTCCTTACACCCCCTTGCCGCTCTGCCCATCCACCTCATACGGTTATAACAATGCCACCGGTGCTCTTCATCGATATTAACTTGTGGAAACTTGTTCAGGCCTTCAAGTCACGAGTTTGAACCAAAAGGGGGGCAAATTTTAAAACCCGGTTGTCTCGGCAATAAACGCATCATTTCCCGGATCAGTAGATAGATGAACAGAAAAGGCCGACTCTCCCGCCTGTCTTCCCTTTAAATCGGTGTTGTCCACCACGCGGTTGCCATGACCATGAATCTGTACCAACTAGTCAAGCTGATAGCCAGCAATTCTGCAGAAAAGCATTTTTGAGCGGGAAACCGTCTGGGAACTTAATGTAAGATTTCACTCTAACAATCTAAGAATTCGCAAATCACCCGACGGTAGTCGAACATTTTTTTTCTATTATGTTTTTCCTATCACTAAAAGCGTTCCCCATTCGTTTTTATGGCAGTCTTGCTGTTTGATGCGACGGACGGAAACACTTTAAAGAAAAAAGTTTGGTACATATCAGAATAATAGACCAGTACCTTCAATTTTTCCTTAACTGCATCTCACATTTTTGTTTTCTGAGAAAGCTGGACTTGACACAGCTGTCATTCTTTGTGCAGTTTTCAAACATCTATAGATGTTGTGTTAATATTGTTGTTAATATTGTGTTATAACACAATATTAAGGCAAAAGCCTTTAATGCCTCATACTAACGGCGTCCGGCATCCGGTCACGCTATAGCTGTATATCAAACGACGTCATCAACTGAAACCGAATATAACCAAAACTAGTAGCCAGTAGTCACAACTGCGGTGATCTCGCACTGCGCATGCGCCGAGAGTGGCCTCACTGTCGCTAGAGCTCTTTCGTCGGCAGACGCTCCTTGGCAGTCGACGCGGCCGGATGCCTCCTAAGCGCGCTCCCGTTTCCCCATCAACGCAGCGTGAGGGCGCAGAAAGGCTTTCGCCTTGCGCACTTAAGCTCGTCAAACTGCCCCTGAATTTCTTCATCGTCTCTTTGCATCCCATTGACATAGTACTTTGGTTCAGCTGTAGAATGCCCGCCGGTTACTCAAGATGCCAGCAGGCTCCATGCGACAGACTATAGAGAACACTGCTTGACGCAACCTTCCCTAGGCTCTACGGTGCCACCATCTTTTCACGGTGTTCCAATAATCAAATCTCCTCGCTCAAGAGACTCATGCCTTGCAAAAGTAACGAGGACAGCGCCTCCGCTCTGTGCAACATTTGTCCAGAGAAGCAGGTGCTCACCGCTTGTATTCCGCTCCGTCGGGCGAAGGGGAGCTCTCGGTCAACGTGGACATGTTCATCGTACTGCGCTGGCTCGAGCAACGCCATGCTAAGACAAGCTTGGCCGTCGCTAAAGCCTCTCCATGCACGCTCCAGGAGAAGAGGTAAGCCTCAGGCATCCTCGCCTCCAACAGTGTCTCCAAGACAACGAAGGAGCCACGCCAATGGCCTGGGCTGGGAAGAGCGCATGATACGCAGAAAAAGATTACAATTAAATTGTCAGAGGTCTAGCGCTTGTTAAACCTAGGGATAGGAGCGAAAGCTCTGTTAAGCATGGTTACCCATAGTTTGGCGCCGGAGTCAGTCCGGCGAGCGCCTCATCCATGGCAAGACTGAACGACTGAGCACAGCTGTTATACCCCCGCTAGTCACGTGGTAAAGCAGCGGTGAGGCTCCGAGCGAGCGCAGCTGCGGCGCCTCTTCACAGCGAGTCACAGAGTATGACGTCACTTGCCACACCGCCGCATCGGCCGATGAAGGTCAAACGCGCACAAAACTTGACCTTGGGTGTTGTAGTGCGAAGAGCTTTCGCTCTAAAAGCGCCTCTGTACATACGTGGTTGTCATAAATATACGAAGCAATCCAAGCTGACGCCTAATGTGTAGATTAGCTCCTGTTGCAAACCAGAATATTGCAGATAAGTGCTCGTGTCTCTCTATGGAGCGAGCCGCGCATGAGATTGATGTAGCAGACAGAGCCACCTTCCTTCATGTTCCTCAACTCCAATTTTGCCTCGATGCACGGCCTTGTGGGATGCAGTGCTGCTGTAAATTGCACGGCCACTTGCTCGCGTGTTCTTTCCAAGAGAGGACGACCATGTGCCTCCACTGACTACGCTATTGGGAAGTGCAGTGTTTTAAACGACTTCCTACAATGGCAAATGGCCGGAAGAGATTTTAGCAGCAAAGCGTGCGGTCTGTTTGAACCATACAGGATCGTTCTGCGAGCGGCAAAGCAGAGAAGCAGGTCACAAATAATAAAGCCTCCCACCGGGTATTTAATGCAAATAAGGTTTAGTGTGCTGAACGATATCCCCTCCAATTTATGCAAGACGCGCCTAAAAAGGCCTAAATGACACTAAAGTGTGGCTCCTTAAACGAGAGCACGTTGAAACAGTGTCAAACAGCATCTTCTTATAATAACTCCCTTGTTCTCAATCGTGAATATTAACTCTAAAAATACATTTCGCGAAATGTGGCACATCCGTGAGGGATTAGTGAGCTGCTTGATATTCGTGCGTATAGATGCTCTATATAGCGAAAACCAGTACTACACAGAAAAATGAGGAGTGGACTGACCGAAGAAATTAGATCTGAGCTGAAGCAACACAGGCCTCAGGCCACCCGACTGGTCACGTGGGAGGTACTGCATCGTGCGGCATTAGAAACTTAAGACCATCGCTGGACAAACGCAAGGCTTCTTCTGCACTCTCGTGATATCGTACGATGAATATGCCGTCGTGACGTCTGTTTGGGGGGAAAAGTCGGAGGCGTGCGCTTGACTTAGACGCCATCGAGGAGTCCGGCGTGGAGCGCACGTATAGCGTTCATTAGGAGACCAACCTCTCGCGATCAGCCATTTACTGTCACCTTCCAGGGTGGGAGCGCTGCCTATCTAGTGCGCGGGACGCACTTAATGTTACAGACGCCAAGCCGCGCCTACTTAACCCATACACCACAGCTTTCACTCTTTACCCAGTTTCAGCAGTAGTTAAACTGTCTGATGTCATTAGATGGAAATTCAACTTTCATTCTCATTGTGCTTTAGGCTGGTACGCGTTTCACTCGCTTGCACTGTCAACAAGACGCACCGAAGTCCTGCGCATGCAATGTAGAGATAAGCTGACTTGTACAGACAAATGAACGCTGGGCATAAGCAACAGGTTTGAGCCAACGCCAAGAGTGGACTAAATCTCTCCTCATCTACAGGTGCCATGGCACGACCGAACATTTTCTGCCCATCAACCAACTGTCACGCCTGTTCTCTAAACAGCAATGACATCATAAGCAGAGACCGAACACTCTTCCGCTGTAAGCCACAATTGTCCGAGGAACCAAATACTCACCAACGTAAACTTGCCGAGTTTCTGCGCGGGCTGCCGCGGATGGCACGCCTGGACATGTTCCTCGTGCTGAGCAGAATGGAGCCTCTTTGTGCGTGAATGCGAAGCCGCCATGATCGGTGTGGAGATTCATTACGCGCATTTGCAGCCAGCTTCCATGTCAACCAAGAAACTGCATCGTCTTCTGGACCTGCAGGCGAGCAGGAATGAATTAGCGCGTTTGTATGACGCAGTAATTTGTCCGCATTGAACAAACCGAAAACATTGTAATACTAGCTGCCGAAGAGTGTTGTGTAGGGGAGAATTTCCGCGACTAACACAACAGTTAACAGCTCAAGATAAGAAAGACCTTTAATGTAATGTCTTCTGCCTGGAAGCTTTCACACGAAAGACCTTTGCCCTAACGACATTTGCGACTTTAGTCTAGTATTAGTTATTTAAAAAAAACTTGACTAGAAGCCCGCGATGAGACACAAATGATTTCGCATTTAAAACACGGAAGTAGTCTCAAGTCCGCTCCGTAATTTTAGCGTCCACTGATATTACGCAAGGCGCCCGAGTTCTGTGCCATTGCCACGTGGCGGCAATTATTCTGGAGACCACAGCTACGGCAACTCTTTCTGTCTCCCTTCCTCGCTCCTTTGAATCCACTCATGGCATGGCCGTGATGTCCGCCAAGAAAATGAGCGAGGCGATTACGGCAGCTTTCCTCTCATCAAAAGCAATTTTAAGATGGGAATGGAATTTTAAGGAAAAGGCGCAGTATCTGTCTCATATATAGTTGGACATCTGAACCGCGCTGTAAAAGAAGGAATAAAGGAGGGAGTGAAAGAAGAAAGGAAGAAGAGGTGCGTGCCGTAGTGGAGGGCTCCGGAATAATTTCGACCACCTGGGGATCTTTAACATGCACTGACATCGCACAGCACACGCTAAGGCGCCCGTGTGCTGTGCGATGTCAGTGCACGTTAAAGATCCCCAGGTGGTCGAAATTATTCCGGAGCCCTCCACTACGGCACCTATTCTTCCTTTCTTCTTTCACTCCCTCCTTTATCCCTTCCCTTACGGCGCGGTTCAGGTGTCCAATGATATATGAGACAGAACTGCGCCATTTCCTTTCCCCAAAAAAACAATTATTATTAAGATGGGGGCCGTGTAGTTAGTTCGCATTTGCTTATGAGAAAACGGATTTTACGTCACGGTGGCTGAGTGGTTGCACTGCTTGGTTGCTGCGCTTAAAGACGCGGGTTCAATCCCGAACGCGGAGGTCGGATTTAAATGGACTCGGAAAGCTAAAGACGCCCGTGCGCTGTGTGTTGAAAGCACCCGTTAGAAAAAAAAGGCACGCGGTCGATATTATACTCCTCCCGCCCTCACTACGTCGTTCCTTCTAAAAGCGAGAGCTGTACTATACGGCATGTCACCGCGAGTTTCTAAGCTGTGCGAAATGGCAGGCGTGTTAACTAATATTGAAGAGTTAACTACTTAACTACTACTACTGGGCTTCCTAATTATTGAGGGGCATGTAGCCCAGCGTAAGTAATATCGATACCAATTTAATTTCGAAAACATGGTGACCCTCGGCGCTGTGGAGTAACAAATTTTGGTTATTTCGAACAGTTACGTGCACAGGAGAGGCTGCTTTGCCTGCAAGCTTCTCGAAATCGCATGTACTTTGGCATGATGTAGTTGTAATTTGATGGGCCGCAGCGCCGAGTTAAAACGCATTCTCGAAATTCTAGAAACTGATATGGATATCACTTAGGACACGCTACACGTCTCAATAATGAAGGAGCGTAACAGTATTAATTAAAATGTTTACATAGCATTACTTAACCAGCCTGCAACTTAGCAAATTTTGCGCATATTTTCGAACAAAAATTTTTAAAGTTGGAAAATTTTGAGGCACTTTGAATAAAATATTTAAGGTAATGGTCCATTTTTTTCTGAGTTTCAAAGTCTTTGAAGAATTTCCATAGACCGCGTCGAACTGTTAAGACAGCAATAGGAAACAAATGGGGAATGTTTTGACGATAGCAAAATCGTCACTAGGAGAGAAATGCAACACTAACGTCGGGTGACCTCCGGATATGTCGTTATAGCGAAATCTTCCATATGAAAATATGCGTTTATAAACGGTTTTTGCGCATAAAAATGCTTTTGTCCGGAATTTTTATGGATGATACAGTGAACAGACTGTTGCAATAAGCGCGAAACAGTAAACTCGTTGGAGCAACACCGTGCGCGTTCATACGGATTCCATAATTCTTCCACATTTCCTCCGAGCTCCACGCGGGGGGGAAAAGGAATGACGAACAGTGAAAACTTTAGTGACTCTCTGGTACAGATGAGGCCGCTTTTGAACCGGAAAGCTTCCCTACGCAAGGTGAAGCAGTAGTCGTGCGGGCCGGAGAGTGACCTTGAACGACCACAGACCTAGTTTAAACAGCCAAAATACAATTTTCTTCGAAAGCAAAGGAAAGGCGCATAACTTCCCCCTGGGTCAATGGACACCTGAGTCGCACTTTAACCCACGTGCCAGTAGTGAGACGTGCGGTGCATGCGTTGGCATTCACAACGTTGTAGCAGAAACGCGGCATTGAAGCTAGAGACCGCCGGCATTCATTGTGTTCATTGCCGCTGGCGTTGACAACGTTCATGACTCCGACGATTGCGCATAACTGGCTCCCTGGAAAAGTGGACAGCTCAATCGCACTTTGAGGTACGTGGCTGTGGTAAGATGTGTGGGCTGCATGCATTTGTTCTGGCAACGTTGTGGCAGACAAGCGACACTGCAGCAAGAGCCCGCAGCGTTCATTGGGTGACCAACCTCTCGCGATCAGCCATTAACTACCACGTTCAAGGGTAGCAGGGTGGGCGCACTGGAGGTCCAGCGTGCGGAACGCACTCAATGCTATAGACGCCCGAAGCTGCGTTTAGTTACCCGATACACGCTCTCTAACCTTTAACCAGGTCAATTTTTTTACACTCCATTTGATGACGTAGCCTACGTCACTCCTGCCAGTACTGTGGCATTTTATCTAGTTAGTATTCTTCAATTCGTCGCGGTGGACATTGCTGCGCGTGATGGTTGTCGCTTTCACGAATCAAAGCACAAGTGGTAGGAACGCGCTTCCATCGATAAGAGCAGCTCCATCGGAACAGAAGCAAGCTCAACGCTGCTGCAGCAAATTCATGAAAATGCTACACTGCTGTACACAACCGCGAAAAAGAGTACAATTGGTAGCTACGCGAATCAAATGGCAACTACAGCTTCATGGACACAACTGCAAGTGCATGTTGCCACTCGAGTTAATTCACAAAGATGCTAAATCCTGATGTATATAAACCAGGATCCCCAATTAATCCCAGCAAAACAATGCTCGCATGTGTACCCACTGTTCACTTATCCTGAGTGGGACTGCATCGCCTCATATTGTATGAAGGTCCTCAGTTAATAATAGGCACTGACCTATTTGAAACCGACGACAGGTAGTAATGACTGCCTAAGAGGGCCGTGTTGAGCACAACATATGAACAAGCCTAAACCCATTTGTGCGTGTAACTGCGGTTGTCCTTCCGGTAGTGATCGCCAATGCTCACCTGATGTGATGACGTGTCCGCTCGCGATGGTGGCTGCAGCTGGAGGAGTTCGCTAGTGGCCGGTATTTGTATGGCTCCAAGATCCTTCAGCAAGGAGAGAGCCTGAGGTACGAAGCCAAGATTTGAAGTTCCAGCTGCCCATATGATCCAGCGCGCCGAGGTTCCGTTCAGTGGTCCTCAAGAATCCCTAGGTCCTGTGGTGGTCTTGTGATTCCGAGTGCCGACGCTCGAGCCTGCACAATATCAAGGTCCCGGAGTCTCCGGCTGGCCGAAGTCCTCAACAGCCCCATCGATGCCTTCCAAAAGACACCTGCTCCGCATTTTAAGGCAAAAGCCTTTAACGGCTCATGCTGCGCCGGCAGTGTCTGTTGCAAGGAAGTGTGCCGGAAGTGTCCGTTAGCAGGTAGTGCCCGCCTAACCTGTCAATCAAACGACGCAATCAAAACTAAAATAGAAAAAAGAAAAAGAATGAAATTAAAAAATGAAATGTATTGAATGAAAAAACAATTAAAAATAAAAAAGGATAAAATGCCTCCGGGCGTCGTGGAAAAAAACTCGCGTTCTAGAAAGTTCCATGCTCCGGCATTTCTGCGCGTAAGCAGACTAAACAAACCTAAAATAAATACCAATGTATTTGACGCAACGGAATAAAAAAAGTTAAAAACTACAAAAATAAAATAAGTAATAAACAAAAATAAGAAATGCCAGAGGGTTAATTCAGCTATGCCAGGATCTATGTAGCGACAGCTTGGTTAATCTTGGTTAATCTTGATTGCAAGTCCAGGTTAGTCTGGTTGTCTAGCTACGTTGTTGTCGCATTAAAGACGACACAACTGTGGTTCAGGAGACGCAAGTTCTCCTTTTCAATCCTCAGACATGTTATCAGGCATGCGACACAGCTTGCGAAGAGAGCGGAGGCGAACGCGACGACGAGGAACAAGGTGTGACGTCATACCAAACTGCGGTGGCAGTGAGCCGCGTGATGTGACGTCATGCCAGATGGCGCGGCTAGCGCGCGAAGCACAGTAACCGTCTCAGATAACTCGGTGGACACCCGATCCGCCCGCGCCTTAAAGGAAGGGATAAAGGAGGGAGGGAAAGAAGGAAGAAAACTGAAAATTGAAAGTTGCATTTTGAGGAAAGGCGCGGCGCTGAGAAGCGGCGGAACACCTGTGGCTCGGTGCTACTAGTAGCGCATGTACAGGTGTGACTAGGGACCGAGAGAGAGAGAAAGAGAAATATCCGCGGTGAGGCACGCGTTGTGACGTCATGTGCCTCCTCAGAGCACGGCCACGACGAAATCGCAAGTTCGCGGCCAGTAAAGCTTTCGCTTTAAAATATAAAACGCAAATAAGTAAAGAATAAAAGCGGAATGGAAAGAAAGAGGAGTTAGGGGAGGGGGAAATAAACTTCTGCCACATCTAATGGTCACTGCTTGGAACAAAGGGAAGCAACGGTTAGAACCAGGTACAATCAGCCAGACGTTTACGAAAGCAAGTTAAAAAAGTTGAAAAAAAAAGCAATAACACAAAAATAAAAAAAAAACCAAGGTTAATAAAACAGAAAAAAAATGGGTACAGTCATCGTAGAAAAAACCCACTACCTGCCGCGGTGGCTCTGTGGTTAGGGCGCTCGACTACTGATCCGGAGTTCCCGGGATCGAACCCGACCGCGGCGGCTGCGTTTTTATGGAGGAAAAACGCTAAGCGCCCGTTTGCTGTGCGATGTCAGTGCACGTTAAAGATCCCCAGGTGGTCGAAATTATTCCGGAGCCCTCTACTACGGCACCTCTTCATTTCTTCTTTCACTCCCTCCCTTATCCCTTCTTTTACGGCTCGGTTCAGGTGTCCAACGATATATGAGACAGATACTGCGTCAATTCCTTTCCCCAAAAACCAATTATATATGAAAAAACCCACGATATAGAACGCTCCACGTGTTCGCATTCCTGCACGTAAGCAGAGTTTAGTGCCCTCAGGAATTTTTGAAGATCAATTTTGGGTGCATCCGCCACAGAATATCATATTCCCGAGTTGACGCTGGATTGGGCCGAGTGGTCCTTAAGAACGCCACGTCGCGACAGCATGTGGCCCAGTGTGGTGGGGGCCAATAAACCCCCGGACAATACTCACTGGTCGAGTGGAGGACACCCACAATTGTACCATTCAGTCTCATGACACCTAAATAAGACAATCACAAAGTGCACTTCTATAAAGACAACACAATCCACTAAACTGAATCAAGAATGAAAACAATCCAAGAAAGATATACTGATATTGTTGCAGTTGTTCTTTTGGCTTGACTGTTATGTCCGCTGCCTTGTAGCCTGACGTACCGCTGATGTGGAGGGCGTGGCGTATGCCCCCTCAACAAGTTGTACTACTGCGCCAAGCACACGAGCGTCTGCTACGGTTTGTTTATACTGCGTCGCAATGCGCACACCCGTCGAGAACATCACTGATGTTCTTGGCACCAACCGTCTTTCACGGAATCTCTCAGACGCCACTACTATTATGAACTGGTTGCAAGGCATCTTTTCAGACGCGGCATAGTAGCACGCGTTCACGAAGTACCACAGAGCTGTAACCACTCGGAAATTTTCTCCCTGGTTTTTGCCAGCTGCGTTGAAATCTTTGCCTCTCGATGACATGTGACAATAGGGAATACATTTGCTTTATAATGGCGTCTGTAGCTATCTTCGTCTGGGGCGTCCTCGCCCGTTGCGTTCGTCGTCGTTACAGGTGGCTGAATAGCTTTCTGTGCAAAATAAATGAGACCACTATAATCATCGAGGGGATAAATGAGTACACCTTCGTGCTCTGCTGGCAGTCGTGACTCACCTTGTAGCGACCTTTGGTACCAACTAATGAGAAACCGCGACCTAGGGTCAGCCCGGCCTCAGTAAGAACGCCGGTGGCGACTGCATGTTGAATTCCGGTATTACCGCGTACTGAGACATTTCAAGAAAACTCTGGAGTATTCCTCGGAGAAAACAAATGTGAAAGTCACCTCCTTTTTTTATAAACGCTGAGCTTCCGAGTCAACTACGCAGCGTAGAACTCTCTTGGTTCCGTTAGGCCTCGCGTCTGACCGTTGCCGCCATTCGCTCCCTCCCATCGGGGAGTGGACGCCGTCGTCGATCACTTGCCGCTTGATATTACAAGATTCTTTTTTGGTTGCCCACTAAACTATTCTGTGCTTGGCCCTTTGCTTCTAATTTTCCCTCCAATATGCCTTGAATTAAATTCCCTTGGCTGTAATTTCTCTCGATGCGTATGGATTGAAGAACTGGGATTCCGTACGCCCGTTCTGATGAGACGTCATGTGCGCCGTGAAGAAATCGTGTCCACGGACGCCAGGTACTGAAATGAAGCACTGAAGATAATTTCGGGGTTTCCATTGAAAATACTTGTAACTAGACAGTAGGCTTTGTATATCCCCTTAGTCCTTGACAGAATTTATGGTGCACACCGGACCTATCTTATTGATGTTCATGGATTATGAAGTGATCCCTTCGCACCGCGGTTACCACCGAGTACGAACGAGTCCTGCCAAATCAACCTCGAAAACTTGAAATATAAAAAAAAACTCCGTCGAAAAATGCCGGTATGCAAATAATTTGAAACGGATCATCCCTGTAATGGATCATTTTGATCCCTGCTGGAGGGCGCCGCTCAGTCCAGTCGAACAAAGGAAAATTACGTGAAGGACTCACATTTGCTGCGGAAAATCTGCCGACGAAGATTGAAGTGGCACCCGTAGTATACAGACCCAAGTAATATTCGTTGCCATTATTTTCCAGCGGCTTGTGCCGTACGACCTAATTATAAAACTGGGGATGCAGGCCTAACTAGTCAATACGGTGGAGACAGAACCCTCTGAATACACGGAGACGGGCCTCATTTTGCAAGTGGTATACGAAGGACGCGTTGCGAGACGAGGGCACCAATATTTATACCGCTTAATCACGTGACTCTTATATAAGCCAATTCCAAAGTACACACCTACAAAGACAAGACAATCCACTAAACTGAAACAAGAACTAAAACAACCAACACAACAAAGTGAAGAATATATTTTAGCCCTCATCTCTCGTTACCTCAGTTTTCATTCCAATATCCTCAGAATCTCTCAAAACTTCTTATTCGTTGTCCCAGATAAATTGATATTGGAAATTGGCTTTTGGGGAAAGGAGGCGGCGCATTATCTGTCTCACATCTCGGCGGACACCTGAACCGCGCCGTAAGGGAAGGGATGAAGGAGGGACTGAAAGAAGAAAAGAAGAAAAAGGTGCCGCAGTGGAGGGTTGGTTGTCGCCAACTGCCATGGAAATTTCCTTGCTTATGCCACTAAAACTTGGCCAATCCGCCTACTTGGGTATGTGTCATGCCTTAAGAGGACGAAGAAGAAGAAGGGTTGGTTTTTAACAACTTTATAAGCCGTTTGTAATAAACCTGGGTGAGATTTATCCGGTTTGGATCTGCACCAAACCCTGGCCAATCCCCCAGCGTGGGTGTCTGCCATCGTATTTGAGGCAACAACAACTTTATTTATACTCCTGCAGAGCTTTCGCGGACGGGCTTAGGTCTCCGGATTAATTTCGACCCCCTGGGGATCATTAAGGTGCACTGACACCGCACAGCACGCGGGGTCTTTGTGTTTTGCCTCCATTGAAACGCGCCGCTGCGGTCGAGTTAGAACCCGGGTATTCCGGATCAGTAGCCGAGTTCCCTAACGATTCCAACACCACGGCAGGTGTTTTCCCAGATTCCTCAATTTTTATTTATGAGCCACTTGAGATAAGCATGGACAGCCAGACAGCCCGGAAAACGTTAGCACGACCTCCCAGTCCTCCCAGCTCGAGATGCGTGCTGTCCTTGCGGGGGAGGGTCAGCATGGCAGCCGAAAAGGATGTGGGAGAGTGTGGCTTTAAGGTCACCGCATAGGGAGGATGCAGGGGATGTGCCATAATAGTGGGATAACAGCTGACGGGATGACAGAGAACGGGTCTGGAGGCTAAAGAGGGTCCGTTGTGAGTGCGTAAGAGAGGGGTTGGGAGAGGGGTAAGTCCGACGGTACAAACAGCGTGTTTGCGTGAGCTCTGCAAAGTTGTGCGCCCGCTCCCTCGAGAATCCCGGATCGAGACCTTCTTGAGCCCGGCAAAGCAAACCTAGGGCATATTTATCAGCAGCTTCGTATCCAGGGTTCTCACATTGAGCCGGCACCAACTGAAGCTCTACCCTGTGCGGTAAATTTTGGGTAGGGGTGTTCAACCATTGCCAGGCAGGGGTGTGAATCCTGCCCTGCCAAAGTTGGACAGATCCGTTTTGGAGTCGCTGAAGATGTATTGGGCGCCCAAATGTTCAAGGGCTAAGGCGATGGTGGTCTCCTCTGCCTCCGGGGGCGAGGGAACAACAACGACAACAGGGGCATTCACGAAGCACTTAAGAAAGTCTATTCCCAGTCTGATCTTTTTCGCGGTCTAAAACCTCTTTCGGTTTCGAGAAAATTAAACGCGAATTGGTTCACTTGTTCACTTTGTCGGTGGATGCCTCATGCGCGCCACGAGCGCTTACTAAAAAACTGAGTTGCCAAGTATTCGGCGTCCGTGCTGCGCTTGAGGTGCCCGCCAACGAAGTGCACCAGCTATGCGCCTTTCTCTCAAAACCGAGAGAGGTTTCAGACCACGAATATGATTACACAATGACATTTGCTTGACGCAAGCCGGCCCTAGTTTGCTGATATTTCTTTGTAGGAACAGTCTCGCTATATAGAGATCATCTCTTCCTGTAGTGAGAATTTGGTCCCTATATCAACCACTTTAACACTATGCATTTGTTTAATTTAGAATTGATCTGTACGCACGAAGACGAGGTTTGAAATGGGCCACAAAAATGCATCGTGAACACTGAATCACGTTTGTAAATCTAGGGTCAGCTTTAGAGGAGAGCGGAACGCACTTAGCTGATGTACAACGTCTGTGATCTTGATTAATGATTGTAACTTTAATTTCAATCAGTCAAAATGATCCTCCATCCCCGTCTCAGGTACGCAGGCCTGGGAAGACGCGGAGTGGTGCGCGCGCGGACTAAAGGCGTGAGGTTATACTCGATGATTCTTTAGCCCACAGGGTGTCTCATATTCCATCTGTCTCCACCACATGCAAAATTACACGCTTCAGGCGGCGAGAAGTACAATGAATTTTATAGAAGACAAGTTTGCCCTAAAGAAAACACAGACATGCATGCAACCATTCACCGACCGGCTAATTCGTCCATCATACATCCTGTCCATCATACATCCTGTTTTATTCTATCCACAAAAAAAACTCATACAGGGTCAGAAGTCTAATTAAACCACAATGTTACTAAACAAATATGTGGTTCACATCTACCTGGCCGGGTACTCCACGTTAAAGGTGATGCTCTGTGGTTATTATCGTATATTTTCGAAGAATTTTCAGTGAAATAGAAGAGCCGTTATATTATCCTAAAAAATTGTTTTTGAAGAAAGGTGTGCCCGGTTTCGAACCAGACCACGGCGGCCGCGTTCCGATGGAGGCGAAACGCAAAGGCGCCCATGTTGTGAGATGTCAATGCACTTTAAAGATCCCCAGGCGGTCGAAATTATTACACAGACTTCCACTACCGCACCTCCTTCCTCCTTTCTTCTCTAAGTCTCTCCATCCCTTCAGTCACGATGGGGTTGAGCTGTCTTCCGATACGTGAGACAGATACTGCGCCATTTTCATTCCCTAAAAAACCAATTCTCGAAGAAAGGAAATTACTCAAAAACTAGTTCGCCCCACAACAATTGTAGTCAACATTGTGCTCTGCGCGTGTTTTTATTCCTACATCATGACCTAATCACGCGACAACCTGGACACATTTCTTATTGTGTAAATAGTTTTTGCATTTACCTCTCCCCCCAGGTTCGAACCCGACCAGGGCGGCTGCGTGTTTATGGAGGAAAAACGAAAAGGCGCCCGCGTGCTGTGTGATGTCAGTGCGCGTTAAAGATCCCCAGGTGGTTGAAATTATTCCGGAGCCCTCCACTACGGCACCTCATTCTTCCTTTCTTCTTTCACTCGCTTCTTTATCCCTTCCCTTACGGCGCGGTTCAGGTGCCAAAGAAAGATGGGACAGATACTGGGCCAGTTCCTTCCCCCCAAAATACCGATTATTATTATATTACCTCTCCCCCTATCCTCTCTACCTATCCCCTCCCGTCTTTCATTTCTTTTCTCTATTCTGCCTGCTATCCTTTATTTCCGCTGCCTCAGCTCAGGTGCTTCAGTATTGCTTCAGTATTATTCCGGAGCCCTCCACTACGGCACCTCTTTCTTCCTTTCTTCTTTCACTCCCTCATTTATTTTTTCCCTTGCGGGGGGGGGGGGGGGGGTTCAGATGTCCGCTGATAAATGAGACAGATACTGCGCCATTTCCCTTCCCCAAAAAACAATTTCCAATTTCTTTTCACTGGTAGTATGAACGCTGATCGCTGACATGACACGCTACGTCTTGTGCTTGAATTTTCAGCGTGTTGCTGTCACCGAAGAATGCTCCGAGTTTTAGGTCGCTGTTTCGATTGACTTTGAAATGAAAATTGGTTTTTGAAGAAAGGAAATCACGCAGTAACTGTCTCACATATCTTTGTGGACACCTGAACCGTGCTGTAAGAATGATATAAAGGAGGGAGTCAAAGAAGTAAGGAAATAAGAGTAGGCGTAGAGGAGGAGGTTACAGATTAATTTCGACCACCTGGGGGTATTTAACGTGCTCTGACGGGGCACAGCACATGGGCTCCTTTTGCTTTTTTCCTCCTTCGAAACGCGGCCGCCGCGGCCGGGTTCAAACCCGGCTACTCCGGCTCAGTAGACGAGCGCCCTAAGCACTGAGCCATCGCGGCAGGAGACAAGGAATCCTTCGGAAAAAAAATTGAGTAGAACTAAGCTCAACGCCTTAGCACATTATTCGGCGAAAGATGGTTGGAATTAGTGGCTTTTCCGGCAGGTATGTTTGGAATGGCGCAAACATGAAAAAAATCAACTGCTGTTTAACTGCTGCTGAACCTTGTAAGAGAGCGAAAACTGATGTAACGGGCAAGTAGACGCGGCTTGGTGTTTGTAACGTTGAGTGCGTTCAGCACACTGGATAGGCAGAGCACCCACCCTGCCACCCCTGGCAGGTGGCTGTTAAATTAATCGTTGATGGCGAGAAGTTGGTCACCCAATGAACACTGCGGCCTATTCTACCGTCTTCTACCGGCGAATCGAAAGGTCAGGAGGACAAGTGGTGCGACACCATGGTGGACCATATGGCAAGGCCTATAGCCGCACTTGACGTCTGGCTGACTTGAAGGTCAACCGGCAACGCACGGCAAAATCGGCTTTACCTACCGTAGTAAAAGTTTCGCTTCAAAAGAGGACTGTAGCGGTGGCACAAGCATATTAACAGATGTTCTATGCATGCGACGAGGCAGGCTGACACAAATAGCTACTTGGCTTTGCTTTTCCATTTAGCGCAAGTTTGGTTTTCGATTCTCTTTTTATATCATCTCCAACTGTTTGGCGCTGGCCTGTTTCGAGCACGTTTAGATACTTGGCCTTCCTCTTTCGAACTCGTTTGGCAATTGGGCTTCCCCGCTTTACAAGGTAGCACCACCACTAGAGTGCGGTCTTGAACTTTCAGCTCCACACGCTTTCTTGTGGAAATGGAGAATATGCACTTCACTTCCGCCGGCATGGTGCGTCCACGAGCATCCCAGGGAACACAATTTTCGCGAGCGTCGGTCAAGGGCTGCTTCGCACCGTGTAAACGCGGCTTTGAACTCCACAGCTGAGTCTTTTGAGGAAACGAAATGGTGAAGTAACCGTCTGGTATCTCGGTGGACTCCTTAATCGCAGCCATAGCTAGCATGCAAGGACGACAGCGAGGAAAGGAAAGACGCAGAGCAGGCCTCCACTATGGCATCTTTCTCTTTTCCTTCTTTGACTCCCTTTTCTATACTTTTCCACACGGCGCTTTCCCGTCTTAAGAAAGGCTCATGGCCGACAAAATTGTTTTCCTGTGGGGGCGCGGGGCGAGGAAATGGCGCGGTATCTGTCACATATCGGCGGACACTTCAACCGCGCCATAAGGGAAGGGATAAAGGAGGGACTAATAGAAGGAAGGAAGAAAGAGGTGCCGTAGTGGAGGGCTTCGGAATAATTTCGACCACCTGCGGATCTTTACCATGCAATGACATCGCACAGCACACGGGCGCCTCAGATCAGTAAATTGTTGCCCCGTCACGTGACCACGCCCGCGCAGTTATCGGGGCGACACGGTATGAGCCTGAAGCATTATGCATTATGGTCTGCCCACATTTAAACCTTAAAAGACTGCTACTGTGGATTTCTCTGCTCACTACTAACCGGGACGCAACCGTCCACTCTATAACCCTGAAACTTGTGTGTCTCTTGATGCATCAGTACATGGAATAAAGTCTCCGCAGAGCAAATACGCTTGTGTCTCTCTCTACCTTCGCTCTGAAGAGTCGCATCGCTACACTGCTCAAATGCCGAAAAAAAATTGAAAATTTGTTTTTGTGGAAAGGAAATGGCGCAGTATCCGTCTCACTTATTGGCGGAGACCTAAACCGCGGCAAAAAGAGGATAAAAAAGGGACTAAGAGAAGAAAAGAAGGAAGAGGTGCCGTAGTGGAGGGCTCCGGAATAGTTTTGACCACCTGGGAACCTTTAATTAACGTGCAATAACATCGCACAGCACACGGGCGGCTTTGCGCTTCGCCTCCATCGAAACGTGGCCGCCGCGGTGGGGTTCGAACCCGGCTAATCGGAGGCTGCTACTACTTGCTTATGTTGTTCGCAAGGTGCAATGAGGGCGCTGCCGTCGGCTTGGGACATGTAATTGTCGAGGAGGCTGACATTTCGCTGCACAACCCAGAAACTTCCAAGTACGGGTGTAGCTCCTGTCAGTCTGGTATAGGTAGAACGTCGTGGAGAAACTGATTTAGGTCGTCCTGGCGCGGATTTGATGAGTGCACGCCTGACGACTGTTATGCGGATTCTGCTCTGCGAGCCGATACTCGAGGACCTTGCCGTCTTTCTCGAGCGGCTTTGGACACGAACGCTGGAGATAGGATTGAGCGGACGCAGCTTGTCTGCGCTCCGTGGATTTCTCGTCCTGTGCACGCAAGATCCATTCGCAGTTCCACATTTTTGTACGGATCAGACGTATAACGTCGAGGACTACTCGTGGATACGCTTTGATCCCAAGAAGTGACTTTCTTGGCATTATGCGGGACTTTAAAGCCCAAGCGAAAACGTGGGATCGCTAACCCTCGCAAGCACTTCGGCACCGGGCCCGGCGTCCGTTGCCGCGTTCGGCCTGACCAGCGAGCAGCTACTCCGCTACGGCTTCGACGATGGATGTGGACCACACCCATGGCTACGACCCCGAGTCTGGAGGATTCGGAAGTGTTCCGAGCAGCAGCAAACAAGGCGAGGGGAACTTTGATAATTCACAGCCAGACCCTGGATGGAAGACGATATACCTCAGGGCAGGACAGCGTGCACAAGGGCACTGGGCTCCGAAGACATACGAGGACGACCCGAAGTCACCAGCAGCGGATCCCACGAGCCGCAAAAGGCCCCCGAGACTGCCTGACCTCGACAAGTATGAATTTAAAGTGATTATTAAGCCGAAAGACCGTTTGGACCTAAAAATGTGGGGTGGGAGTGTACACCCACTTAACGTCGCATTCGAAAACGCGTTACGTGGCAAGACGCTACGCGCCAAACCTTACATCAGAGTTATCGAAGAGCAAAACATCATCATCGCGGCAACTTCCCATGTCGAAGACGCCACAGTACTTGCGAAGATCGATCACATCAACCTAGACGGGAAAAAGTACCACCTCAATGCCTACGTGAGAACACCGCAAGACTCATGCAAAGGGGTGGTGCACGGGATTGACCCCAACGCATCTGACAGAGACCTAGAGAAAGACTTTTCCTCAGAAACCCACGAAATATTAGGCGTCCGAAGGCTCGTAAGATCCAACTCAGCGGTGATACTGTTCAGTGGATACAAAGTCCCTTTCTTTGTTACGTACGGGTGGATCGAGTGAAAATGTTTTCTTTATAGGAAAACTAGACCGTTTTGCGTACTGTGAGGCAGGGAAGGACATAGACCGGACGTCTGCCCCAGCCCAGCTGAATAGAAATGTGACTCGTGCGGCAAGCTGAATCCCGGGGAAGCTCACGATTGCACCCCAACTTGTGCGGCATGCCAGGGGAATCACCACACCTACTCAAGGGAATGCAAAGCAAAGTTTCTGGATCCCATCAATAAGCCTAGGAAACATCAACATTTCGATGATCAGGAAGAGAAACCGACAACCATTGGCACCAGCAAGAGCTACGCGGCAGCTGTACGCACCAGCCGAAAAGAGCAGTTCGACAAGAAGGAATCCAGAAGAGCGGCCTCCAATTCTACGTCCAGGTCAAGGTCAAGATCTAAGTCTAGTCAACGTCGCAACTCGTCAAGCCGATCCGGAACGGAAGAGTCAAGACATCATAAAGAGCAGGGGACCACCAGGTCGGTCTCCTTTGCACCTAAGGCGGATCCACCGGCACAGGAGACGCCACGCACCCGAGAACGCGGACCGTCTTCTGAGAAGCAAGAAGACATAAGACACATCGTAAAGGTGGGCTATGCTGGGTTGCCTCCATCCCTCCCCGGAAACGCGATATCTAAGGAGTTTAACGACCTGAAAGCAGAAATTATTCAGCTAAAAAAACAGAACGAGGCGTTGCGAGCTGAACTTAAATTGGTCAGGCTGCAGTCACAAACAACTCACGACAAAACACCCGAAGCCCTGCCAAACTCACAGTCAGTTTATGAGCGCGTCATTGCAGAGCTGAGGGCTGACAGAGAGGAGCAGAATAAAAAGTTCCTAAAAGTTATTCAGATGGTCAAAAACGAGCTCGCAAACGAGTCCGCCAACACTAGGAAATACATAAACTCTGCCATTGCCACAGTCCGAGACGAATTCAAATCGAAACTCAACGAGTGCAACTTCAGAAATAGGAAATCCAAATATGCTGACAGGCACCCCCTTCCAGAAGAGGACGAATAAGGACCATGGCACATAGGGGACAGGAAACAATTATTTGGCAATGGAATTGTCGGGGCTTTAAAAAGAAAAAAGCAAGCCTTCAATTTTTCATCGACACGTCGGAGGCGCCACCTGCTGTAATATACTTCAAGAAGCAAATACGGTTATCAGCATGAAGGGGTACAAAACTTTCCAAGACGAGCATAGCCTAGGAATACTTGTTCACAAGGAGTTTACCGCAACGCTGCAAGAACCGCTAACCGAAAATATCGAACATGCTTACATTGAAATTCTTCCCAAAGACAGGGGAAAACGCAGCTTGCACATACTGAACGTGTACAATCGCCCCAGGGACTCAAGTCGTCAGATAGCCACGCTATTTAATAATTTTATCAAGAGGGCAGGTAAGGACCCCCTCTTCATAGCCGGTGATTTCAATGCGCCCCACCAAGCATGGGGATATCACTTTAACAGCCCGAAAGGCAGGAGGATCCTTGAGATCGCTAACAGAGAAGGGCTCACAATCTTAACGGATCCCCTGCATCCCACCAGAGCGGGTAATAGCGTCAGCAGAGACACCTGTCCCGATCTCACGCTTGTGAAAAACTGCCTGCAGTCCACCTGGTCTAACACTGGCGAGTCCCTGGGCAGTGATCACTTCATCATATCCTGCACTGTTCAGGGAGTTAAATGTCGGAAACCATTTGGCAAGGCTAAGATTGTGAACTGGGACAAGTGGAGAGAGGAACTCGCACGTCTTCCGGACGAAGATATCACAGATATTGAGGCATGGACAGCGCTGCAGATGAAAACCGTCGCCAGGCATTCTGCGACAGTGAATACCACGGAGGAAACTCCGGCAGTTGACCCGCACCTGTTACACCTGTGGGAAGCCAGGAGATCTCTGACAAGGAGGTGGAAAAGGCAAAAGTTAAATCGCAAGCTGAAGACCAAGATTGCAGAACTCACCAAAGAAGCGGATGACTACGCACATAACCTCGCTAACCAAAACTGGCTCAAGCTGTGTGATGAGCTCAACGGTAAAATGGGCACGGCTAAAGCATGGGGACTCCTCAGATCCCTTATCGAGCCGAACTCAAACCGGAAAGAGCAAACAGACACGCTCTGTAACGCCTTGCACAGCTATAAAGGGGACAACGAAGCCCTCATTGCAGAACTTGCACGGAAATTCCTCGATCTGGGATCCTCGTACCCTCTCCCTGCGTACACCGGTGCACCCAATGAAGAGATGGACCAAGACGTAACGGTTGAGGAACTGAGGGCGGAGCTTGACGTCATGCGCAAGAACACCGCTCCTGGACCGGACCAGATAAACACCAAGATGCTCTTTAATATGGATGACATCTCTTTAAGAAAATTAGTGAAATACTTCAACACGCAGTGCTGGCACAAGGGCCAGATCCCCGACTCCTGGAAATTGGCTTTAGTGCGATTTATTCCCAAGCCCAATAAGCCATGCGATATTGATCATTTACGACCGATCTCCCTGACGTCGTGTCTGGGTAAACTGTTCGAGAGGGTCGTGAACGCCCGACTGAAGCGACTCCTGAGGAAGACTGATATCCTCCCTGACACGCTGTACGGGTTTAGAGAAAAGCTGTCTACACAGGATATTCTCCTCCGTATCAGAGAGGATATTCTGGACAACCCCGGTAGATGTCAGGTCAAGGCCATCCTTGCGCTCGATTTAAAAGGGGCATTTGACAATGTCAACCACCAGGGAATACTGGATGAGCTTAACAGCGTCAACTGTGGTGACCGCACATATAATTACGTGAGGGACTTTCTCTCCAATAGAAAAGCGTCAATAAGTATTGGTGATCGAACCTCCTCTCCGTTCAATCTAGGTTCCAAGGGCACTCCGCAGGGAGTGGTCTTGTCTCCGCTTCTCTTCAACCTGGCCATGCGTGCGCTACCAGAGAAGCTAGACCGCATCCAAGGCATTGAGCACGCTATATACGCCGACGACATTACGATCTGGTGTTGCAGCGGTAATGAAGGGGAAATTCAAGGCCGGCTTCAGGAAGCAGCGAATGTCGTGTGCCAGCATGCGGCGAGGTATGGGTTAACGTGCTCTCCCGAGAAATCAGAGTCACTCCTGATCGACCGTGGCAAGAGGCAGAATACGGGGCTTTTGCCGTCCACTCCTTCTGTCGCCATTACGGTCCAGGGTATGAGCATTCCGATCAAGAAAGAGATCAAGATCCTGGGAGCCATCATACCCAGCGGCAACACTAACACCACTACAATCAGACAGCTCCAAGCCTATTCCGAACAAGTCTCTAGAATGCTACGCCGGGTAATCAAGAAAAGAAATGGGCTAAGAGAGAAGGAGGCCCTAAGATTAGTTCAGGCTTTCATTCTCTCTAAACTAACATACGCCACCCCGTACTTACGGCTTAGCAAAAAGGAAAAAGACCAACTAGATGTTATTATTCGAAAGGCAGTTAAGACGGCGCTGGGACTCCCTTTATGCACATCCACTAAGCGCTTACTACAGCTGGGGATCCATAACACCATCGACGAACTAATAGAGGCCCACCGTGTAAATCAAATTGTCAGGCTCTCAACATCTAAGCCTGGCAGGAAAATATTACAGAAGCTGAGAATCAGACCACCCCGGGAAGTCGCTGACAAGATCGACATGCCCATGCAGATGAGATCACACATTACGACTCACCCCATACCAAAACGCATGGATGAGGAATATAACAGAGGACGGAGACTAGCCAGAGCTAGACACCTCTCTAAGCGCTGGGATGGAAACAAGGACACGATCTACGTCGATGCGGCTGGACCCGCTAACGGAGTCGCGGCAATTGCAGCAGTTTCACCCCGGGGAGATATCATTGCAAGCAGCCTTATCCAAGCGGTGGATACCACATCGGCTGAAGAAGCAGCTATCGCACTAGCGATATCAAAGAACAGCGAGGCAACGGTTATGTCCGACTCACAAGCAGCGGTACGCAATTACCTCAGAGGCCGCGTTGGCGCTCCGTGTTGGGAAATTTTCGAAAGGTCTAATCCTTCCAACATCCAGATCTTCTGGACGCCAGGGCACCTCTCAACGACGGGCAATGAGGCGGCCAACACAGCTGCTCGAGCTCTCCTCCTCCGAGCATCTGGCACGCACCCTCTCTCTGACATAGTTGACAACCCCTCACCCTTACTAAGCTACGCAGAAATTACGGAGTACTATAAGATCACAAGAAGGGAATATCCTCTTCCTCACAAAACCCTAAGTAAATATGAAGAGCACATAATCAGGCGACTACAAACTAATACTCTGCCCAATCCTTACCTAATGAGTAAATGGTACCCAGAAACCTACAATTCGTCCTGCCCCTTCTGTGGAGCAGTTGGCACACTCTTTCCCGCGGTTTGGGAATGTCAACAAAACCCAGACTTGGACAGCAATCCCGATCCGACTCATGAGCGCTGGGAGGCAACCCTTCATAGCCACAGCCCACTCGACCAGAAATTGCTGGTTGAGAGGGGCCGGATTATGATGGCGACCAATGGGTTCTCGTACTGAACCCACCCAGTTTTTGTGCTCTGAATAAATGTTTTTCCTCCTCCTCCTCGAGCGGCTTTGACCTGGCGTGTCATCAGCCCGGCGTTCGCACGAGCCTTCTAAGCCCATTGCTCTCGGTTGGAACGTTTAAGTGTTGGTTGTTAGGAAATGAAAGGCGCAGTTACTAGTTCTCGGGCGGCACAACAACCGCGATTTCAGGGAAGGGGTAAAGGTTGGAGTGAAATAGGCGCCGTTGTGTAGGGCTATGTTGGTTTCTTGAGAAGTGTAAATGGCGTAGACATCCTGTATTTGTGTATAGCGTATATTACCGCCCTAACCCTATACTTTCTTACTATCGCTCCCACTTTATTCTCTCTCCCTCTCCTCTCCCTTTCCTGTTATTCCCGCTCGCTGCAGCTCAGGTGCTTCATGTTTCGATGGCACGCGCCGCCGTGGTGGTGGTAGTGATTTTATTAAAAATAATAGTAAAAAGGAAGGAAAAGATTTTTGCTAGCCCCGGCATCTGCCATCGATACTGAAGCACCTGAGCTGGGGCAGCGGAAATAAAGGACAGCAGGCAGAATGGAGAAATGAAATGAAAGAGGTGAGGGGACAGGAAGAGAGGATAGGGGGAGAAGTATTATGTACAATCTATTTACACAATAAGAAATGTGTCCAGGTTGTGCGCGTGATTAGTTCATTTTAGAGGAATTAAATCACACACACGCACACCACTGTGTTGGTTACAACTGGAGTGGGGCGTCCAGTTAATAATCGTTCAAGGTAGAACTCGCGGAGCGTTCGGTCACTGCGTGTAACTACCTGACGGAGAACAGACGGGACGTCAAGCCCGTGTGTACGAGGAATGCACAGAGGCTCACCAAAGTTCGCTCACGAGTGCGCGCACTGCCCTGCGGCCAGAATAGCGTCTTGATGGAGTCAGGTAGTATGTCCTGCGCCCTATAGGCCGCGAGCATATCGCGACGAGCATCGGCGAACGCGGCACAGTGAAGGAGCAGGTGTTCTAGTGTTTCCTCTGCACCGCATCCGTCACACACATCACTCGTCGCGATTCCGTGACGCACCCGTCGTTCCCCGGGCCACACGCAGCCAATGCGCGCGAGGAGGATCATTGCACGTTGGGACCGTCCGTGTAAGTGCGCGACAGCCGGTGACACTGTCGATGCGCTCACCTCCCGCGATGCGTGGGTCGGGGTGCTGCTTTCGGAGATGGTCGTGGATGGTCGCACGCACGTCCTCCAGCGCAAGGGGCAGATCGCTGGCAGGTAGTTGGTGTGCAGCAGTCACGAGGTCGTCAGCTTCTTCGTTGCCGGCGATGCCGCAGTGACGGGGCACCCACTGTGCACGCACGGCACAACCTCTCTGCGCGAGGCGCTCGATGCGCGAGCGAATTTCCCGCACTAGTGGGGTACCGCGGCCATTAGTTTGCAGGCGGCTGAGGGCGGGGCGGGAGTCGCACAGCAGAGCACTCCTGGGCGGCGGAGGGCCGAGGGTGAGCAGCAGGTCCAGCCCGAGCGGATCACCATCAACTCCGCCGTGGTGGAGGAGCCCAGGAAGGCTGCGTGTTGCTGGCTGTGCAGTCGCAGGGCGGGGATGGTGGCCGCCGCAGCAAGGGAGCAGCTGTCGCGGGCCACTGAGCCGTCGGTGTACACGAGGAGATGGTCCTGGAACTCCTCGTGTATGACGGCTCTGGCCAGCTGCTGCACAGCACAGAGGGGTGTGCTCCGCTTTCCCGCAATGCCGACGATCTCTCGCTGTACCTCCGAGGCAGCAGGCCAGGGTGCGCAGGAGGCGTAGGGGGGGGGGGGGGGGGGGGGGGGGCCTTGTGTCAATTGCTCATACTCGAGCAGCGCCGCGCCCATTCGTGAGCGCGGGTGCGAGCGCATACGCTGCAGCAGCGAGCCGCCGTCCGGTGCGCGGTGAAGCCGGTCGATGTGATTCAATGCCCTGCGCGCTGCTTGGAGCTCAAGTGGCCACGCTCCTGCCTCGGCCAACGTTGCAGTGCACTGAGAGTTTTTGGGCAGGCCTAGACACACGCGCAATGACTTGCGGTGCTGAAGCTCGAGTTTCTTCCATCACGGCTTGCGCACCGAGACGAGCGGCAGCGCATAGAGCACCGCCCCCAAAGCTGCGGCATTGTATAGACGCAGCGCGGCTTGCTGGGAGAGGTGAGCTTGTCCACGGCGGCGGTGATCCTCTTCATCTGCAGACAGGCCTTGGTCGCCGCGGGGAGGGAGGAAAGGCGCCAATCGATGTCCAGGCCAAGCTGCCGCCCCGATTTACGCCAAGGAATCGGAGTCCCGTCCAGTGACCGTGCGCAAGGTGCGCGCGCGAGCGTGAAACGCAGGCCATGGCCACCGATTTGTCCGCGCTCAGCGACAGACCAAGGCCGCAGAAGCTGGCATCGATTGCGCTCAGGGCTCGCTGAAGGCACCCCCGCGCGCGGAACACCTCGCCCGGTGGTCTCCGGTACCACAGAGCTATGTCGTCTGCATATATGAACACGTACACATGGTGTCGGCCGCTCGTGGGGAGGGAGGCCGGCACAAACAACATCGCCACATTAAACGGAAATGGTAATAAGACAGAGCCCTACGGCACGCCCATGGCCACCGGGCGAGACTTGGAGAGCTTACCCCCTACTCGTACGCGCATGGTGCGCCCGCTCAGGAAGCCATGAACGTATCGCAAAAGGCGCCCGCTCACACCAGCCCCCTCAAGCACCGCGAGAATTGGTGCGCGGTGAACGTTGTCAAAAGCGCCTGAGACGTCCACTAGTAGCAGCAGCGCAACCTGGCCGGCCGTCCTGGCATGCTCCAGCGCTGTAACAACGTCCGATATAGAATCAGCCATGCACCGCATCCCACGGAAACCCGTCTGCCGCTCGTCAAACAAATCAGCCGCGGTTAGCAACATCTTTTTCTTCCATTGTGATTTTTTACTTTTTACTTTATTAATAAAAACCCACAACAAATGGCGCATTAACTCGGTAGTATCTCGGGGCAGTATCTCGGCGCACACCCCAACCGCGCCGTAAGGAAGGGATACGGTGGGCGGCATGATCGCAGCCTCGTAACGTTTTCAATACAGCGTTGTTACAGTGCCGGTGTTGGTGTCCCGCCTTCTAGGAGACAGCCGGGCCACCAGCCCATGATGAGCGAGCAAGACAACTCTCTGATGACACTTGGTTAGATGGCCAGAGAAAAGAAGGGAATGCATGCATTGTTGTTGTTGACCTTCACCCTTAAATTTGACCTGGACATTTGACGATGCAGTGGGCACCACTGAACAATGACCTTCAATGCCTCACAAGGTCAAACCGAAGTTAACTTTGCGTTGGTATGGCCAAAGCTAAGGTAGTGTGACCGCGTGATCATACCATTGCGTACTTCACCTTGACATTGACATCTGATTTGAGACAGTGGAGATCATGCTTAACAGAGATTTTGCTTGTATAACTAAGTTCACGCCCCCATGAAAACCAGCCATTTTTTTTGCGAAAACAGCCAAAAAAAAGTCTAATCTTGGAGATTGTTTTAGACTGAAAACCTTCTCTCCAGATCATAAACTAATCACAAAGCTGGTATCAGAAGCAGCTGCGCATTGCTACATGCCCGCTGAGGAAGTCGTTAGGAAGCCGCTGCTGGAACCTCCGTTTTCAGTAACCCTGATATTCTAAGTTTCGTATCAAAACTAGAAGATGTTCCACTCAAGTCTGAGTCGCGATGAAAACAATATCAGCGCTTCCTTCATGATGCCACCCGGTATCAGTCTTGTCACTTCCGCCGGGATGCCGCTTCTTGCGAAGTGGTACCTCGCCATTAGCCCTGTTGCATAAATGTTCAATGCTTCAGTCTAAATTTCATGGGTGAGTTTGTAAATGCAGTGAATTTACTCCATTTGCCCGAATACAGTAAACTGCACCAAGCCCTAAAATATCTCTCAACAGCCAACCGTTATTCCCGCATAGTGGTTGTTTTCTGCTTGAAATTTATTCCCTATGACTTTTTCCTGCATTTTTCATTGGTAAGTTAGGACAACCTGCCAGGACCAATGCGGGAGGGGCAAAGGTTTTTACCACGTCACGCCGTACCATGTGACAAGACAGATACTTCGGGGTTCAGATCCCTAGGTCAATATTGTGACGGGAGATTCATAGGCGACTTCAGTAATGTTACTGAACAAGTGACACAAGTAAAGGCATTGTATACCGACAGCGACTACGAGATCATTGGAAAGGGTGTTCTGGTTACGGCGCCTAACGCTACAAACAGATTAAAAATACTAGTTAAGCATAACTACATCAATGGGAAGGATGGCTGTATACGGGAGGGAGATTTTCGCTGCCTTTTATTGGAATATTTTGCAAACGCCTTTCTAGGCACTGCCTACTAGAAGAAAACGATCTGTTGGGTGTACAACCCTGCTTTGGAATTTAAAAAAATAGTCATCTGGCGAATGCTGAAGTATAGCCACGAGCTAGAAACTACGGGGCGAGCAATGCCGGAGTGCGGCTGCCATCCCGACTACAATCGCACCCTCTAGGAAGCCACTTGATCTAGAATCGGTGAGCTGTGCACCGACATCGACATACTTTCATTAGCCGTTTACAAGGTTAAGTTAGTAATGGTTGGTAATGGTAAAAGCACAGTGTCTAATAGAAGCTCTAATGGCTTCTCTGGCTGCACTAAAGGCCTTAACTTCGCTCCTATAAGGGGTAGTGTTCAGTGTCAATCTCCAGAACACGCCACTTGCTCTACTCTTCACTATTGCAGCCTAAGTCTAGTTCTTTAGAGATACCTTTAAGCTTATTGCTCCAAACTGAAACAATAGTCCGGTTCTACTAGAGGCACACCTCGTTTCTGAAAACTGCATGGCTTCAGTGGTTTAACACGACTGCCAAGAAATACCCTCGTGGCTCCCATAAGTGAAGCCAGAAGGAGGAATAAAGTACTCAGTGTACAAACAAAATCTTCATTTATGGAAATATTCGTCGTCCTATCGGTATTTAAACAACCAGAGATTAGCCTGCGAATTTTTAAATAGGAATAGGCTGCCATCAGCCTATTCCTTTCTGACTTGCATTATTTCTAATCGTTAAATTTGATATCTTTGTTGTTTTGGACGCGCGAATTCTTGGAGCAGCAGTAAAATAACTAGTAAAAAAATACTCTTTTTAGAGTAAGGAGTAAGAAAAATAATATTATTCCAATAAAATGAAACAAATACAAAATACACGAAGTACCTACTGGGAGTACAGGGAGTACACAGGAGCCGCCTGGTTCCATATACTACGTGCACAAGCGGACACTAAAGGAGAGCTGGGTTGATCGTCGTCAATCTTCTAGGTAACTGAACTGTGACAAATACTCGGTCAATGTAGTCAGCTTATGCTTCGACTGAAAATAAGGTCGCAATTGTAGCTATTAGTTTTGATAAATTCAAAAACCTCGCAAGTGTTCAGACATGTGGCTTCGAATTTCTTTAATTTGGCTCCACGAAAGTGAAATGGGAACGTGTCGGATCATCGCAATGGCAAATCGCACTGAAAAATCGACGCCGTGAGCCACTAGGACGGAACACTGAGTTTTCTACCACTGGCCACCGCCTTGCGTTCGAGATAAGGCAGATTTCCTAGAAACTGAGAGAAATATAGATCGGGCTAGGATAATTCTGCCAAGTCGAACTATACACTAATTTGAGCGCCACGTCTAATGTCCGAAGTCAGCAAGCACGCCCGCTACAGTGGCTGAAAGTGCAGTAAATAATTGTGGTGGCCTGCTTGTCACGTCAGACGAGCTAGATGCAAAAGCCGCTTTCAAGTACGGCGTATTTTGCGTTCTCAAAAAACCCTAAAAAACAATTTTTGACATCCTCTATGCGCATAGACATTGTGAGAACCCTTGGCGCGGTGACTCGTTAGAAAGAGTGACAAATAGGCCAAGCACTCTATCTGAAAACTATTCCTTAATCATAAAAATGCATCGGAAATCTTATCTCATCGGTGATACGTACAATAGGTGCAAGCTTTCCACTGTCCTGGTGCTCGGCTCATATGGGGTTTGAAGTGCTTGGAAAATGGGACTTCGGCGCCGCCTCGAGTAGTCGAAAATGCCTTTTGTCATGGCTCTCTTTGGCCACAGATGCCCATGCGCCATTATATTCAATAATCATCATCTGCTTATCTCAGACGCGGCTATGCACTGCTACCCGTCTGCTGAGGGAGTGCTCGGGAAGCCACTGCTGGAACCCCCGATTTCTGTAACTCTGCTATGATAAGGCTGTTATCTAAACCAGAAAACATTCCACTCAAAGTTGAGTGGCGACCAAAACAATTTATAAGCGCTTCCTTCACGATGTCATTCTGAATCAGTCTTGTCCCTTCTGCAGGAATGGCGCTTCTTGAGAAGTGGTACCTCTCCACCATCATTTCGACGTCCCGGTTTTCAACGCCGCATTCTAAATGTCATGGGTAAGTTTATTGCTGTGTTGTGATGTGACTCGGCTAAACGTTTGAACATTTCAGGCTTTCCAACTGCGCATCGCACAGCGGCGATTGTGCACATTTGAGGAATAATAGAGGTGGTTTGTTCGCGTGTTTGCAGAACGCTGCACTGTATACCGTCTCTTAACGCAGGTGTCGCTAACAAATAAGCACAAGTAAATAGGCGCTTTCGTGTGCTTCCCTCGCTGCATTGACTTTGGACCGCATTGATGGCGGCATTCATGGGTCACCGCAGGAAGCCGCGAATCTTTGATCACCACCTGTCATTCTGATCGTTTTGCGTCGCATAAAAGAAAGTGATGCCAGTCGAACACATGTTACGAGTACGTCATCGGTACTGGGTGACCTTACTTATTGGCTTGCATTTACGTTGGCGGGCTTTGTACATTGTCAGACAAGTGTATGCATAGGTGTGACGATGGTGGTCATGGTGATGTCTTGTTCCACCGCCTTGCACCTGATTGGCATGGCATTGGGCTGCCGCATGCAACGCGATTGGCCGCAACGTCACAACAAAAGTCCGAAGAACTGCTTAAAGGTCGGACACTGAAGGGAGTTTGGCATTTCGCTCTTACGTTGTACGCAACTATAGACCAAGCCTATGGAAGCCAATTCTTGCGCAAGTTTTGCTTGAAGCCGATTGGTATAAGCGGGTGATTTTTCTTCACCCCACAAACGGCCTTCGTCGAGTTATGCATAACGCGCATGACCGCAGTTGGCGACAATGAGTTGCAATGTGTGGCTTGGTTTCTCCAACCTGCAGCCTCGGGATGCCCTTTCTCATACCGTAAATATCTTGTCCATGTTATTATGCCGCTCCGTTTACCACTGCTTGAGAAAGGGCTATTTCGCATCTATCACTTTTCGGACGCCCATACTGTGTAGATTACCGCCGGATTTGATGAACTCTGTCCTCGTGTAAGAGTATCACGCATAGTCTGGTGAGACGAGCAGTGCCTGACTAAATTAGCGTGATTAAGCCGGAAACATGCCGCACATTTATACACACTGTTGGCTAAGCTCTGCGAGACGCGTTCTGTTACGCGAAATGAATTGTGTCGCCGCCCACTTACCAAGTCAAAAATTTTGCCGAAATGCTGGTCTTCTTTCCTCAGCGATGAATTCCAAGAATTCTTGAAAAATGGAGTGCTAAGTTTACTCTCGTTCTCGCTGAGAATGTAACAGCAACAAGAATCTCTTCCTTAGATGCTACGTACCGTGCATGAATGCATTAAAATCCTCCAAGCCCTTAAGGACATCTAAACAACCAGCCGGACTGCCCGCAGAGTCGCCGTGTTCCGGTAAAATGTTTCCCCTGTCGCTTCTTTTCTGCCCTTGTCATTGGTCAGCTCGGACTCCCTTTCCGGACCTACTTGGGAGGGGTAAAGTAACCGACCAGAGGTGGAAGTTAGAGCGCACGGTTCGACCTTGACCTAATGCACCGTCGTGGGTGAGCTTTGTCCCCCAGTTGACCGCTAAAATGAATTTGACTGCACATCTAGAAACTGGCAACGCGTGGGACTCCATACCGAATAGCCATGCTATTTATTACCATAAAAGGCTACACTATATATTTTAGTATATTTAAAAAACTGAAAGACGTTCCACTCAAGTATGAGTCGCGATGACAACAATTTATTAGCGTTTCCTTCAGGATGTCACCCAGAATCTGTCTTGTCACTTCAGCAGGGCTGGCGCTTCTTGACAAGTGGTACCAGTAGCACCGCAGCGTCCCAGTTTTCAACGCCGCAGTATATCATGGGTGAGCTATGGCTGTGTTGTGTGGTGACTGGGTCGAAGGCGTAGAAATTTCAGGCTTTCCAATTATGCATCACACAACTTTGATTGTGCACATCTGAGGAATAATAGGCGTGCTTTGTTTCGGTGTTTACATAAAGCTGCAGTGTGCAGTCTCTGAACGCAGGCAACGTCAAGAAATAAGAAAAACAAATAGGCGCCATAGTGTGTTTTCCTCCCTGTATTCACATAGGGCCGCATTGAGGACTACATTACGGGTCGCCGTAAGAAGGCGCCAATCTGCGATTACAACTTGTGATTCTAATTCCTTTTTCTATTGCATATAAGAAAGTGATTGCAGTCGAGCACGTTCAACATGTATGTGAAGGTGCAGGGTGAGCTTTCACGCTTGCACTCACTGGGGCCAGCCGTTTAGATTTGCATACAACTGCGTTAAGAACTCTGGCGATGATGAGTGCATAGCTCCAGTGGTCCGCACAATAACGCTGCACTAATGCAGGCTGTGTGCCGTAGATAGAACGTTGTAGCGTCGTTTTGCTCAGCCCTTATCACCCATTCTACATTCGTACCGTCCCGTCAAGGTTCAGGTGTGCTCCCTCAGTGCGAGAGTACCCCCTCGATTAAGCTCTTCCGCCATTTGTCAGCTCGAACGCTGTGCGGGTTGTGTGTCCGCTAAGCAACGACAAACTGATGTTGGAGGAATGCTTCCTGCACTTGAAAGGGCGACCTCTGCGTCCTTTTTGAAAAGGAGTAAAAAATAAATAAAATTCTTATGAATGAAGCATACACGCCATGAAATTAATTTAGGCTTTTCTCGTGTTTGTGGATGCTTGCACGGGCCTACAAATTGTCTCTACGCAACGTACCGCTTCGGACTATGTCTGCAACAAAATCTCAAGGAATCCTACTAGCAGCCTAAGCATGTCAGCCAAAGCTGTTTAAATGAAACGCTTGTATCTTTGCTCTGGGGCGATGCATTATCGGTCAGCTCTTCCGGACTTCACTGTATTCGAATACAGGTCGACCACAATACGGCCAGTGAATCTCACAGTAAGCTCGGCCAGCAATGTAGTGTACATGTTGTCATGATGTCACCTGGTAGTCTAACATCGCTGGGGGAATTCCACATGCAAAGTGTTTGATTGCAACGCCACAATAAAAGTCTGAGGCTGCCTTCGTAGCTTTGTATGGCGACCCCTGACTTGGGCACTCACTCTCGGGTTTGCAGCTTACTTTCCCGCCCTGAACTTCAGGAGCTGCCCCGTGTACAATACAGGCAGCGGCCCAGCAGTTCTGTGAGCTCCACTTTCTAATACACCCTCATTTATCTGATTGATTCACTACACTTGTATTGAAGAGGGTGGTATCCAGAGTGCTTGTGGGTGGGTCTGCAGTTCGGGTACCCGGAGCCTTCTTCCGACCTTCTGTCAATGACAAGAAGCGCTGCTTGGTCACCGAGGCTTCCGCTGATTTAGTTCTTTGATCGAAAGGTGGTTAGTTCTGCTTGTGCTCTGTTACTTTTGCGCTGTGGCCTTGACAGTTAAAGGCATAAGGCAGACGCTAACGATATTGTGAACTGCGCAATGGCAGTGCACATCAGGGGTATCGATTTTCATCATGAAGCCTGCTTTAAGACCTGTGTTTGATGCGAAGGCCTCACTATGCTAGGTAAAGCCGATTTTGCCGCGCCTTGCCGGTTGACCTTCAAGTGAGCCAGAGGTCAAGTGCAGCTGTAGGCCTTACTTATGTGGTCGGCCGTATTGTCACACCACTTGACCTTTGACCTTTCGATTCCACGGTAGGGGGCGGTACAATACACCACAGCGTTCATTGGGTGTGCAACCACTCGCGATCAATCATTAATTTAACTGCCACCTACCAGGGTGGCATGGTGGGCGCGCTGCCTATCCAGTGTGCGGAACGCACTCGGTACAGACGCCAAGCCGCGTTTACTTGCACGAAACACCACAGCTTTCGATCTCTAACCAGGATAAGCAGTACTTAAACCGCAGCAATATTTTTTAGTGCTCATTCACCTCCTGTTTTAAAAGGCGTCTCAGGTCTCCACCAAGAGTGTAAGAAATTTGATTTTGGATTCTTGGACTTTCGCCAAAGAAATAAGCGTGGGACGCACAGCACCATAGAGAAATACGGTGACGGATTAAAATAATTGTAGCGCCGCTTCTGGCAGAACCTTTTACCGTTTGTAATAGATTCGTTAGTGAGCGACAAACTTAGCCGAGGGATGATATTTTGTTTTTTATTACCAAATTTCGACGTTGAGGAAAGTAATTCCAGTACACAATAATGCATGGTAATTATACCAGCGCGTAACACAGGGACGTGAAAAAACGACAAAACAAACGCTGACTCCAAAATGCAGTTATTTGAAATGAAAACGGAAGTGAACAGCCGTGTCTTTCGTTCTGGTAGCCCAAAGTTCCAAACTTCTGCGGGAATACATGTTTCGCATCATTGTTCCATATTTCTAGGCTCTAGATAAAAAGAGGCATCGGAAGGACGGGTAATGGTGAAACATGAAATGCTCCAGTACTGCAACCGTACTCACGGCACAACTGGTAGTGCCTTTCTTGTGTGTATGTAGCCTTTCCGAGGGGTATCGTTTGCGTACTTTAAGCCTGCTTTGTAGCATGCTCCACAATATGCGGCACCCCAAAAGGCGGGGCCAGCATTGTGCGCAAACAAAATCCTTAAAACTCAATTTTTAATGTCCTGTATGCACATAAACATTGTGCATAAACTAGAAAACATTCCACTCAAACTTGACTGGCGATCAAAACAATTTATCTACGCTTTCAATATTATATCAGCTTGAATAGGTCTTGTCACTTCTTCAGGAATGGCTCTTCTTGACAAGTGGTACATCTCCACCATCCTTTCGACGTCCCGGCTTTCCACTAAGCGAGAACAAAGTGATGCTGGAGGGATGTTTTATGCACGTGAAAAGGTGGCCTCTGCGTGATTTTTGAAAAGGAGTAAAAATTGCTTAAAT
Source organism: Amblyomma americanum (assembly GCF_052857255.1). Lineage (NCBI taxonomy): Eukaryota > Metazoa > Arthropoda > Arachnida > Ixodida > Ixodidae > Amblyomma > Amblyomma americanum. Next base: position 106,177,601 of record NC_135506.1, read on the forward strand.
TCTTATGAACGAAGCATCCGCGCTATAAAAATAATGTTACTATTTTTTTGTGTCTGTGGGTGTTTGCATGGGCCTACACGTTGTCTCTAAGCAACATAACGCTTCGAACCCTTTCTGCAACATAATCTCAAGGAATTCCACTACCGACTAAGCATGTCAGCCAACGCTGTTTAAATGAAACGAATGTATGCCTTTGCTCAGGGGTGATGCAGTCCCGATCACCTCTTCCGGACTTCACAGTATTCCGATACAGCTCAAACACTATGTTGCAAGTGCCTCTCATAGTAACCTCGGCCATCAATGGCGTGTACATGTCATGATGTCACCTGGTTGTCTAGCATCGCATGGGGGAATGTCGCAAGCAGTGTGATTGATTGCGACGTCCCAACAAAAATCTGAGGCCGCCTTCACAGTTTTGTAGGGCGACCCCTGACTTGTGCACTCACTCTCGGGTTTGCAGCCTGCTTTTCCACCCTGAACTTCAGGAGCTGCCCCGTGTATAATATAGGCAGTGACCCAGCAATTCTGTGAGCTGCGTTTTCCGATACACCCTTATTTATCTTATTGATTCAGTACACGTGTATTGAAGAGGTTGGTATCCAGAGTGCTTGTGGGTGGGTCTGCAGTCCGGGTACCCGGAGGCTTCTTCCGACCTTCTGGCAATGACAAGAAGCGCTGCTTGGTCACCGAGGCTTGCGCTAGTTTATTTAGTTATTTGATCAAAAGGAGGTAAGTTCTGCTTGCGCGCTGTTACTTTTGAACTAGGGCCTTGACATTTGGAGGCACAGTAGAGATATTAACGAGCATGTGCAGTGCATATTAGGGGTATCGATTTTTATCTTCAAACCTGCCTTAGGACCTCTAGGCCTCATTGATCTCCTCCTTTAAACGACGTCTGAGGTTGCCAGCAAGAGTGCAAGAATTCCGATATTGGATGCTTAACTTTCATAAAAGTAATAAGGGCGGAATGCATGGCACCATAAATAAAAATGGTGGCGGATGAAAATAATTGTAGCGCAGCTTCTGGCAGAAGAACCTTTTACTATTCCTAATGGTTTCGTTAGTGAGAGACTAAGTTCACCAAAAAATGCTGTTTTGTTTTCAATTACCAAATTTCGACGAGGAGGAAAGTAATTATAGCCCACGAGAATACATTGTTAATATAGTAGTACACTGTAAAAACAAACCGTCATTTTGACGGCCACTTTTTTATCTATTTTGACGAGCCGCCGGCGTCAAACGGGAAAGACGAAAAACGAGAAGCGCGCCATGCGCCTCTGTTTAAATGCAGAACACCTTATGAATGGGCTTAATGGGCAGTAAAAATTGTCGTAAAAACCATTTTTTACATTTTCAGTTGTAATTCAGGCCAAGACATGTGCTATGACTACCATGCTGGCCATCTGCAGCTCCCTTGAATTCATGGTGTCGGCACTACTGTCGTAGGTTCGTAAAAGTATTCGTCAATAAAAAGCAGACTACTTTTCGTGCACTGATCAGCTTTTTTCTGTTTTATTTCTTACGCTCTCTCTTTTTTGTTGTTCCTCGCTTCCTGGCACACCGAGCCCCATACGTCGGTGTCCGGTGGCGATGGGGCAGCTCAGTGTTTAGTTCGTGTACTGATAGTGTGCAGTTTCTTCCTTGTATAGCATTAAGATATGGGCCTAATTATTTCAGCAATAGTTATTTCCAAATAAATTCTATTCATTTTTATAGCTTATTGCCTATAAGCCTCAAACAAGGGCCAAAAATTTCTTTCGACTGACGTATCCATTAGCTGGGAATTATTGAATCAAGTAAATTTGTAGTCTTGTAATTTTATACCGCATTTTCATCCATTTCTGCTGAAATGATACTGTACTCGAGGTGTAGAAAGTGCCTTGATGACAGCAGGATCGTTGGAAGTATGGTTATGATTTATTATTGAGATGCATGTATCTGATCACTGATGTTTTCTCTGGACTCTAATAACATGTGGCTTGTGAATTCCCAGCATGCAGCTGAAGGGGGGCTGGAAGGACTGCCATCAACTCCGCACCTTGCTGTGATTGGTATGTATTTGTCATTTATAGAACTTTGGCTCAAAACATGGCTTGTACAGTGTATTTTATTATTCTACGATGTAACCTGATTTTGTGTAACTTCACTCTACTTAGTAGGACATATTCAAAACTTAAGAATGAGGCTAGCCCTGGATGAAAGGCTTAATTGCTGCTTCATCTTATGTATGTACAGTTTGTTTAATAATTAAACATGATAACAATGTGCAAGTTTGGCCAGTAGTTTTCCATTCTTATTAGAGTGTACAAAAATTTGGAACTCAGTAGCAGTACTGTTGATAAGTGGGGAGGGTGGGGCAATCTCCGCACTATAAGCTGATATGCCATTGTTCATCGAGACTAATGTGCGGCCTTTTGACTTGCCAAAAGCATGACGTTCTGCTAGAAAGCATGACCGAAGCTGAGCTTCGCTTTTCTCATCAATGTCATGGCAGGCTAGGTACAAAATGGAGGGCCTTTGAAAAGTTGCCTCGGTGCTTGCCCAAGTTTCGTTACCTCATCACTATTCCCCATTATTTAAAAAAAAAACGAAGTATTCTGTCGACAAAGTTAATTCTTTTTTGTCGTGCAATATTTGTAAAGCTTTTTCCATAAACAAGTTCTATGTAGTATGTTTACATGAAGCAAGCATCTTCAACAGATATAATTAGTGGCGTGTAAAGCACTGATAAGGGAGGGCATGTTGCATGTGTCTGTCTACTGCCAGGGTACCATAAGGCCTAGCAACAAGACCCAGTATGGCTTTTTACGAGTACATTTGAATTCGGCTTCTCTCAGTGTACACATCGAAGGCCATAGAGTTACTCGAATTATTAGATCACCCCTTTAGTGGGTAGCGTTTGCGTGTGACTAATTTTTTTCCTTGCAGGATCAAGCATGGGGGACATAAAGAAGATCATCGTTGCAGTGGATTCTACAAGAAGTCTTGAGAAGGCCATGGGCCTCCTCCTTGGTGCCTTCTTTGTGTTCAACGTTGCGTACCCTCCCGACTGCCCCCTCACCATGGAGCTTTTGCAGAGGTAAATGAGTGAATGTGGATGATGCGTTTGATAAGCAATCGGAATCCGAGGCAATAGTGTGAGCAGCAGGCTTCTTTTTCCTGAGGAAAGGCACTCGCCCTCCTTAGGCAGTGCCTGCAAATGATCAGTTCTGCCCTGTTCCCCTGAAATTCTGATGTCACATACATTCCTCTCGTGCATTTCTTCGTTCTCTGGCACAGCACCGTGTTGCTTTTTTGGCACACCTGTATGGTGATTTGCCAGTCACAGGCGTCTTTAGAAAGTAGAATGGTAAGATTATTGACATAGTGCTGCTTGCCAGCAGTACATGCTAACAAGCCTTGCACATTGGCTAGCTCTGGCAATTGCGAGATGAAGGCCGGACTTTTAATTTTAAATTGCACCCAGTTCTGGTATTCTGACACTTGCAGAATTGCGGATTTGATCATTGTCATGTGATGAATGCACCAGGCTGGCAGTTTGCATTGCCTAAACTTGGTCACGTGTCCTGTGAGTGCATCTAGATAACACTTTTCAGTGTTTTGCTTATTTTTTTGGTTGGCTACTGCAAGAAAGGGGCTAGAACGAAGAACCAGATAGGACGGGCGACTGTCAATTATTGCTAAATGTAATGTGTGCAGCACTTTTATAAGTACCGACGTCAGGAAAAATAGGAGCGAGGATTAAGTGTAAATGCAGTTATTTTAAGTCGCTCTACTATGTATCGTGTCCACTGGCTAATGTCCTAGTGCAACATTACAGTGTGTCTGACTATGGGTTGCGTCCACACATGTGGCAAGTTGCCGGATGCCTCTCTGCACTTTTACAGGCCTCAGGTTCCCTTGTTACCATTGATGCAGTGCTCGCTGTAGCCTGTGTAAAATCAGCCCCGAGAAAGTAGAGCTCTCTACCTCACCTTCTGGGCACTCAACAAACCTTTTGCAATGGTGAATGTCAGATTTCATTTTGCATTGAAACGGGAGACGTGACGCATAGGCAGGACTGCTTCACAGGTACTGTCACAACCATTACATGGCACTTTCCCCTTTCACCTGGTGATTGTTTAGGGGCTGGCAGGGTTATTAGCCCCTTTCAAAAAAAATTATGCTGTGATCCCATATTTGTCCAGAATTGCTCAGTACTTGAAATGGACAGGTGAAAGAGCCGTCTGCTATGTTGGCACCTGAGAAGTTGGCCGCCCTTTGTGTCAACAGTTGCAGTGTAAAAGAAACAAAATTAAGACATTCATCATCGTGACAGGTTTGTTGATTGCTCAGAAGATTTCAGGTGTGAAATTCCGCTTATTTGTGGCCAAGGGCACAGAAATTAGAATGAGCATTGTGCAAATGGTAAGATGATGAGGCATGATAATGAGGTTTTTAAATGTATGCATGGTTGCCACATGTGCAATTGCAGCCTATACCTGGACATCAGGGTGTTACATCAATACTGACCTATGTTTGCGGCTGATAGCTGAAAACACTGAAATGCAGCAAAATGCTCTTGCATAGTTATGGTTTCTAGACTCTGTGTATGGTTCCTGTACATGATGAGCACCTATTGTTACTAGAAATACTATACGGTGTGTATGTGCAATTGTGGGCTGTTTTTACGAGTTATAATAATGGTTACATTTAGGTACATCATCTATTGTTAGTGCATGTATATGTAGCTATTTAAGCGCACTACTAGTGTGCTCACATTTGTTGCTACCTGATTTTAATCTCGTCTTTCAATTTCGCAATACTGTGTGTTGCAGAAGGTAGTGCAGTTCACACATTCATGGCATTTCACGCGTGTAGGCAGAGTATGTGATTGGCACAGTTTATGGAGCATGGATTTATTCTATCCTCGTTTTGTTTCCAGGTACCTTGGGCAGAGCAACCCAACGAAAGGGCGCGGCAAAGGCAGGGCCTGCGGAATCGCACCAAAGTTGCTGAGCCTGCTGAATGCACTTTAATTTATGAATAAATGTGCAAGTAGAAATGTAAATTTGTTTTTGTTGCATGGTTTATGAGGTACTGCCCACTGCAAGTGACTTTCATGTGGTCAGGTTCACCACACTATATATTGACACAGAATTATGTTGAGACTTGTCGTGTTGGGCCATCATACTGACAACACAGTTGCATTTCATGTTGACAAGCCAAATTTTGGAATGGTTAAAAGCATAGTCATTTCGAAATTACAGCCTGCTATTACCTTGATGGCCAAATGCTGTACTGACAGTTATAGATAATTTCAAATTTGCAAAAAGTCTTGAAGTCATAAAAACAGTTTTAAAATTGACAGCTTGCCATCGCAGACAATCAGTGGTATAATTACAGTTTGGCTATATTTTCAAATCGATAAAAATGACATCGAAGTCAGGAAAAAACATTGTCATTTAGAAATGACATCTTGCTGTAACTGCTACGGTCAAATGCTATCAAATTGACAGTTTGACTGTATTTCACATTGACAAGAAAAACATCAAAATGATGGAAAAACTGTCATTTAGAAATGATGTTCTGCTGTCACTTTGATGGTCAAATGTCATCAAATTGACGGTTCAGTTGTATTTCAGATTGACAAGAAAGACGTCAAAATGATGGAAAAACTGTCATTTAGAAATGATGTTCTGCCGTCATTTTGATGGTCAAATGTAATCAAATTGACGGTTCAGTTGTATTTCAGATTGACAAGAAAAACATCAAAATGATGAAAAAGCACCGTCATTTTAAAATGACGGGGTGCCATCATTTTAACGGTCAAATGCTTGGAAATAGAGCTGCCAAGGTATTTCCCGTCATTTTGAAGGATTTTTTTTTTACAGTGTACGGAAGACAGGGTCATGAAAGCCGACAAAACAAGCGCTGACTCGCAATTGCAGTTTATTGAAGTGAAGATGGCAGTGAACAGCCGTGCCCTTTGGGCTGCTAGAATCACCATGACGCTATACCATCTTGCCCAAGTATGGATTCTTCTGCGGAAATACATGTTTTGCCTCATCAATATTCCATATTTCTAGGTTGTAGTTAAGAGGAGAAATAGTAAACACGGATAAGGTCGTGTAATGAAATGATACAATGCTGCAACCGTACGCACGCCACTGCTGCTAGTGCCTTTTTCGCGTGTATGTAATCTGTCTGGGGGATCTGGATTGCGTATTTTATACCTGCTTCGTGACATGTTCCACTATATGCGGCACCCCACAGGACGGGGCCAAAGAGACGGCGGTCCTTCGTTGTCATGGTGACAACAGACAGCGGACAGGATATCGTTTCTGTGCTGCTGCGTCGTGGTGGACCGATCTCGATCGCTAGGACGCGCCTTGGCGCCGAGCTAACGTGTGGTCCCAGTGGTGACGTGCTGCGGCGCACAGCTCGAATAACGTGTCCAGGTGGACCTTTTCTGCGGAGCTCTGGCAGCTGCAGAAACAGCGCTTGGTAAGTACATAGCTCGCTGTATACCATAATATTTGAACGCGCATGCGGAATCCTTCGATTCACTGAAGGTGTTTAGTGTTTATTGTGACAGTGCTTCGCTTCACACTAAAACGAGTAAAGAGGTGATGGGGAAAGAGTCCCAGCGAATCTGTTTAAGGCTACATTGCTGTGGGATGAGCTGCACGCATGAAAAATGGAACCGTTATTGCGGACAGAAGTCAGCGGATATCAGCCACTACGGTGGCTGATGGTCATGATGCTTGGCTGCTGACCCCGAGAGGCGTTGGTATGGTCCCAGCTGCGGCAGTGGCATTTTGGTTAAGATTAAATGTAGAGGCACGTGTACTGTCCAAGTCGGCGCCCGTTAATTAACCTTAAGTGATTGAGATTATCTGGAACCCTCCCCTACGGCCTCCGGCATATCCTTAGTCGCCTTAGGACGACTCTCCGCGATTCGAATTCAGGGTGCTTATAATTATTACCGACTGCATGGTAAATAATAAAATTCCAAGAAAGTGGTCTGATCTTTGATACAATGCTATTTGGCATGGTATATTTACAGCCCGAGAACTCTCCCTTACACTACACGAGGCACGAGGGAAAGAACACCACTATTTACGATTATAAGCTTTTTGCCAAGGCGTTAATAATTCTTTTCTTGTTTCAGAAATAACCATGGCAATCCCACATCTCACCATATCCCTTTTTAAAGTTTTAAGCACTTAGTTGTTTGAGGTGGCAATACGGAGCACGAGAAAAAGCTATAGAAAAATTTAGGAAAGGTGCCACGTTTCGTGTGGTGTTCATTTTGTTTAACATGAAAGTATTTTGTGAATACAAGTATATGCGTATCTCGCAAGAAAGCCTTTCTAAAATTAAGTTCTTTAGGAGAAGGTGCTTTTGAATCAATGTAATTCAAAGTAGCTTCCCGATGACTTGTGGATAAGAGCCGACGTTCGCTCCTCCATGAGATATTGCCGGGCTTCTGCTCACTAGGGTGTGTGCCATGTATCTTCGATCGTCATAGGAATCTGGAGATACGGCTATAGCGTGGTACGCCAGAAGGTAGCAGGTGTTTCAACGAACACTTTCAAAAATTTTAATAATGATAATATTATTTGGCTTTTGGGGAAAGGAAATGGCGCAGTATCTCCCTCATATATATCGTTGGACACCTGAACCGCGCCGCCGTAAGTGAAGGGATAAAGGAGGGAGTGAAAGAAGAATAGAAGAGGTGCCGTAGTGGAGGGCTCCGGAATAATTTCGACCACCTGAGGGTCTTTAACGTGCACTGACATCGCACTGCACACGGGCGCCTTAGCGATTTGCCTCCATAAAAACGCAGCCGCCGCTGTCAGGTTCGAACCCGGGAACTCCGGATCAGTAGCCGAGCGCCCTATGCACTGAGCCACTGCTCCGGGGTATTAAAAATTTTTCAAAAATAGTTCGCTTGGGGTAAAAATGTCTTGTGAGGCGTAGTGTTACCAATGCCGGCGGACACCAGAAAATTGGTGGAAAGTTTTATGTAGTAAGCTGGTTAAAGAAATTTGAGTAATTAGTTTTGTAACTAGCAGACTTAGGTGTCAAGCTGCAATTAAAGATTTGTAGCTGGTCTTTAGTAATAGCCATATCAGTTTTTATAAATTCTAAAACGCGATTACCCTCGCAGCTGTGGCTCGGCAAAATTTGGCTGCATCATGCCAAAATACGTATGCTTTCGAAAGCATGCAGGCACAGCAACCCGTCCAGTGCACGTAACTAGTCAAAAAAACGAAATTTTGTTGAGGTTGTTGCTAAAAATGGTGTTGCTGTAACTAACGGCTGGTTAGAAATCTGCAATTGCTACTTGTCACCTAACTCTCCTGGTTAAACAATTATTATATTTAAACTTTTAACAGATATTAGTTAACCAGCTTACTACTTAAGATGATTCAACGGGTTTTGGGCGTCCGGCAACACTTGTAATACTATGCAATAAAAGCCAAATTTTTACCCAAAAAGCCGATTTTTGAAAGCTTTTTGACGTTGAAACATACCGTATATGGCTTCGTGCTTCGTCTTCGCAGGAAGCCACCCGTGATTTGGGTGTTTAACGTGTCCGATATCAGCTGGGCATATAGCTGCTTTGTCACCTTGTCCACCCTGAACTTGTGGGGCTGGTGCGCCCTGTGTGCTGGCGGTGATGCTGTAAGTGTGGCGCGGGCATTCTGAACTACAGTGCATGGGGCTATTTCTAATTGATATTTCAGCAGGAGTGATCTTTCGGTAGGGTTTGGGTTGAGGCATTGAATATTCATCGCGTAACTGTGGAACAGCCTGTCGGCTACGCATGTGGAACACGCAGGTAAACTGTTGCACAGACGCTGCTCTCCCTTCTCAATCCTGGATTATTCCTCTTTTCATTTAATACATCTGCCACATAGAGAGGTGGCAACCTGCCCACCACGCTACCAAATTTTGCTTACTTAGGATAAAAGGAACCTTAGTATGCCACTTCGCATATAACGACCACACTGATGATATAATGCTCGGTTATATGACCACTCGGATATATAACCAAAGCTAAGTATGACACATCTTTCCGGTTTGGACGTGTAAAGTACTGAGTGCGTTGACATAGGATATAACGATGCTATTATCATGAAGGGCTAGATTATATTTTAGCGCACATTAAAGGGTTCCACTCAAGTTTGACTCGCGATGAAAACAATTATTCAGCGCTTCTTTTATGATGTCACCATGTATACATCTTGTCACTTCTGCAGGGATGGCGGTTTTTGACAAGTGGTACATCGCCAGTATCCTCTTGGCGTCCTGGTTTTCAACGCCGCAGTGTAAATGGCATGGGTGAGTTTGCGGAAGTGTTGTGCGATGACTTGGTTGAAGAGAAATTTCAAGCACAGCTTCGACTGTGCACACCTTAGGAATTATCCGATTGGTTTGTTACGGTGTCTACACGAAGCTGCAATGATTACCGTCCCTGATTGTTGGCATCGCAAAGAAATAAGTAGAAGCAAATAGGCGCAAATTAGCGCTATAGTGTGCTTTCCATGCTGCATTGGCTTAAGACCGCATTGAGCGCTACATGATGAATCACATCAAGGAGCCGCGATTGTATGATCACCACTTGTCATTATGATATTTTTCCATTGCATAAAAAAAGTGATTGCAATCGAACCCGTGGAACAAATATGGTACTGGGTGAGCTTAATTACTGCACCATGCACCAGGAGTGGTACGAGGACTGTCCGCGATATATGATCTATGAAGGCTGCAAATAAGCACAATGATATGCAAACAGAGCCCCCAGGCTGCTGAAGGGAAAAAATGAAAATGAAAATTGGTTTTTGAGCAAAGTAAAAGCCACAGTAATTGCCCCACGTATGTCGGTGGACACCGGAACCGGGCCGTAAGGAAAGGGTTGAAGGTGGGAGTGAAAGAAAGAGAGAAAGAGGTGCCGTAGTGTAGGGAGCCTTCAAGGAACTCACGTCATACCCTTAAGGCAGGCGAAGCCTTATTTTCCCACAATATTTTTTTCGCACATACTTGTGCGGTGTTTAGTAATCCACCCGAGCAAAACAGATAATCGGCCGTATATTGGTAATGTATTGGCAAATGCTTGGCCTGCAAAGGACCAGCGTGAAACAATCCCTGCCAATATTGGGTCAATTACCTTCGCTGCTTGGGTAGTTGTTCCGCTCACAGATAGTAATGAGAGCTCAGCGTGCTTGTCTATAGTACATAGTCCCCTGCCGAAGCAAATGTCCTAAAGAATGACTGATTTCTCAACCTTCCGGAGAAGCTGTTGAGGCCCGCTTTTCAGCCTGCAATTTGAATTTCATGGGTTAGTTCTAGCAGTTTCTCACCTCGGAGAGAGATGAGTACCCACATTTCATATGCTTGACATTCGTACATTCAGTGCTGTACATATGAATGTCTTCCGAAGATGGTTTGAACGCCCATGCACGCACTGTTCAGCCACCCTTTTTGCTCTACATGATGACAAACGGTTTCTCTTACACTCTGGTACGCGGGTATGGTAGACCGTGGCTGATGGCGCGAGCTCTGAAAGGTGCGACGAACAACATGGCTGCAGCTGTTGCCAGTTTTAAACGCCCACCACGCCACTTTCATCCCGATCAAGGAACCGACCAGTTGGACAGCCGCAAGGTATAAAAAAATGCGTGCGCTTCAACAATGTTACACTGATGGAACTAGCACTTTCAGTGAGCAATAAAAAAAAGATGGTGTTCACTGGTGCGTCTGAGATTTTCGCGGGCTAAAACTTACAAATGTATTCAAGAAGCGGCAGCAAAATCGGTCTTATATCACTTACCAGAGTACTAAGCAGGAAATATATTGCATATTGCAATAAAGGCGCCGCACCCTCTAGGTTGGCTTGGATAGTAATAGCCCCAGTCTGTTAAAGGCGAGGAATAGAGTGTAGAACGTAAGTTTGAGCATTCCTACAAGCCATTCTCTCCGGAAATTTACCTAATATTCAGCTGCTTCAACCACATCAAAAGATTGAACGTTGCACACCCATCATTAACGATATGTGTTTTCAGAAGTAACGTTATTCTCTATTGGTAGCCATGATGATGATGATGATGATGGCCTCTGGTTGAATGGCACGTACCCACGGTGGGGGATTGGCCAGGGTACATTGTTGATACAAATTTACACATGGGTAAGGAGCAGAATAATTGGATAATTTTGTGAAAAAGGCGCAAATTTGGAGAAAAAAGGTGAAAGAAAAAGGAAAGTTAAGAGCCGTGAGTTAACATTTTAGCATAAGAATCGACCTGATGAAATTATATACCCGTGAATTAAATCGCACACAGATTTCAAGGCATACCCCTTGGCACTTGCGCCAAAGGAGAGTAGTATCGGAATAGATATAGGGAGCCCCAACCGAGCGAGGGGGGCCTCCAAGTACATTCTACAGTGAAGTGAGTTGCCGGCAAGAGAGGAAAAAGTGATCTATAGACTCTATTTCGCCACAAGACTCACATAGGTTGGTCAGCGATAACCCTGATCGGCATAAATAGAGGATTAGTCGCGGTATTCTGCAACGCAAGAGGGTCATGGACACCTCACATTTCCTCGAAGTGCACCTCTCCACTCTCCAAGGAAATGCCAGGTGTTGAAAATCCGCTGCAGCAAGGAGAGGCTCATGGCTCAAGTATTGGAGGTGCTGGAACCATTGGAAGCATGCTGCAGTCAAGGAGACAGTATTGGGTACGAATGGGACAATAGGTTCCCCAAGGCCGGACATAGCTAAAAAATCATCTCTCTCATTACAGACAATGCCACAGTGCCCAGGGACCCATTGAAAACGAGCTTCTGTAATATGTGGTGGAAGAAAAAATCGAAGGGAGCGGCTCATAGGGGTATCCCTCGATTTTTCGAGTGTTGTCAAGACGGAAAGGCTGTCTGAAAGTATAATAACCTGAAAGATGTTGCAAGGAATCCTAGTTAAGGCCACCTCAATGACCAGAAACTCATCTACAAAAATAGGGGTATAGTCTGGGGTCGTAAATGAGTAACTCCAATCGAGAGCCATTGAGTAAATGCCGAGGGCTGCCCTTTCATTTTGCTGGGAGCGTCTGTAAAAACGGTTATATGAACAGGAATGTTATCCAGATACTCCTCAATAAGCCCTTTTAATACACTGGAAGGCAGATCTTTCGCATTACCTGGAGGGTGTCATCGAAGGAGATCACAGGGCCAGCGCGGCGGGGGATAACTGGTACTACAGAATTTATTGACATGGAAATTTTTGAAAACAGGGAATTAGTGAACACAACCTGAGGAATCATGTACCTAGGCCAAGAATTACAAAAGAATAAAGATGGGTTCATTGCGAAAATGAGGTTATCCAATCCAGGAACATGATCCAGAGACCTTAAAAACGTCCGCACAGTAAGAAGCTGAAACCTCGAATTAAGATCAGGTATCCGCGCCTCCAAGTACAGCACAGCATTCGCCACTGATTTAGGCAGACCTAAGAAAAGGTGCAGAGCGCGGCGTTCCATAACAAATAGTGGTTGAAGCTTGTACTTCGGGCAGCCAGAAAAGAGAACAGAGCCGAATTCAAGTATTGGCAGCACATAGGCCTTATAAAGAAAGAGCAAAGTGTCCCGACGCATGACAAATTTTTTGTTGCTGACCCTAACCAACCGACCAAGGGCACGCTCACCTTTAAACACTATGTTTTTAATATGGGGCCGCCAGTCTAACTGCGGGTGATATAGTATACCCAAATATTTAACCAAATCAACTTGCGGGATTGAGATAGAATGATACGACAAAGAAATGTAGAGAGGGGATGACGGTGGAAAGACATGGGCGGCACATTTGTTGACATTTAAGGTTAACATCAGGCTGTCGAGAGAAACTTCAAGAGCGTTTAAATACTCCTGCAACAGTTGACACAGGATATGAACATTTTTGCCAGAAGCGAAAAAAGCACTATCATCAGCATACACATAAACTTTGACCTCCGGGTGAATAGAGATATCACGCATTAATATGTTAAACAACAACGGCGAAAGAACGGAGCCTTGTGGGACACCTCTAGACTGGACGTATGTGTTAGAATTTAACGTACCCTTAGAGCAAAAAAAGATCTGGTCCTTAGGAACTCCCTTATCCACGCAAAGAGCTACGAAGGAGGTTTTACATCAGCTAGTTTTTGAAGCAAAATGCTGTGTTCTACGCTGTCATACGCCTTAGCAATATCTAAAGTAACCAAAGCAGATACCTTTTTTTGCATCATAGCAACCCTAATACGGCTGTCCAAGTCTATGTGCGCGATCCAAATTGAGCACCCACTGCGAAAACCAATCTGAGCCTCACTGAAGTCTCGAAGAGACAGAACATGATTTGTGAGGCGGCTGAAGACTACCCGTTCTACAAGCTTGACCAAATTTGATGTAAGAGCAATCAGCCGAATATTGTCGAGCTCATACCGCTTTGTCTGGTCTTTTAGCAATAAAACTATTTTCGCTGTTTTTTTAATTTTGTGGAATCCAGGCTTTTCCTAAAGACGAGTTAACTATCTGCAATAGGTCCAGGGCAAAGTCTTGCATTAGTATCTTCAGCATGCCAACAGTCACTCCGTCAACCCCAGTGGCAACAGACTGCAGACAATTTACTATAGACGTTAAATCAGATGCAGTTACCTCAGTAAAATCTGCACTCGAATATGATGGGGTCGAAGGAAAGGCAGTGCGAGCAAGAAAACGCACAGCAAGGCCCTGAGCTATGGACTCCAATTGTTGTTTTTCATCCCGAGAGGGCAACACAGTGGATAGAGTGATATGAGAAGAGGGCAGCATGTTAGTACGTTCCGTGTATCTATAGAGAGATTTGCGATTGACTGGGGTTGGACAAATAAGTGTTCAGATTTGCATTGTAATCATCCTTAGCCTTAGATATTGTTCTTTAAAAAGATGCTGCAAAGAATTTTTAATCAATCCAGTTCTTAGGGCGCTGGTTATGCGCTTGGCTCTTCCATGCGGCTTTCCTCTGACGATAAGCTTTTTCGCATGCTTCATTCCACCAATTCGAAGGAGTCTTATTTTTAATGGTTGACTGAACCGTAAAGACTGATCGCCGAGTGGCGTCTAACACGGAAGTTAAAACTTGAGGACCGCGGTCAGAATTAACCGAGAAAACTACCGACGAGACAGCCTCACCTAGAAGTTTCTTGAATAGTGTAGTATTGACCAATTTATGTGCGTAACCGGACACCCTAAGCGGGCTGCATGCAATAGTGAAAGTGATCGAATAGTGGTCACTTGACGTACCGTGGTCAATTGTAGACCACGAAGATACGCCAATACTACTGACAGGTAAGATTAAATAAATAGTTGACCGAGAATTTGCCCTCATGTAAGTTATGGCGCGACTGTTATAACAGCACAGACCATTTGCTGACATCCAAGACCAAAGTAACTGCCCCCTGTAGTCTGTCCTGACACCCCATATAACAAGGTGCGAATTGAAATCCCCAGCCAGAACTACATTTTTGCTGTTGCGCAGTAAAGCATCTAGCTCGTCCGTGCTGCGGACACCGGCGGGGAAGTAGATATTCACACCTGTAACAGGGGCACACTGCGGCACAACGATGTCAACTGCAAGAATCTCACAATCTGGTTGCATGAATGTATGAGATACTTTAGCACGATGGTACAGTTTTGATGAAATCAATGTTACCAAGCCTCCACCCCTTCCATTTGGGCGATCAGCTCTAAAAACAGAGTAACTTTGAATTGCAAAAGGACGATTTGGAGAGAGCCATGATTCTTGTAGTGAAATAAAATCTGGAGAAAAATGAAGAATAAGCTGGTGCAAATCTTGGAAAGAAGATGCGATAGATCAACAATTCCACTGCAGAACCGAAATACCCGTCATGATTACTGCATTAAAAATGAAGCAGCAGCCTCTTTCAACACATCTGATTTCTTTGCAGTTCCTGACGAACCTTTCTTGGCCTTGACATGCAGATGATCTGATTTAGAAGGAGAAGAGGAAGCACGACTCTTCAGAAATTTGTTGTCACTTCAATATCTGACTCACAAGCATTAGAGAGAGGGACTGGGTCAGAGACATTTACGCTCACAGTCGTGGATGCAGAAGGGGCAATTGGTTGAATATTATCAGGAGGAACATTGGATGGAGAACCGGTTGACGAGGCTAGGTTACCTAACGCCGATGAAACAGCCTGCGCGGAGATTACTTGAGATAATGCATCATTGAATGTATTAATATGCGGTCAAGTACTCTAGCAACGGCCTTCTTTATCGCAGCGACGGCCAACTTTGTTAAGATTGTCTCCACATCAGCAGAGGTTGTGCAGACAACATTTGCGTACGAGTTCTACCGTCTGTCAAGAAGGGCATAAGCATCTGCGCGTGAGCGCCGTTCGCGTTGAATGTCCAAGACAGACTGCTCATCGGCACGCTTCGGGCAGGTGGGATCTTCAGCTGTGTGATTACAGTGGCAAAGGCAACAGCTAAATGACTCACAAGAGCAGACGTCGGAAGCATGATCACCGCTGCAAACGCGGCAGCGCGTTGCGGACTTGCAAGATTTCCCACTGTGACCAAAACGGCAGCAGTTCTTACATTGTAATGGACGGGGCTGCGACCTGCGGGGCTGCAGTGGGTCGACACGGTAGACAATGGGCCATACTTTGATTTCACATGGACAAGAGGGCCCCGCAAAAGTCGCTATAACTGACTCAGTTGGAATACGAGAGCCTCCAGCCTCCCTGTTGCAGCGGTAAACTGAAAGGATGCCAACACCGGCCTCATGGAAATCTGCAAGAATTTCCTCTCGTGTAGCGGAGGAATCCACACCGCGCATTATTCCTTTTACGCCGCCAAGTTGCTCGGGAATGAACGCTTTTTACCGGGAATGAGGCCAAAGAAGTGCACTGCAGCAAGTCTGCAATGCAATCCAAATCATGTGATCTGCACAAAATTCCTCTTTTGCCGAAAGGTCGAACTTCAGCAATTTCAAGGTAGGGGGCTGGTCGTAGCCTTCAACTGCTCCTAGATCAGACGTGAATTTTTTATTTTAATGAAACTATCTCCGTACGGGCACCAGCACCACAGGGATGTCCTTCACACCATTTTGGAAACAAGACTTCAACGGCATATTTTCAGCCGGCAAACTGGCGAACCAGGTTACCGGACCTATGCTGGGATGCCCTAGTCATTGTGCTAAGCCTAATTAGGCATGAAGCGCTCAAAAGTGGAAAGACCGGGCCAAATTCCCCCCTCGCGGAACGGCCTCACCAGTAGATGACAATAGGCCAGAAGACGCCGAGGCCGTCAGCAGCCCCACGAAGCACTTCAGCACCGAGATTTCCTTGACGCAACAGCAGGAACGGAACGACGTTCGAGCGATGAGCGACGCTGCGTCGTTGCCTCGCTAGCCCCGACCCTTGATAGCCTTATCTATCAACTCGGCTACTGATACTGATACGGATTACCCGGGTTCGATCCCGACCGCGGCGGCCGCGTTTTCGATGGAGGCCAAACGCAAAAGCGCCCGTGGGCTGTGCGATGCCAGTGGACGTTAAATATCGCAAAGTGGTCGATTGGATTGGATTGTAAACATTGATTGCGTCGAGAGCAGGTCGCAGGAGACATACTAGATGGCCGCTAGCCCATGGCAGGCGGCAACCTCATTAGCCCCACTCGATTGCTCATACCTGAATCTTGGGATCCTAGCTGACCAGCTCGGCCTCACTCGGTGGCTCGGGAGAAGAGAGCTGTAGCAAATCCGCCGGAGGCGAATCAATAATAATCTTTAGCGTGCACTGATATCGCACAGCACACGGGCGCCTTAGCGTTCTTCCTCTATAAAAAACACAGCCGCCGCTGTCGGGTTTTGAACCCGGGAACTCCGGACCAGGAGCCGAGCGCCCTAACCACTGAGCCACCGCGGCGGGGTTGCATCATTCGCGCAGTTCTACCAGAATGTGGTTGTATGTGGCCATTCCAGAGCCCTCCACTACAGTACCTCTTTCGCACTTTCTTCTTTCACTCGCGCCTTCCTTCCTTCCCTTACGGCACGGTTCGGGTGTCCACCGACATATGTGAGACCATTACTACACCATTTCCTTTCCTTAAAAACGAATTTGCAACATAATCGGCAGGGGCTATGAATGACCTTTGTAGGCGTCTGAGTGTCGTGGCTTGCACTCTGTCAAGTCGGGGTGAGGGGCGGGTTACTTTGCGGGAGTCTCGGGGTGCCGTATCCTTCCCTGGCCGGCGAGGCGCGCTGTAGAGACGCAGGAAGCGGACGCTTTCCTCTTTCCCCACGGGCGAGTAGCCAGACAGCTCGAGAGCGCTGCGCCGCCTCCTTCCTCAAATAGGTCGCAAGCGTGCACCACAGGCGCCACCGGAGCGGTCGCTGATTGGCCGAAAGTGGCAACGGGCAAGTGGGCCGAGATCGGCGTGTACAGGACTTGAGCGGGGGAGACTTCATAGAGCCGCGACAGCGAGAAGACGTCAGGTAATTACCCCCTTCTTCCCTCTTTGTTGTCGCCATTTTGCCCCGTCACACTTCAAGGGTCGCGGATCGAGCAGCCAGCGCATTTAGGAGAGCCCAATAAACGTTTGGCCACGGGCAAAGCGTCCTGTTCTGTGTTGCGCTCTTATTTCGCATTTCCGCTGCGCCGCCGTGAGAACGGCCGCGCGTGGTGTGCGGTACCGGTAGCTCAGAGTTCACGGCCTAGGCCTCAAAGGAGGCTCAACGGCCTAATAAGAACCTCCAGGAACTGGCCTGCCCTACGTGTGGCAACCTCTTCGGTCAAGGGACGACACTCAGTTCGGTTCATGGAATGCCCGCCCGGACTTAAACAGCGTTAGGCCTGGCCCGCATTCGGAGCTGTCAGCAAGGCTAAGATGCTTTCTTGATAGCGATATGAGCGAAATAGCATCATGAGATTATTTCTTTGCATGCTACGCTTTTGATGGGAACTTCATCGATACACATTTCGAAGGTAAACTTACGAGGTCCGCACATGGAGAGCGAAACCGAGCCGTCCCCGGAGTACAGCCAGCCAGAAGCGAGCGAATGCGAAAGCCTGATTTTTTTCTTGTATATAGTTGTGAATATTCTCTGCTCTGTCTCTTTGGCTCAGGGAGCCGGTTGCTGGAATAAGCTGATTTGCATTACAGCCGTGATTGCAGGAAAAGCACCAGGGCGCACAGACACTGGTTTGGTTTGGTTTATGCGGCGTTGACGTCCCAAAGCGATTCAGGCTATGTGGGACGCCGTAGTGAAGGGCTCCGGAAATTTCGACCACCTGGGGTTCTTTTACGTGCACTGACATCGCACAGCACAAGGGCCTCTAGAATTTCGCCTCCATCGAAATTCGACCGCCGCAACCGATATCGAGCCCGCGTCTTTCGGGCCGGCAGCCGAGCGCCATAACCACTCAGCCACCGCGGCGGCTCGCACAGACCCTGCAGGAAGCGGTGGGCGTCGTTTGCGTTCTGAAGTTGCTGGTATGGCAGCGAGCGAGTTGGGTCACCTTAGTAGAAGGTACCTCCTCGTGTCTTTGTGTTTTAGATGTTGTCATTGGCCTTCTTTTTTGGCACCGGCAAGTGTCAGAGAGAGTAGGCTTAAGCCTATTCGTTAGCTGCCGGTCGTTTTTGGGAGTATACAGTCATACCATGGCACAGGCACACGCAAACATGCTTGCTTGTTATATATTAAACTCTCTAGAGCCGAGAAGCCTCACTGAACTGCAGAAAGCGGACTGTGTTCAAACGAACGTCGTATTTGTTTACGGCTGCGAAACGAATTGATAATTTGGCGGGACCAGAGGCGCTAGTGCAGTTCAAGTAAGCTTAACGTTAGCATGCCTGAAAGCGAACCGCGAATGTGTTTCAACCGAAGATAGCCAGCTACGTTCAAATGAACCGAGCGTTTGGGCGGTGCCGGATAGAACTGTTTGGCACTCGCATTGCTCCGCATTTTGCCATATGGTCAGTTTGCTCAGTCCCCATTGATTTTGATTAAAACTTATAATTGTTTTTTTTTTTGGGGGGGGGGAGGAAATGGCACAGTATCTGTCTCATATAACGTTGGACACCTGAACCGCGCCGTAAGGGAATGGATAAAGGAGGGGGTGAAAGAAGAACGGAAGAAAGAGGTGCCATGGTGGAGGGCACCGGAATAGTTTAGACCGCCAGGAGATCTTTAACGTGCACTGACATCGCAAACTTTCGGAGGTTGAAAATTTTGGAGAGTAGTCGCCTCGGCATGCTGCCCATTGTATGGATCCCTGCTGCTGTCTTGCGGCCGTAAGCTGCGCAGTCTCCGGCGAGCAGTTTGCAGCGGCTGGAGCCAGCCCCCCTACCTTCCAACAAAGGCGTGTAAGCGCGAACAACACCCTCCCGGCACGCTAAATTTGGGTGCCTGCTGCGGGACAGGGACGGGTGCCCGGTGACCTTGCTGCTCATCAGATGACCCTGGCACTGCGCCTGTACGAGCTGGATTGCCGTCGTCACCGCAGCGCTCGTGGACTCTCCGTCGTTGGAATCCATGGAGGAGAGAAAACGCTGGAAAATATTTACAGAGGGAGGGTTGGGGAGAACCTGTTTCACCCCTCCATTTCGATGCCGCCTACCTTCATCGTGGGTGTCACGGCAGGAATGGCTGGGTAGTTTGCCTGTGGTTCGGTGATATGCCGCTGGGTGTCAGAGCCTCCGCGAGCTGACATCTTCCACCATCCTTTGGCATAGTGAAGCCCACTGGGGGCGGTATACAGCTTGGCGTGGCGGCGCGCTGCCGCGTCCAGGGGGTTGTGACAGTCCAGTCGGCGGCTCTGTCAGTCCGTCGCGCCCGTAGCTCTGCGCGATCTCTCTTCTCGCGCAGATCGAGCAGCTTCTTTTTAGGTGTCGGCTGCCCCGCCCTTACCTGTACTCATTGGGCGGCTGCGAAGGCTATTGAAAAATCTCGTATATAGTGTTAAATGTGTCTCATATATCCGCAATTATTGGATATGTGTCCACACATATATTGGTATCTATAAGTGCTCGTATGGCATACGCGTTCCTCTCCACGGATACGGCGAAACACATATATACGTGTGATACGTGCCTCATATATACGCTATTGGATACGTGTCAAACCCGTTCCTCGTATATACGAGGGCCATGTAGCCTTCGTACTGATACGAGGGCCTCGTTATGGGGATACAATGGCCTTGCAACACGTACTCTGGTGTACAGTTAATAGCTCTGAATATGTAGGCTACCTGAATGAACTTGTAACCCTTCAGTGCAGCAAATGCTGCATCCCAGCCCTAAATACCTGGCTGCAGTCAATGAAATAATTTTTCTTGCTGCCTTTATTCTATCATTTTTATCTGACTACAGTCACTGACTACAGGAGCAGGTGCAGGCAATGATTACTTGATGTCCCTCAGCATGTCCGCCAGGTAGCAATATAGCAATTCAACTGCTCTCCGCATTTCCTCATCCTCGGCAGCTCGTGCAGCTTTGATGTATGCATCAAATGCATCTGAAAGAGTATTAATCATGACAAAATTGAAGACATGCAGGTGCTGTAAAATAAAGGTATTTAAGTCATGCACATTTAAATAAACAAATGCCTTTGTCAGACACGAAATGTACTTAAATAAATGAGGCTTACTGCCCACAGCTGCTAGTTTTTCTGAGCTCATCCGTGGCTTCCGCATGGCACCAGCGTTAAGGAATTGCCGGCATACTGAGCCGGTGATGTTCCTTCCCCGAATGTTCTTTCCCCTAAGGCTCTTCGGGGAAGGAGCATCACCAGGAATGAGCGTCACTTTTGTGGGGAACCCCACAAAAGTTTTGTGGCCTCTTTGCAAAACAAGAAGTATCGACCTCGGGAAAGAAGCCAGCGCCACCGCTCTGCACTGACAATTTTCGCTCCCGAGGTGGACCTGCAATAAAACAGCTGCACGTATGCTTTGTCAGATTAAAGCTGCTAAAATTCTATTCCTCAGGACTCCTATATGTAACACTAGGAAAATTGCACTATTCCTTGCAAATGCTGCTAATGATAAAACATGACACATCGCTCTCTTTGGAGCGAGCAGTGCGATGGGCCACCAGGTCATGTTTGTGTGCAATAAAATCAAGCTGCCTTTGATAACATAGATGAGCCCTTTTATCTCTACTTCAGGCTTCACTCCACCCTGGCAACAGTAATGCTGCCAAATATTCCTGAGCACAGAACTAACAGATGAAAGGTAATGAATATTTAAAACACAGCAACTAAATCTTAGCTCAAGAGGCTGTGCTAATTAGAACATGAAAGGTGAAAGGTTGTGGTCATGGTCTAGTGATCTAAGCCTTCATTAAGCAAAGCTGCCCTTAGCTGTCACAGGTTCAAATTGTGCCTGGGGCTCCTGTGCAGGCAATTTTTTTTCCGCTCCATGCTATTTGGATGAGAAAATTTCACGTGTCTGAGAGGTGTGCACAGATTCCTCAGCCCTATACGTTTCCACAGTTTCTAGATTTTTTGCCTGCAGTTACCAAGAACGAGAGCTAAAAGCATTTCATGCTTAAAAACTAGTTCTAAATATGAGAAGCCATCGTACCTGGCTATTGCCCTCAGAAAGAACACCTGGATTCCGTGGTGCAGCAGGACCCATGCTAGGGGAAGCCTGGAAAGTGTGCAAAGTGTTCGCATTTGCAACAAGAGTAATGTACAGTGTCGGTGAAGTCTTAAGGCCAAAGGCTTTTCGCTTCAGCCGCATAACAGAGCCATTATGGCAATATTAAAGACCGAGTGACCTTGAAATGCTAGCAGGTTTCTTCTTGCGATACAGAAGATTCCTGCTTGACTACAGTTTTGAATGATCCGCTACATGAATTATTCTAGGAACATTGATTTCACTGCAGCTGAATGCTGTAGCCTTAACACTTTTGACCAAGTTTGTACATTGTACGTTAGAGGGACAGTGAGGAGAACTCAATCATATTTTTTTTGTAAGCAAAGTCTGATAGTTCGGCATTTCATGGCTTTGTTGCCGCTTGTCAGGGAGCGAAAGATGCATTTATTTCAAAGAAATCTGGATTCGAAGTTGAAAATTTTTTCTCGCCGCTCCGATTCAAACTTGGGAACTCTTATGACATTACGGTGCACTCTTATGACGTTACAGGACGCGGTCACGTGAAACGTGACGTAAACGCAGACTCAGTGATTTCTCGCGGCTGGCGGAGCGGTCTAGCAGCAGGCAAAATGAAAGCTACCACCGCCACACGTTGAAGGCATCTATCGGAGGTCGCTACCGTCGCTTCGTTTACGTTTGCACCGGCATCTTGCCAGCGTTACGATGGATCCTGTTCCGGAGCCCGATAACAGTTCTCGCAAAAACTCCGGCCTGCATTTCAGCGACCTCAGCCACACAGGGCGTGCGATGCTTTTGAGGGAGCATGGTTAGGTTAGGCGCCGGCGGGTCGTTTCCCCCTTCCGCCGTGAGCAGCCGTTGTAAATTAAATATCATAACCCCAGTGCGGGGAGTCGCAAGGGGCCAGGACAAGGTCGGTGCGTCGCGCCCGTTGGAGGCTGGCCGGGGCTTTGGGGCGAACGGATTGCGATTACTTGAACGGCGCGGTTGCACGGTGCAGCAAGCGGCATTGAGGTCTCCCACGGATGCAAGGGCAAGGTTATTTATTTTTTTGCCACAAAAACGGAGGGGTACTCAAGGGCGCTCCATTTACAGTAGGCGGCTTGAAATTAAAACCGACGCTTCAACGGCTTCCGCGCGTTTCCAGAGGTACAGGGTCCACTGGATCGGGCTGTCTCGCCCACTTGCATATACCTTCAGATGTGTACTGTGAATGGATTAAATTAGCCGAGAACTCGAAAAGAACAGCACCGCCCAACTACCGAAGCTATTGAATGATGTCACAACGCGCACCTCGCGGCGGAACCGAATCGGTCTGGCCTGGCCGGCACAGCTGGCGACCTCGGTGCGAAATAGACATGCTCCAAGTCTCCGCAGTGCGGTCAGAGTGCGCCTAAGCCGCCGAACGCGTCACCGGTCAGTTGGAGTATAGAGGGCCTCGCCTTGGCCACCGTGACGTTGGTGTGCAGCGCGCGCGCACGCATTACGCCAGACTATAAACGCGCATTAAAGGGACACTGAGGAGAAATTGAGGTTACCTTGTATCGACAGAATACACGCTCCTGATCACAAAAACGCCACTCTAACTGAAAACAAAGCTCTTGTAAGGCAGAAAATAGCAAGGACCAAAATACAGGTATCGCCGCCACAGGGCAATCTCGCAAGTACAACCGTGATGACGTCATAGGACAAGAGACGCCACCTCGGAGGAATGTTCCTTTTTACATGGAAGCTGCAAATCTCTGAGGCCGACAAAAGAAGGTTGCGCGGCTGAACATTGAAGCAAGTCTTGTTTTAAAACCGATAGCGCACCTCTATCCCACCAGGAAGACAGAAAAAAGAACCTGAATGTTGGAAGCAAAGAAAACCAATGCTTGGCAGCACCACAGGCAGCCAGGAGAGTTTATTTATTTATTTATTTATTTATTTATTTATTTGTGATACCCTCAAGGTACAAAGTACATTTCAGAGGGGAAGGGAAGTTGTTAACAAGAAAAATAAACAAAGCACAATTCATAGAAAACTATAGAACAACGGAGGCAGGTTAAAAAGAAGTGAGCAAAATGAACACGGAACAGATTAATAAAATAGTTTAAGAACAATACTAATACGTGGAGAACACAACACTCCAATAAAATATAAAAGCGATCATTATGTAATCAGAGTGGTAAGTATTCGTCTAAATTGAGTTGAATCAGTGATGCTAGTTAATGATGCGGGTAGGGAATTCCATTCTTTAGAAGTTAGCGGAAAATATGATTGCGCACATGTCACTGTGTTACAATGAGGCACTGTGACCTTGTGTTGATGATCACGACGGTGAGAAATGAACGGTGCTGGTTGAATCCATCGAGAGCGAAGTTGAAAATTGGAGTAGAAAATCTTATGGAATAGGCAGATGCGGAAGTGCTTACGGCGGGTAGCTAGGGGCAGGAGGTTTAAAGACTTTTTCATTTGGGTGACGCTAGATGTACGATGGTAATTGCCTAAAATGAATCTAGTTGCACGATTCTGGACAGTTCCAGAACCTGTATCAGTGAGACCTGTCCAGGGTCCCATATAGATGAAGCGTATTCCATTTGCGGTCGTACGTAGGTCATGTATAATAATGATTTTAATGAAGATGGAGCAAGTGTAAAATTTCTTCGAAGATAACCAAGCGTTTTGTTTGCTTTAGATGCTATATGTTCTATATGAAGTTTCCAGGACAGGGTGTTAGTTATATGTATGCCAAGATACCGGTACGATCTTACGCTTTCAAGGGGATGACTGTGAAGAAAATAAGGAGGACAAGTAGTATTTGAACGTGAAACTCTCATAGATTTGCATTTTTTAATATTTAGTTCCATTTTCCAATTATGACACCAGTCTAGTATGTTATTAAGATCGACCTGGAGAGAGCGAATATCGGAATCGTTAGTTATTTTACGGTAAATCACGCAGTCGTCGGCAAACAAACAAATCCTAGAGTTAACAGTAGCAGGCAGATCATTAATATAAATCAGGACAGTAAAGGGCCAAGGACAGATCCTTGAGGAACCCCAGAACCAACTGGCACGGTAGAAGAATTAGTGTCATTAGCATGCACAAACTGAAGGCGAGAAAAAAGAAACGCGCGAATCCAGTTCAGAACAGAAGGGTCAATATTTAGAATGCTGAGTTTATATAGAAGTAATGAATGGTTAACTTTATCGAATGCCTTAGCGAAGTCGAGAAATATGCAGTCTGTGGAAAACGCGGAGCCTAAGTAGAAGTGCAGATCATTAGTAAAGGAAAGTAATTGAGTTTCACAGGAGAAACCTTTCCGAAAGCCATGCTGAGTCAGAGAAAAGAAGCTATTATCTTCAAGAAAATTAACAAGGTGAGTGAGAATTATATGTTCCATTATTTTGCAGGGTATTGATGTGAGAGAGATGGGTCGATAGTTAGATGGGTTCTGTTTGTCACCGGCTTTATGTACAGGTATGACCTTAGCAGTTTTCCAGTCCTCGGGTAGTACGCCATCATGGTACGACTGTGAGAATATGCTTTCCAAAATGATAGAGGTATATTCAACAGTATTCCGAAGAAATTTGCTATTAATGCCATCGATTCCGCTAGAAGATGTTTGTTTTAAATTATTAATGATCGGTATAATGCCATGAGAGTCAAACACAATTGGATCCATACAGTAGTAGTTACACGATTGGAGTTTGGGATGGTGGCGATCAACGGATGAGGAAGAAAATGACTGGACAAAAGAGTCATTTAGTGAAGTGGCACAAAGATGGTCCAGAATGGGATTTCCAGTTGCTGAAAGTAATGACACTTTGTCGTTAGTGCTAGGTTTTATTATGCTCCAGAAGCGTTTAGGATTAGACTTTAAGATGTTCGGGAGGGTTACATTAAAAAAAGAAAATTTAGTAGTCTTTAGTGCACGGGAATAGGCTAAGGCAGCTGATTTATATGCAATCCATCGCTCAGGTTTTAATGAATTCCTAGCAGTTCGAAAAAGTCTTTTCTTTTTGTTAGAAAGGCGGTTTGTTTTTTTAGAAAGATTTGTTATGGCGCTTCGCGTCTATAAGCTTTGCGTGCCCCGTGGTTTTGTTTTTGATGCGCCACGATTTACAAGTGCCGTACAGCAGAGGAACTCCAAGTGACGCTTCAAGTGCTAGTTAACCTTTGTAGGAGCCTGTTAAGGCTGGTCAAATGATCGCCACGGTCGATGAAAAATTATGATGGCACGTTGGTTGGTGATCGTACAAGGCAGTTCGCAGTATAAAGAGCACTTGTGTCTTCACACACTCGCCTGGCGCAACATTCTTGGCTGTGACAGTCAAATTCAAACTACTTAACGGAAATAGCTCATCAGGGACAGGAGACAAGGTACAAGGCAGTTAACAAAAATTGTTGATGGCCTAGCTGTGTTAGGCCAGAATATACGTAGCGAAAGCGCGGAGACTTCTGCATCGGAAGAGTGCATTCACTAGATGCGCCTTTATTCATGGTTAAATCTTGAGCCGTCGTGACGGAGTGGTAGAGTATCCGCCTCAAACTACAAAGGCCCTGGGTCGATTCCGAGCGTCGGCGCAGGTTTTTTTTTATTCAGTGAGTGGGCGGGGAGTTTCAGTGGCTCCCATATATGCCGCCACTGAATACGTTGGTTAGCAGTTAAGCGCAGGCTCTGTTAAGGTGTGCTTACATTTCGGAGTAATGCGCGCGCGCGCTGCATGGCGACGTCACGTGAGCCAAACCGAGACCCTCTATTCTCCAACTGTGCTTGACCGCCGACTCGTTCGGCGGTTTCGGCGCACTCTGTCCGCACTGGCGGAGACTTTAAGCATGCCTCTATTTCGCGAAGGGTGCGCCAGCCGCCGCCGGCTCGGCCAGACCGATTCAGCTCCGCGGCGAGGTACGTGTTGTGACATCATTCAGTAGCTTCGGCAGTTGGACGGAGCTGTTCTTTTCGAGCTCTCAGCTAATTTAATTCATTAACAGTACACATCTGAAGGTACATACAAGTGGGCGAGAGAACCCGATCCAGTAGACCCCGTACCGCCGGGAACGCGCGGAAGCCGTTGAAACGTGGACTTTACATTCAAGCCGCCAACTTTAAACGTAAGCGCCCTTGAGCACCCATTCGTTTTTGTGGCAAAAAATAAAATAAATAGCCTGGCCCTTGCAACCGTGGTAGACCTCAATGCCGCCTGCTGCACCGTGCAATCGCGCCGTTCAAGCAATCGCAATCCGTTCACCCCAAAGCCCCGGCCAGCCTCCAACGGGCGCGACGCACCGACCTTGTCCTGGCCCCTTGCGACTCCCCGCACTGGGGTTACGATATTTAATTTACGACGGCTGCTCACGGCGGAAGGGGGAAACGACCCGCCGGCTCCTATCCTAACTGTGCTCCCTCAAAAGCATCGCATGCTCTGTGGGGCTGAGGTCGCTGAAATGCAGGCCAGAGATTTTAAGAGAACTTCGTCGTCAGGTTGAAAAACGGGATCCATCATAACGCAGGCAAGGCGCCGGTGCAAACGTAAATGAAGCGACGGTAGCGACCCCCGATAGATGCCTTCAACGTGCGGCGGCAGTAGCTTTTATTTCGGCTGCTAGACCACACCGCTAGCCGCGAGAAATCATGTCTGCGCTTGCGTCACGTTTCACGTCACTGCGTCCTGTAAGATCATAAGAGTGCGCCGTGATGTCATAATGTTCCCGAGGCTGGATCGGACTGGCGAGAAAAACGTTTTCAACTTTGAATCGAAATTTATTTGACATAAATGCATCTTTCACCCTCCGACAGGCGGCAAGAAAGCCGTGTAATGCCGAACTATGAGATTTTACTAACAAAAAATTTTTTTATAGAGTTCTCCTCACTGCCCCTTTAACAGAGCCTGCGCTTAACGGCTAACAAACGAATTCGGTGGCGGCATCTATGCGTGCCACTGAAACACCCCGCCCACTCCCTGAATAAAAAAAAACCTGTGCCGAGGCTCGGAATCGAATCAAAGCCTTTGTAGTTTAAGGCGGAGACTCAACTCCTCAACTCAGAGCTAGGCCATCTGCATATTTTTCTTAACTGCCTTGTACCTTGTCTCCCGTCTCTAACAAACGGTTTTCGTTAAGTAGTTTGAAGTTGACTGGCACAGCCAGGAATGCTTCGCTGGGCTAACGTGCGAAGACACAAGTGCTGTTTGTACTGCGCACTGCCTTGTATGATCACCGACCATCGTGCCATCATAGTTTTTCATCGATCGCGGCAATTATCTGGCCAGCCTTACCAGGCTCCTTCAAAGGTTAACTAGCACTTGAAGCGGCACTTGGAGTTCCTCTGCTGCTCGGCGCTTGTAAATCGAGACGCGTAAAAAACAAAACCACGAGGCATACAAAGCTCACAGACACGAAGCGCCATAAAAAGTCGAAACTCTCCTGGCCGCCTGTGGCGCCGCCAAGCATAGACTTTCTTTGCTTCCAACATTCAGGTTGTCTTTTGTCTGTCTTCCTTGTGTGATAAAAGTGCACTATCGTTTTAAAACAAAACTTACTTCAATATTAAACCGCGCAACCTTCCTTTGTTAGCCTCAGAGATTCTCAGCTTCATGTAGGAAGGAAAATTCCTCCAAGGTGGCGTCTCTTGTCCAATGACGTCATCACGCTTGTACTTGCGAGATTGCCCTGTGGTGGCGATACCTGTATTTTGATTCTTGCTATTTTCTACCTTTCAAGAACTTTGTTTTTCAGATAAGAGTGGCGTTTTTGTGATCAGGAGCTGGCATTCTATCGATACAAGCCAACTTCAATTTCTCCTCAGTGTTCCTTTTATTGGCATCTCCAGGGATTTTAAAACACTTTGAGTTTACTATCACATTACACTTCTTGACCCTTGTCTCAGTTGCAAGAAATAATTCTGAAAAATAATGAAACGTCAACAACTAGAACACAAACAAAAACTGGATTTCGACCACAAAGCCATCGCTAAGCAAAGCTGCTCTGAGCTGCCACAGGTTAAATTTGTGCCTAAGGCTGCTCTGCAGGCAATTTTTTTTCTGCTTCATATCAATCGGACGGAAAATTTCCCATTTCCGAGAGGTGTGCAGTGATGCTCATCCCCATGTTTCCAGTTTCTAGATTGTTTGCCTGCATTTATCAAGGATGAGAGCTAAAAGCATTTCAAGCTTACAAAATCATTCTTGTAAGATCGACAATTGGGCTTTGATGCCCCAGCGCCCCGTGCTGAAGAAGGAGCAAAACACAGGCGGAAGACGAGGCTGACAAAGTTCAGTTTGGCGCACAGGAACACTTGGCTACCGAGGTGCGCTGTACTAGCAAAGATTGTGGCCGTCGACACTTCTTGTTAGCACGGCGCACCCAGCCCCTCCACAAGTGTAAAGACGCAAATCAAACAAGTGCGGACGACTACAATCTTTGTTAGCATGGCGCACCCCGGTAGCCAAGCGTTCCTGAGCACCAAACTGAACTTTGTCAGCCTCGTCTTCCGTCTTTGTTTTGCTCCTTCGTCAGCACTGGCCGATGCGGCATCAAAGCCCACTTGTCTGTCTTACATTATAAATATGCGACACCTTCATACCTGGCTGCTGACCTCAGCAAGATATCCGGGTTCTGTGGTGCAGCAGGATCCACGCTAGTGGAAGACTGCAAGGTAAGAAGTGTTCACATTTGCTACAAAAGGCTAATGTACAAGGTAAATTAAAGGGCAACTTCAGAGGATTTTCAAACATATTGAGTTTACGATCACATTACACTTCTTGAGCCTGGTCAGAGTCCCGAGAAATAATTTTTCCAAATAGGAGCACAGAAATAATGAAACACCATTAACTAGAACACAAAAAACGATTTCAATCAAGAGATCAAAATATGATGTGAAAGGGTTTGATTGGTAACACTGGTGACTGGAGGCTGTCACATTCTGTAATGCATCAACTAGCTTTAAAGGAGTATAAACACCTATCTTTTGGGTGTGTGTTTTTGCTTTCTAATGAGGCATCAGGCATTATTATACATAGATTACCTTGTGGTATTCTATTCTCAACAGTCAAGCAAGGGAACAGTAGTTCACAATTGGTAGCGATAAGGGAAGTGGTAAAAGAATGCGTCTATTTAAGGCACGTATCAATAGTTACAACTGATCCGGATCAATAGGGAATAACTAGGATAAGATTGCGATGGAGCGCATATGGCAGGGTCTATAAGGTCATGAATGACAGTTTACCAATATCCCTCAAGAGAAAAGTGTAGAACTGCTGTATCTTACCAGCACCCACCTACGGGGCAGAAACGTGGAGGCTAACGAAAAGGGTTCAGCTTAAGTTGAGGACAACGCAGTGAGCCACGGAAAGGAAAATGATAGGCGTAACAAAGCAGTATAACACCTTCCGTTTGGGTGCGTGTTTTCTTGTTTGTAATCATACGTAAGGCATTATTATACATGGAGTATCAGCTAGTAATCTCTTACGACCGCTTAATAATTTATAATCGCATTTCTTTTTCGTCCAGTTTCGGGTTCAACACTTGAACAAGGACAGTGACGTCAATGTGTGCTTACACGTAACATGAGACATGAAAAAACCGCGATATAATTGCTGCTTGCACATTCGTTGTCATTCCGGCAATTGAGGAAGGCTGATTTCAGCACTGTAGTAAATTAGAACAATAAAGCAGCAATTCTATGGACATTTTTTCATGGCTCACGCGAAGAAAAAGCCCTCTTTGACGTCACAGCCATCGTTCGGCTGTTGAAACCGAAATTAAAACAGCATGACAAGAAAAAACAATTTTAAATTATTTAGCGGTCGTAGGCAAACATCACATGGTGATTCATGCATATTAGCGTCTTCTGCATCATTGAAGAAAAGAAAACTTGCCACCAAAATTAGGTGTTTATACGCCTTTAAGAGATCGGAAGTAGGAAGATTGGTTGAGGAAACACACGCGGGTTAATGACATCCTAGCCAAAATCAAGAGGAAGAAATTGGCTTGAGCGGGGCATTTAAAGCGAAGGTAAGATAGCTGCTAGTCATTAAGGGATTCCAAGAGAAAGAAAGCATAGCAGGGGCGGCAGAAGGTTAGGTGGGCGTATGGAATTAAGAAGTTTGCAGGCATAAGGTGGGCGCAGCTGGCAAGACATGGTAAATTGGGGAGACATGGGAGAGGCCTTCACCCTGCAGTGGGTGTAATCAGGCTGATGATGATGATGATGATTCTCCCATGACTGCTAAATAATTTATAATCGAATTTCTTTCTCGACCTGTTTCAGTTTCAAGAGCTGAACGGGGACTATGACGTCAAAGTGAGCTTATAGCTCATGCGAGGCATGAAAAACTGCAATATAATCTGTGCTGCTACATTTGTCATTCCGACTATTGAGGAAGGCTGGCTTCAGCACTGTAGTGAATTCAAAAGATCAAGCAGCAATTATATCGCATTTTTTTCATGCTTCACGTTACATATAACCTCTCTGATGTCACAGTCTTCACTCGGCTGTTGAAGCCGAGACAGCACGACAGAAAAATTCGATTAGAAATTAATTATATGTCCCAGGCAAACACCACATGATGATTTATTCGTAGTAGTGTCTTCTGCATAATTGTAGAGAAGAAAACATGCCACCAAAATTAGGTGTCTATATATCTAAATTATCATTAGGTTTTTTCAAATTGCCGCGCTCGGAGAGCCCGTTCGCTGCCAGAAAATTCACTCCTGACAGGAAGGTGCATAATGCTCACACGAACTGGTTGCCGCCAGAACCAGCCCGCTGGCAATCATGGCGCCAAGGCCATCCATGGACCACGGAAGGCGAGTGCCCTCTGCTGCTTTGCGTGCTGTTGCGTCTCATTGCTCGCATGCGTGCGGTAGAAATCTGATCCATGGGAGCGAAAGAAAGGATGTTAGTTATTCAGGGAAGCCGCAGACTCTTGCACTCAGATGCATACATCGGCGGCGACAATACAAGTATATGTCCTTCAGTGCGTTGTGTGCTGTCGTGAAATCTGCAGGTAAGCTTCGAGATATCCTCAAAAGCATATGTGACGGGCAGTCGCACTCTAAAGACTTGCATTTGACACCACATAGGAGGGTTAATTGGACAGCGTTAATTGGAAAGACATGGGAGAGGCTTTTGCCCTGTGGGTGTGTACTGTACAAATTTAGCTGCACGTCGTGTCTGTATGCTATCGCTTTTCCTGCAGACCTAGCACTCGAATGAAAGGCATTACAATCTGGCCTTGCATGTCGGCACCGCACTGTGTGTACAGGAATGATGATCCACACTGAGAAATTTTTCTTTTTGATGAGTCAAATGCAAGATGAAGCATGCATACGGTATTTCTCAGGTATTTTAAGCAATTGTGGCAGAAGGCCCGAGCACCAAGCTTTAAGGCAACGACCGAATCGGCACACACAAGGTTAACCTTCATCTTCAGCTGTCAAATGAAAATGACCTCCGTAGAGAATAAAAATTTTGAACAACAAATTTGGCAGAGCACACATGCACGCCAGCCGGCAGCCACTAGTTAAAGGACCCCGACCACCGTCTGGCTGAAAATGTCCTCTGCCAAGGTTGTTGTGAGGAACCGTCCCCGGAACACACAGCCGCAAACAATTCTTTAATAAAAGACATTATATTGGAGTTACATATATGGCAAACAAGCTACTTTTCCATGCTCTTCTCCTTCCATTCCCTCTCAGAGGTTTTTCTCCCTTCCGCTTGGTCTACTAGCTTTAGTCCTCCATCCTTGCTTGTTCTGTGTGGCTGCCGTTCCGTTTACAAGAGTAGACAGGACCCCTTTTGTTTGAAAGTCAAATGGGGAGCTTTCGGTGGCGTCCGCGTTGGGCCTGTTATGAACGGAATGCACACCAGCCAAAGAGGATTAAGGTGCAGATACCATCGACAGGGATGACCACGGTGGCACAGCAACAGCAGAGGCAATTTCTACAGCGTCAACAGGTGGCCGATGACTGCACAAAAAAAAAAGGATGACTAGCTGGGAAGAAGCCTGTGAGATTCTTCCCACGCTCGGCTCGATGCAAATGACCTTCCCCCTTTGACTGGTTCCCTGCAAGAAGCGACCGACGATGGACAGATGACGGGAAGAGGGGAACGGCGCCTTCCAGTAATTAATCGTGTCTTGACAAGAGCCGCCCCGACCGGAGACAGCCCACCGCAGTTGTAGCCCACAGCGCTGCCCCGGTGTTTTCGACAGACACGTGCCGCTTCCAATACGGTTACACCACGGTGCGATAGAGCAGCGGACCTGTGAATCCCCCTCACCCATTCGCACGAGTGCCTCGGCTTGCTAAGTGCTATGTGCAAATTTTCTCATCGTTAAGAAATGTGCCACATATTGTATTGACCCCCGCCTAGTGAAGGGGCGGAGCCTTAGGGTACTTAACAAGCGTCCTCTTTAACAAGGCTCATCCAGTTGGCTCAAAGCTATTGACTTTTAATTTTTAACTGTTTGCTCTTTTCTAAATTATATAAATAAGTTTCTTCATAGTGCCAGTGAACCCGCTTTTTGTGTTTTTCCCAAATGTCAAGCTTCCATCGTTCCTCATCCCTTTTCCGGCCCAACCACGCTACCCTGCATCGTAACAAGTGGTGGCAGCGGTGCGATGCTGCTACCCGACCCATAACTGGCCCCATTGCCTATTGTCTGACCTCAATGGATATCCGAGGCAGGGACCCGAAAACCCTCCAACATTTCTTGGAAAGCAAACCTACACATGTGTGCATGTCTTCTGCGTATTTGTCCTTTCTCGGTTTTTGGGTGCGTGACTGTCAACTGCGCTGAGAGAAACAGTAAAAGTGCAGTAAGTGAGAGATGAATGAACACGAAGCAGTGTATAGGGTCGTTCAGAATATATGCGAGCACGGCTCAGTGTGGCCGCGCTCGGCGGAACGCATCCGGCGCGCAGCGAAACTAAACGGCGCAGGCGCACAGGGGCCCGGAGGCGGTGATTCAAGTCGTCTGCTACAGTGAAGAAGCGCACAGGCACTGTGCTTCCATTGCAGTGAAGCGCACCAAACTGTGTGCCGATAGCGTCCGAGCCCACCGATACGGTGTTTCGGGAAAGCGCACATCTCTCATTGCAGTGTGTTTTCTTTACTTCGGCTTGCAACCCAGTGACCTGTTTTCTCAGTGCCACAATGCCGGTTAAATATATGTATCGTTGGAAATTTAGAAGCCCTGCTATTGTTCGGTTATGCAGCTTACCAAAGCGAATCGGGCTTCTTGGTACGCTAATAGGCCACGAACGATGACGACCATGGGGAGGGTGGTAACTTGCACTGAAATCGCGCAATAAACAGCTACTTCGAGTTTGACTTCCACCCAAACGGGGTCTCCGTAGCTGAGATCGATCTCCGGTGCCCCGAAACATCAGTCGGGCAGTCTGCATTGAGCCAGCGCGGCAAGGCTTCCTCAGAGCTTTACCGCACTATGCAAGTGACGTGGATAGCGGAGAACGTCATTTTATGCGCGTGCTGTGTGAGGTGGATGAGAGACCCTGCAGCAGCTGCTAATCTCTGTGCAGATCGATGAAATCAGTGTCATTCTTCTCGGCCACAGTTCTCTCATAATACGCCTCGCGCGAAAGTGTTCGCAGACTGCATCGCTCTACATCGAATTTTATTAAAGAACTGATAAACATCATCAACAGTTGTAATGAGTTTGAAAGAAATCAGAATGCGTTTAACTCATCCCAAAATTTTTGTTTTATGGATGTCATTGATTCTAGCATTAGGCAGGCTGTGCGACAAAGCATTTAGAAGCTCAAGCGATCATTCATAGGACCCTATTCGTAGTGCGTTATAACAGCCTGCCACGCTGGTCGCTTTTTCTGGATCCGTTCTGATCCACGATAATATAAAAGAGCGAAGCCAGCAGTCACCGAAACTGAGGTTGCCGATCGGCGCGTGGGTACCGCATTTCAATGGATGATGAAATGCAAGTATGCCTAAGGGCTGTGCAATGTGCGTGCATGCTAAAGACCCCTCGTAAATATTATCAGAGGCCCTATCCGCGTCTCACGTGGCCAAATTCGCTTTGGTAAGCCGCATAACCGAAGAATAGCAGGGCTTATAAATTTCCAGCAATACATATATTTAACCAGCATCATAGCACTGAGAAAACAGACCACCGAGTTGCAAGCCGAAGCTAAGACAACGTGCTGCAATGAGAGAAGTGCGCTGTCCCGCAACGCCGTATCGGTGGGCTCCATACAAGGCTCTCTATTGGTAAAGGCAGCCTGGCTGCTCCCCAAAACCTTAAATATTTTAGAGAACAACGCGAGGAGGCAACACGAAAAATGAACCTTTGACCTGGCATCAAGCACACAATACATGAGAGAACAAAAAACAGCGCGATGCTTCCATTCCACATGCGGTTCTCTAATGTCCTACGCAATCTTTCACAATGGTAGCATTTAAGCAATATGTCTATACTACAATTCAAAGATCCGCTACAAGGCTCTGTTGCTGAAGGGAGCCTGGCTACTTCCCGCAACCATAAATATTTTAGACACACACAGACAGAGACACCTTTCTGGCTCTGAAGTATGCTGCTATGTAATTTACATATTGCGACTGGTAAGCGTGCGAGTGGCACTAGCAGAAGCATCCGCAGTAAAACTTCGCTCAGTACATACATGTATCTGTGCAACTGTTGTTGCTGGCTCAGACTTTTCAAAGTCCATCGCAGTGATTTTTCTCTTCGACATCCTCTGGATAAGCTCCGCTTTTGTTACTGGAACACAAGAAATGAGAGATAAAATAATGAAGGCGACAGCAAACACAGGGCAAGCTACGAAAACGAATCAGTGAGTGTGTCGCGTTCATTGCCTTCCAAAAACTATATGATGCGAAAAATTAGCAGATCTGAACACAGCCGATTTCTTCCTGCCTCATGCAATTACTTAGATTCATGAAAAAAATCACGAAATATTATTCCGCTCAGAGTGACGCTTACGTCGAGACCTGCTACAAAACGCGACCATGCAGTTTTTTTCCTTCTTTGGGAAGCGTGTGCTGGGCGGCTGTGTGCACGGATCGCAAGCACAGAGGAAGTGGTGTCGTAAGCGTTCTGCAAGTGCTCGCAACAGTCAAAATAGCATGTGCATCGACTTTATGTAAAAAGCCACCAAGCTTTGTTAAAAGCGTTAGGCTTGACTGTACACGCATCACACGTTTGGCACACTTCTGAAATCTCACCGCGTAGCAAAGTAACTGCAAAACTCACCTCCAAGCTCCATTACTTGGGCGGAATAGAATGCCTTCTCATCTTTTCCGCCGCGCCAGTAGACGTCCTTTTTTTCGCCAGGTCGCTAACGCCAGTCGGTGAGGCATCACGGAAAGGTGTAGCGCAAAGGAAACAAGGACGACATAGAGACGTGTACGATAGCTTTTGCGCCGTCGGTCGAAGTATTTCACGTACGCATAGCTCGCCACAGCTGACGAACCCATAGTGGTAGTGTCACATGTGGCTGCAAAACACACAATCTAATAACTGTAACAACCACACACACCGACACAGTGTTCAGTGATGACGCAAACGTTGGACGCAAACGACCGCAGACTTGGATTGGCTGGGCGACGCGGACCGCACAGGGCGCTGCATACGATGATTATGACCTCTTCGTTGCAAACCAGAATAATAAATACGTTTTACTCACTCAATTTCGTCTGTTTATTTCCTGCGGCAGAACTTGCGTCTCCGACCGTGATCTCTATACCTCTTCATGTCGCAGCCTCCTCGTGCAGCGCATCCGGCCATCCAGTTGACTGCTGATTGACTGCATGTAGTAGCAGACGACGCGGGGCCCTACACACCATGAAATACTTCTATTTTAAAAGTTATAAATGCTATTTTGAAGAGGGAAATAGCTTTGGGCGCCATGCCATGCCGTGCCACAGAGCGTTGCTCCAACACAGGCAGAACCAACTACAGACCCAACTAGCCCGTCAAATCTCTCTTGCACCCGTCACAGCCCATGGAGGGTAAATAGGGTGGCTTAGTGTAACTCTATGGGCTCTATCATGTATGAGCTCTATAGTACCGCTGTAACCTAGATGTCTGAAGTGTTCTGCGATTTTTGATCGCCACTGTATTACACAAAGTAGTCGCTATGTGACAAATCGCCTTCGGTTTCGGTTTCAAAGCTGGAAGCTAGAGTGGCGCGCGGTGCCCGATTGTGCTTTTCGCTTTTTACTTAGTGCTTTAAGCAGAAAGTTTTGTGTGGCTTACGTCAAACAGGAAGCACCTATAAAGTCTGAGCCTAGCCGTCAGACGACGCTAGAACATTTTTAGTTTTGGTTTCGAAATATAAAAACCCCTATTGCGCGGAACTTGATCATAAATAACGCTGGGCTCTTCCCTGTTCTCTGCGCTGTGAACAGCAACTTCTGTGTTATCTACGATAAAATAAACACTTCTTTTAGAACTCCCCTAAATGCAGCAAGTGCTTGAAAAGTCTGTAATTGCTGCAAAAAAGTATTTTCTGGCACGTTGCGTGATATATATCTTATGTACTATATTGCCACTGACCTTAAATCAGCGATTTAGGACCAGCAGAGGGGGAATTATAGATTGCTGATTAGGTAAGTCGATGCACTAAAAGAATTTATGTTAAGAAATCAGAAGTGTGCAAGGTACGAGGAGGAAGAGGCTCTCAAAATAAACTGCTAGTGTGCGCTAGAATACGTAACTGGGTATAGCACAACCGCGCCCTCGATCGAGGTGTGCTTCGATCGATGTGATCGAGTTCTAAAGTATAGTTTCGCAGTGTTCTCTGGCACACCGCTGTCGCGTCCGGGTCGTAACGGCAGCGGGGGAAGGTTTGGGCTATGCTCGAGACAATTAGTATAGCCAGGCACTCCGCAACTTTTTTTGTTTAGTGGGAGGGCAGGACTTCGAACTTATTTTGTTATTTATTTTTTAATGCTCATTTACGTAATACATTTTTTAAATATATATTTTTTCAATGTTCAAAGCTTCATGCAAAGTATCACGTTGCGGTGACGACACTCCAGCTGTCAGGAAGACAACGAAAAGGCTTCCAAAATTAATTGTTTAAGAGGCTGACTCACGCCCACTAAGAACTGAATTACTCGGCGGCGAAAGAAACAAACGGTGCAAAGATTCATGGCAATATAATCAAATGAGGAGCTTATAGGTGGGAAGCTGTACGCACGAGAAACTAGTGATCAATTCGATTAAAAAAGCCTGTGCATAGTTTGTTTAAATTCTGCGAATCGTGATCATGTACACGGTCAGGCCGATATATAGTCGATCGAATTCTGTAGGGACATGACCGGTTTAGGTTACTCATATACGAAATGCTTTACAACTGGCTAGTAAGCCAAGCAGCTCATGCAGCCCCACTGTGCTTCGAATTAAAAGAGTCCTAGAACTAATATTTATGTTTCAATTTTCAGAAATCTGATCCAAGTAGAAGCAAATGGAGATTGTGGGGGGGGGGGGGGGGTGCTTCTCTCCCTTGAAAAATGTGGGGGGCGGGATGTCGACCTTCCCCTTTGACCCCCCCCTGTTCCGTGGTTCTTGATTATAGCCCACCTGAACTCGGGTAGGCGGCCCTATAGATACGTGATCGGCCCACTGGAGTGGGTATATCTCGCATATTGTATATCTGATATTGGTCGCAAAGCCGATGTCTATTGGTAAACAAGTTTAAAACGTCCGAGGTGTTCTGAGAGATGTTCGATCCGACGAAGAATTCGGTCACGAAAGATCTTTGAAAGCAGTTCGCGGTGTATCGGATTGTTTTTTTTTCCAATATATAGGTTTCGTCAAACTATATGAACTTTTTGGAATTCTTTTATTGACATATCTCAAATAAACCCTTCATTTCTGCAAGAAAAAAAAAACACACACGGGTAGGCGGCCCTACAGATACGTTATCTTCCCGCTCGAGTGGGTATATCTCGCATATTGTATATCTGATATTGGTAGCAAAGCCGATGTCTATTGGTAAACAAGTTTAAGACGTCCGAGGTGTTCTGAGAGATGTTCGATCCGACGAAGCATTCGGTCAGAAAAGATCTTTGAAGGCAGTTCGAAATGTATACCGGATTGGTTTTTTTCCGAATATATAGCTTCGTCGAACTACAGGAAATTTTTGGAA